>NC_039279.1:9280129-9590129 GCF_003368295.1 Carassius auratus | reverse complement strand
TGCATCAGTTAGAAGCACACCTTGCCACAGGTCGGAAGCCCAGAGGTCTTTATTATAGAGTGTGCTCATCATTACCATAACAACTGTATTACTAGAATAATCCTCTCTAGGCACAGACACAAACAGCTTTTCATAATCTCACTAGGCTTGACGTCCCTACTAGTGCTACTCCCAAACTCCAAGATCTCCCTCTCTTAATGAACCTGCCTGTTATTGAGCAAAAAAAAAAAAAAAAAAATGAATAAATAATAATAATTGTAATTGACTAAATCCATTTTCCCCTTTAATTCTCCAGAAGTGTTTAACAGTAATTAACATGTTCCAGAAGGCATTCTGAAGTACCTCACCACATAGTATGAGTATCATGACGCCGTACCAGACCGGTAAACGAACCCAATCAAATGAACCAGGGTTATTTTAGTTAAAGGGGTGCTATATGCTCTTTTACAAAGTCTTGATTTTGTTTTGGGGGTGTACTAGAACATGCTTGGTTGTTCGAAAAACATAATTTACATTATTATGATACCTTTCTCCCCAGCCTGGCACAAACATCTCAATTAGTTTGATGCAGGCCCAGCTCCCAAAAAACAAAATGTGATGTGATTGGTTAGCTCTCCCAGGGTGTTGTGATTGGCAAACAGCTTAGACGGTGTTTCAGTACTGACTCGCACCTTAGCAAAGCAGCAAGTTCCATCTGCTCTGGTATACTTAATGATGGCTTTACCATATCAATCTGAGCCTGTTACAGACCCAGAGAATATTGAACAAGAGGATCGCTTAATTTTTACGGCTGCTGCACACACCTGAAATTCAAAAGGTACTGTAAATATGCATTGCTGTCAAATGTTATAGTTAGATATTAATTACTTTATGTACTGCAAACATGATGTACTTCTTCTTCATCGTTGTCATGCTTGATGCACTCAACCAAGCCCCACAATCTTGCCCCTCCCCACTCCCCAACCATTCAAATTACTGTAGGCAGAAATTATTTTAATGATAACCTAAAAGACTGCTCTGTGACATCACAAAACCCGGAAGGCAACGCTGTAGTCTAAACAAGCCTCTCATTGTAGTTTTTGAAAAGGGATTTTTTTTTTTTTTTTTTTTTTTTTTTACTAAATATCTCCTTTTGGAGTAGACTGAGATTTGTAACTTTGCAGATAATTTTTACTGCCCAAACATACACACTACACACTGACTTAAATTCAAACATTGAAAAGCATAATAGGACCCCTTTAAACTAAAACCATTTAAAAATAAAAATATATAAAAAAAAAAGCCTTAAAGTGACAGTCCTCCTCATTTGCTCATCATCAAAGAAGATATTTTGAATAATGTTTGTAATCATTAATCATTAATCTTGAGTACCTATAAAGTAGTACTGCATCCTTCATATATAAAAAGTCGTGGTCCTCTTTACCTCACATACAAAAACAAAGTTATTTGGAGACATTCTCTAACAAATCCTATGCAGCGCTGCCAACGATCTCACGATGAAGCGCGTTGATGTGCGTGGTCTCGCTCTCCTCTGGTGAACGTGTGCACGCTTTTCCTGGAGAAATGATCATATAAGGAGTTCCGCTCTAGTTTTTTTTTTTTACTTTGGTCATGTTTAGCATGAGAGTCCATCTCTTTAAAAAAAAAAAAAAATAATAACACTTTAGATTAGGGATTAGAGTTTTCCTTTAATAAACTCCTTATCACTGCTTATAGATAGTAAGTAAGGTAGTTGCTGTAGTAACTATGTTTAGGAATGGGATTAAGCCTGTATTTCCGACATTTTAGTAAATTTTTTTAAAATGGTTTCAATGAGAGTTTCAATTAAGAATGTTCAAGCACTCATCACTTTTTAGTCAGAAAACCAATTACAGCGAAGGAGGGGCGGGACAAATTCCACCCCAACCAACCGACATCCTGCTTGTACAACAGCAACAGAGAACAACGAGAAGCACAGCAACAGAACAAAATCATTGAAAACAAGGGCCACATCAAGTACTTTATAGTGTCAACATTTTTATATACAGAAATAAACTATCTGTGAAATCAGATAATAGTAACACCCTCAAGTGCTCACAGCTAGGTGTTTTCAGCTTTCAGACTAGCGTATTCAGCTTGGTAAAATGTTTTGGTGGATTTATGACCTAAAGGATCTAGTATATAGTCATGCAGAATAAGGCATTAATATGTGCTATGTAAGTACTAATAAACGCCAATATGCTAGAAATATGTATGCTAGCCAATAGTAAATAGTTTTTTTCTAATTTAAAGTGTTACCAAAATTTCAACTAAAATTTAAACCAGAAAATATACACATAAAAACAAATTTAAAATATCTATAAAAAAACTACAACAAATCTCATTTTAAATAATACTGTTGCAAACTCCCCGCAGTCATATCCAGAGCTCATCTCTAGATGACTGACTTTTTTAATAAACACTTGTTAAACTGTATACGTCTGTCTTAATTAACCATAAAAACAGCCTTTGAATTGCTTCCAATGGCAGGCGGTGAACAGGCTCATGGGGAAGATCAACAAATGAGAATCTAATGAAAGTGTGAGCTGCCTGCCTTTCCTCAGCCTGGGGACAAAAGCACGAAAGCCCCGAACGCTCTCAGTGAGCCACAGCAGGAGTTAGAATGCAACAGTGCGGAGTATTTACTTCAAAAAGCTTAATTAGGTCCAAACTCAGTCAGCCACCACGGTAGAGCTGCTACCAAGGGAATGGAGCCTACGCCTGTGCGATTTCTTACCGAGCAGAAGGAACCAAACACCCCACAATAACACTGATGGAAAAAAATGCCTCACCCTGATTGGACAAGTGACATCACAAAGACGAATGAATGACATCAGCGAGAGTTACTGTGAAGGATACCATGTTTTAAAAGCTGTAAGGATGGACTTTCTTACCTACTGTAGAAAGGCCAATCACGGTGCAAAAGTTGAATTCCAAGGGAACTGTGGGTAGAGGAGGACAGATTAGTATAGCGAACACTGCAATGCCCTCTACTTTTCATCCTGCACCTTTCCTCCTGGACTTGGACTCTATTAATCATATTTAGTTAGATCACTTCCCCAGAGCATCTCCATCCCAGGAGGTTACGAGCATGAGAGCAAAGGTGGAAATCTACATTAGACCAGGGAGAGTATAATTATAACCTAATGATAGCATTTATACAAAATGGAGCATTATGGAAAAGATTGCAGTGAATAGAAAGATATCGTTGTTAGTATGACATTAGCGGATTTATTTTAATATTATTTAATTAGAAATTCTTAGGTGGAAAGTATTAATATTTAAACAACGTATGCATATAAAATCAAATGCAGAATAAAAGTGTGAAAATAAAGGAAATTCTTCCCTTAAGCACCCATTCCCTAACCCCCCACTACCCTTTCTGCTCTACTAGAAGAGAGGATCAGGTGGTGGCCTTCCCGTTGAGAGAAAGACCCATATGGTGCAACACATCAAGACCACAGACAAATATAACCTACAAAACATGTGGGTGTACAAAGATACAAACATTTCTAGAAAATACCAACTGCACAATAGGCATAGATTTGAGGGACAGTAGGACATGAACCTCTCGAACAATCCTATATTTGTACCTTAGGACTTTTGAATAACTCTGAATGTATTTCCCACAGCCAGATGTTTCCTTTTGACTTTAAGGTTAAATACTTAAATAATCCATCCATATATCCATCACTGACTGTATTGCTCCAGATGTACTTATTTTAACTAAAATATTATTATTGCAACACATTGACGCTTTCAGCCACACTGGACATTTCAGTTAATGAAGAATTAATGATATATAGGATATACAGAAATAAATAAAAAATTGAAATGTTATTTGAAGTAGTAGTAGACTTGAGAAAACTCGAAACGAACTTGACACAAACTTGGGTAAATATGTCCTCAAACTTGACATGGACTCTGACATTTTTAACTATTTTTGACTAGTATTTCATCCAAGTACAGTAGAGTTCACGTCACGTGTAACACCAAAATTTAAAATAAGTAATAATATAAAATTAAGATAACAATAATAAGGACTTGGACTCAAAACTAAGTAGCAGTATAAATAATAATAACATTATTACTATTATTTTATAATTGTGTATTTAAAGTAATAATTTTTTTATACTGGATACGCATCCATTATGACCAACAGACTAATGTAATCAGATTGACTAAAGAACTTTTACTCTAGTCAAAAATTATCAGCTAGATTTTACGAATCTGCATGATTTTTCAAACGTCCCTGTTATTTTCAAGTTTTCACTGACTGTGGGACTCTAGCATATATCTCTACTCTAACTGCAAATTTCTTAACTGCTAGAAATAATTTGCTTTTGAAGCAGCCATTTACAGTATGCTAACCTGTCCATATACATTTTTTTTCACTTATATGAACAGAAAAGTGATCAAATTAGCATTGCAGATGGCACAACAGGATCATATGTGGTTTATAATAATGGCTTGATGAATGTTAGACTCATTTTGAGAGTGCAGCGCAAATATAATATAGTTATATGCAAATTAAGCATTTAAGCAATAATGCAAGAGGGAAGGACAAGACACCTGGCTCAGATACACAATGCCAAAAATGCAGACAAAACCAATAAGTATCCTATGTCCATCATAGGACAAAAATTTACTTTACCGATATCCTGCATTTGAGATTTTTAAGTGCTCTTGATACTTTGATAGTTAGCTTCACTGGTTTAATTAAATGACTTAATTATGATTAAAATATAAAATACAAAACCAGCCTACACCACTGAACCAAACCACAAGCACTGGAGAGAAACGTGAATGGATGAACTCCTCACACACACTATCTTACAAGCATTTGATAGGAATCGACTGTTCCACAGTCAGAAGGAGGTTTATTCAGAAATGTCACTATTCTCCATCACCCTGGATAAAGTGCCATGCTGAGATAAAGCAGTAACCCCACCTACCTCTGATCTATGCTGCTGTTTCTTGCTCTCAACTTTAAACAGCAGGATGCCCCGGGGAGGCCATGTGTGGCCTCTGTATGCCACAGACCCTCTGGTTTCTGTATCTTCCAAGGCACTGTCTCAAGAACAGAAAGACAGAAAGCACAGAGCTCACAACACCAATTATCTAATGGGGTGCTAGAGGCCCTGACAAAAGAGCAGCAGGAAGAATCGTTTTTCTTCCTTGTGCTTCCGTCTCACTCCCTCTCTGTCTCACTTACTCTTTGTCTGTCTGCCAACCTGGGTGAAGGGCTGTTGCGCCATTGTGCTAAAATCTTACTTCCTGTTCTCAAAGCTTGTCTCTTACCCAGCTATTTTTTAACTCTAGCTTGTCATGAAAAAAGCTACATAAATTACAATCAAGCTATATCAGTCTAAAACTAGTTTGCTACACTACTAGCTATAGAGTACTGTAGCAAATTACACTGAAGCTAAAGCTTTTATTATAAAAAATAATAATAATAAAAAATAATTTATATTGCTTAACAAAGGGGGAAGTCGTGGCCTAGTGATTAGAGATTTTGACTCCTAACCCTAGGGTTGTGGGTTCGAGTCTTGGGCAAGCAATACTACAACTTAGGTGTCCTTGAGCAAAGCACCAAACCCCCAACTGCTACCTGGGCGCCGCTAAATAAATGGCTGCCCACTGCTCCGGGTGTGTGTTCACGGTGTGTGTGTGCACTTTGGATGGGGTAAACGCAGAGCACGAATTCTGAGTATGGGTCACCATACTTGGCTGTATGTCACTTTCACTTTAAAAAAACACATTCATTTTACAACTAGCAATAATAATTCACTTGGCAAAATCATCTGATATGGTATGACTTGGATCGTATGAAATGGTACAATGGGAGGTACCAGAAACATTTTTTTTTTTTCAGGCATGTCCAATAAAGACTGGTTGGGTTTTGAACAAATAAAAAAATGGAAATTACAGAAAAATTTACACCAAATACAACTAATAAAACTAAAAACTAATAAAACTAAAAACTAAAAAGTAGGGAAAAACAGTAATGAACAGCAGCGATTAAATTCAAAACACTGCACAATGCTGCACATGTCGGGTCTCGGGGCTAATCACCTGCCTTTTGTGTGTGTTTGGGTCTCTTGTCAGCTCACCGCATCTACCTGTTCGAGTTTTCCCCGCCCTCCTTGTTTCAGTGTTGTGAACCCTAATTACTCACCACCTGTTTTCTATGTTCTTCTAATTTTATCCCCTTATCAGTCCCCGTGTTTCTCTGTCTATTGTCAGACTGTTGTTACTCGTACCAATAGCTCCGATCTTCTAGTTATTCTTGGCACTCACCTTTGTCGTGTCTTGTCCTCTGGCTCCAGTGTGTTTAGCTGTTTTCTCTGCCCCCTGTTCCCCAGCGCAGAGCTCTTGGAAGCTTCAGTGTCATCCCTCCGGTCTCAGTGGTCGTACAAATAACTGTGGAACGTTACTCATCGGTTTGATTCATCTGCTTCGACTATTCTCCCAGTCACTACGAGTAATCCTGTGAACGTGACTCATCTGATCTGCCTCCTCTGCTTTAAATAAAGCCTTGCGTAAACCCGCATCTGAATCCTGCCCATTTTCTCCTGACAGAACAGTCTGACCATATCATGGATTCAGCGGGATCTGATCCACTCCGCTCGGCTCTCGTGCAGCAGGGAGTTTTGTTAGGACAGCATGCCACCCAGCTCAACACCACCGCGCAGGATGTGGACGCTCTCAGTGCCCGAGTCTCCGAGCTCCTCACACGGGTGGACGACCTTCAGCGAGAGGCAACAAACCGGGGGTCCGTTCTTCACACCGGTATGGCCCACGAGTCCGAACCTCATGCCAACAATCCGCCGGTCTATGATGGCGATCCTAACGCCTGTCAAGCGTTTCTCTCCCAGTGCTCGCTGGTGTTTTCTCTGCAGCCTCGGCGTTACGCAAATGAGGAAACCAAGGTAGCGTACGTCCTTACACTTCTTTCGGGCCGTGCCCGCGAATGGGGAATTGCCGTATGGAGATCGCGGGCTCCCTGTTGTGCTACCTTCACTGATTTTAGTCGAGAGATGGCAAAGTTATTTGATCGCTCAGCTCAGGGAGACGAGGCGGCGGCCCAGTTGTCGCGTTTGACTCAGGGGAGGAGCTCTGTCACGGATTACGCCATCCAGTTCCAGACTTTAGCGGCGGCGTGTGGCTGGAATGAGAGCGCGCTGCGCGCTCGTTTTCTTGAGGGGTTGGATTTTCAAATTTCTGATGAACTCGCGGCCATAGAGCTCCCGCGGGAATTGGATAATCTCATTAATCTGGCGCTCCGTATTGAGGGCCGTCTCAGCCGCCGCCGCAAACAACGGCAAGCGCCCGCCCCGTGGCGCCACCTAGAGTCCTCTTCAGCCAGTTCAGCCAGTTCTGCCGGCCGACAGCCCTCGGAGGAGGAGCCCATGCAGTTGGGTCGTTTACGGCTTACACCACAACAGAAGCAGGAGCGTCTGTCATCGGGGGCGTGTCTATACTGCGGCAGGGGAGGACACTTCGCCCTTCACTGTCCGTTAAAAGCCAGGGTCCACCAGTGAGGCGGAGAGTCCTGGTGGGCACGGTTCTTAATTCAAGCTCTCCCGCAGCACGGACTCAGCTGCCGTTCCAACTCTCTTTCCAGAGTCGGTCTCACACTGGGCTTGCCCTTGTGGATTCAGGGGCTGAGGGGAACTTCCTCGATGCTGCTTCTGCTCAACGTTGGAAAATACCGCTTATTCCTCTGGTTAGTCCCGTATCAGCATGGTCTTTAGCTGGCCGTCCCCTCACCACCATCACTCAAATCACCCCCAAGATAAGCCTTCATATTGCTGATAGCCATAGCGAGCTGATTGAACTGTTTATTATTGATTCCCCTAAGGCTCCTTTAATCCTGGGGCATCCGTGGTTACATAAACACAACCCACACATTGACTGGGTCAACAATGCCGTTTTAGCCTGGAGTCAGTCTTGTTACGTGTCATGTTTGGGTGCTGTTTTTCCTCCTGTCTCTGTGTCTTGTGTTCCTCAGGAGGATCCCTCTGACCTGTCCGGTGTCCCCGCGGAGTACCATGATCTTCGGGCGGTCTTCAGTAAGGCCCGGGCCACCTCGCTACCCCCGCATCGCCCCTACGACTGTGCCATTGATCTTCTCCCGGGCGCTTCTCCGCCTAAGGGTCGGTTATACTCCCTTTCGGGTCCTGAGAGAGAGGCCATGGACAAGTATATACGTGAGTCACTCCAAGCTGGGCTCATCCGCCATTCCTCCTCTCCCGCTGGTGCAGGTTTTTTCTTTGTTCAGAAGAAGGACGGCTCCCTGCGCCCCTGTATTGATTACAGAGGTTTGAATGACATTACTATTAAGAACAGGTACCCCCTACCTTTAATGTCTTCTGCTTTTGAATTATTACAGGGAGCTCGGGTCATCACCAAGTTAGACCTGCGCAACGCCTACCACTTGGTGCGCATTCGGGAGGGGGATGAGTGGAAGACGGCATTTAACACCCCTTCGGGACACTACGAGTACTTGGTTCTTCCGTTTGGTCTTACCAATGTTCCAGCCGTTTTCCAGGGACTCGTCAATAGCGTGTTGGGTGACATGATCAATCAATTTGTCTTCGTGTATTTGGATGATATCTTGATTTTCTCCTCTTCTCTCCAATTACACACCCAGCATGTCAGACGGGTTCTCCAGCGGTTGTTAGAGAATCAGTTGTTTGTCAAGGCGGAGAAGTGCGAATTCCACGCTGAGTCTGTTACGTTCCTTGGCCACATTATTTCTACGGAGGGGATCAAGCCAGATCCCGCTAAGATTGAAGCTGTTGCCCAGTGGCCGGTTCCTGACTCCCGGAAGGCGCTGCAGCGATTCCTGGGTTTCGCCAACTTCTACCGGCGATTCATCAGAAATTTTGGTCAGATTGCTGCACCGCTCACAGCCCTAACTTCAACTAAGGTGTCCTTCAGATGGAACCGGGAAGCGCAGGTAGCCTTTGACATTTTAAAGTCCCGTTTTGTCTCTGCACCTGTTCTGTTGGTTCCAGATCCTGAGGCCCAGTTCATTGTTGAGGTTGATGCTTCGGACGTCGGGGTTGGCGCAGTTCTATCTCAGCGTTCCCTCCATGATGGGAAGCTCCACCCTTGTGCATTCTTCTCTCGTCGTCTCAGCCCTGCAGAACGTAACTATGACATCGGCAATAGAGAACTGTTGGCGGTACGATTGGCTTTGGGTGAGTGGCGTCACTGGTTGGAGGGGTCAGTGCAGCCCTTCTTGGTCTGGACGGATCACAAGAACCTGGAACACATCCGTTCAGCCAAGAGGCTGAGCTCGCGCCAGGCCCGTTGGGCACTCTTCTTTGCCAGGTTCAACTTCACCCTCTCGTACCGGCCGGGATCTAAGAACACCAAACCCGATGCCCTCTCTCGTCTGTTCGGTGCTCCGGGGGGGAGGTTGCGGCCGAGGCCATCCTTCCTGAGGGGGTGGTGGTCGGGGCTCTTTCATGGGGTATCGAGCAGCGAGTTGAGGAGGCCGGCCGAGGGGTGCAAGTGCCAGGGGAGTGTCCGGCGGGCAGGTTGCCGGTGCCGGCTGCGCTGCGCTCTGAGGTCCTTGAGTGGGGTCACTCATCCAGGTTAGTCTGCCATCCAGGGATTCGGAGGACGTTGTCTGCCATCCGACAGCGTTTCTGGTGGCCTACTATGGCCGCAGATGTTAGACAGTTTGTGTTGGCCTGCCCCACATGTGCCCAAAGTAAGCCGGTCAATCGCCCTCCTGATGGTCTGCTAAACCCTCTCCCTATCCCTTCTCGCCCTTGGTCACACATTGCCCTTGATTTCGTCTCAGGGCTTCCTCCGTCGAAGGGTAACACTGTTGTTCTCACAGTGGTGGATCGCTTTTCCAAAGCGGTTCACTTCATCCCCCTGCCCAAGCTGCCCTCCGCCCGGGAGACCGCACAACTGGTGGTGGACCACGTCTTCCGTCTCCATGGGTTTCCGGTGGATGTGGTTTCTGATAGGGGTCCCCAGTTTGTCTCCCGGTTCTGGAGGGAATTTTGTAGACAGATTGGGGCCTCTGCTAGTCTGTCTTCAGGGTTTCATCCCCAGACCAATGGGCAGTGTGAGCGGGCCAACCAGGATCTAGGAAGAATGCTCCGCTGTCTAGCGTCCAACAATCCGAGTTCCTGGTGCCAGCAGCTCTCCTGGGCAGAGTACGCTCATAACACGCTTCCGGTGGCCGCGTCAGGTATGTCCCCCTTTGAGTGTTCTGTTGGTTATAACCCACCTCTGTTCCCGTCACAGGAACCCGACGCAGCGGTTCCATCCGCCCTGACTTTCGTCCAGCGCTGCCGTCGCACCTGGGAGAAAGTCAGGAGGATTCTGGTCCAAGCCTCTGGCCGAACCAAGACCGCAGCTGATCGTCGCCGGTCCTCTCCTCCTGCCTATGTGTGTGGTCAGCGGGTTTGGCTTTCTACCAAGGATCTTCCTCTCCGGGCGCCTTCTCGTAAGCTGGCACCCAGATTCATTGGGCCATTCCGCATCACCAAGGTGGTTAGTCCGGTGGCGATCAGGCTCAAGCTCCCTCCCACTTTTGGTCGGGTTCATCCGGTGTTTCATGTTTCCAGGGTCAAGCCGGTGTTCTCTTCCCCCCTTAATCCTGCTTGTAGTCGGCCCACCCCCCCGCCCCCTCGTCTTGTGGATGGATCTCCTACCTATACGGTTAAGAGATTACTCGATGAGCGGCGCCGCGGCAGGGGGTTTCAGTATCTTGTGGACTGGGAGGGGTATGGTCCAGAGGAGAGGTGCTGGGTGCCGTCCCGGGACATTCTGGACCGCTCGTTGATTGAGGACTTCCGGCGGCATCGAGGTAGGCCCCTTCCTAGAGCGTCAGGTGACGCTCCTGGGAGGGGGGGTACTGTCGGGTCTCGGGGCTAATCACCTGCCTTTTGTGTGTGTTTGGGTCTCTTGTCAGCTCACCGCGTCTACCTGTTCGAGTTTTCCCCGCCCTCCTTGTTTCAGTGTTGTGAACCCTAATTACTCACCACCTGTTTTCTATGTTCTTCTAATTTTATCCCCTTATCAGTCCCCGTGTTTCTCTGTCTATTGTCAGACTGTTGTTACTCGTACCAATAGCTCCGATCTTCTAGTTATTCTTGGCACTCACCTTTGTCGTGTCTTGTCCTCTGGCTCCAGTGTGTTTAGCTGTTTTCTCTGCCCCCTGTTCCCCAGCGCAGAGCTCTTGGAAGCTTCAGTGTCATCCCTCCGGTCTCAGTGGTCGTACAAATAACTGTGGAACGTTACTCATCGGTTTGATTCATCTGCTTCGACTATTCTCCCAGTCACTACGAGTAATCCTGTGAACGTGACTCATCTGATCTGCCTCCTCTGCTTTAAATAAAGCCTTGCGTAAACCCGCATCTGAATCCTGCCCATTTTCTCCTGACAGCACAAGGACTAAAATCAGCGACTCGTTTTGACTCCATTTACATGAACCATCTTAATCATTGGCAGGAACCATCCAAACAAATCCATTTGAATTAATACAAGTTGTACGTTTTAGGAGAACATGTTTGACATCACAAATGGCAATGTAATGGTGTATGATGCAACACTGTTACCTGTTCTGAAAATGTATGTATCCAGGGTCCCCATTGTCCACAACATTCTAAGAGTGCATGACTTTTCCATTCGCAATTTCCAACCAACAACATATTTAGAGCATGGCATGACTAGAAAAAATACAAATTCACTAATAAAAATGCCCATAGAGCCAAAACATTACAATAACATTAGCCATAAAATTATTAACAATATAACTAATTTACATGACTTCGCTAGGTCTAGAAATAATGTCGTAATGAAATAAAATAATTTCATAATATAATCAGACTACCTTATATAAAGATACGATTGTGCCCTGGTTATTTAATATGTATACATATGTAAGTTGTTAAGTGAGTGAATAAAAAGAAATGGCCTGATTTTTTTGTTAAAGTTATTATAATGGTTGTTTTGTTTTGTTTTTTTACCTTAGAACAGGGGTGCCCAAACCCGGTCCTGGAGGTCCTTACTGTCCATACTTGCAGGGAAATTTCTAGTATGCCAAGTAAGAGCTTGATTAGCTGGTTCAGTTGTGTTTAATTGGGGTTGGATCTAAACTTGACCCTCCAGGACCGAGTTTGGGCACCCCTGCCTTAGAAGGTTGCTGAAGCCCCTGAGTGGGCCCCGGCCCCCTGTTTGAGAACCAAAGTTTTAGATTATTATTGCCAACAATGTTCCTACCCTCCCCAATCACATATTAGATTCGTCAATAACATTAGTACTGTACTAACAAATAAAGAAAGTAATAAAAACAGCACATAAAAAAAAACATGGTAAATTGTAACATGAATCACGTCAAATGGTAAGGTTTATCAAAACTCACAACAGACCTTTTAATATAATAAAAATACGTCAAGATACTTTGTATTCAGCTAACAGTCTGCTCTACAAAATGACTACTGTTTGAGCGCTTAGGCAACAATGGCAGTTTGTCCATCTTCATGAAACATTGCTTGGACACATGTCAATTTTCCTCATTTCCTTTTCAATCACATGTGTTCTTAATGTTTTTTTATTTGTATTTTTTTTTTTTTTTGTGCCACAATCATGACCAACTCTGAGAGGCTTAAAGGAATTTAATTGAGCTAGCAAAAGAATTGGCACAAGCAGCAGTTCACTTTGGAGATAATTCATCAGAAGATGAAATGCTTAATGCAAAGAGCGTAATTTGTAAAGATAAACGTGCATTTCCTTCTCCACGCACTTTCACACAGATTTAATAGAGCTGACAGCACAAGAAAAAAGAAAGAAGGGGGGAAGTGCGAGTGAGGGAGTGGGAGAGAAGATAAAGCCTCTATTTTGCTTCTTCTGCTGTACATTCACTGCTGCTATTGCATGCTGCAGAGAGTGAACCGCTGACACACGCAGTGAGAGGTGAGAAATTTCACCACTGACAATGGCTAGACTTGTGATGTATTACCATTTGCACCCTCAACATGTTACTATTTCAAAGTATTCAGCACCACCACACAAACTAGAAAATGAAGAGAGACAGGTATACATATACAGATGTTTAAGACGTAGGTGTATTTATGGAGCAAATTCTAATATAGAGAATACAGCGATAGCTTTGGCAGAGCGAATGAAGTTGTCAAAGGGAAGCCATTTTGAGTTCTTTATCTCCCTCTCTATAACATTAACTGTTGCTGCCCTCCCTTTTCCCTCTTTTCTATCCCATTGGAGGAAACCCGCTCTATGATGTTTGCTATCATACCTCAGCCGTGACAACGTCTCAATAGCTTAGCTCTCCCTGATGATCAATGGTGTGTCAGAATGACTAACTGAATTAGCTGAGGAGGTATGCCATGTTAATCTCCATCAAAAGGTCACTTTGAATATGAGCATAATTTGCTCTGTGCTGGTGTTGCAGAAAGGAGGGGGAATCAAGGCTTTTGGCGCCATTATATTTTTTCTTTAAGGTCTGAGTTGTGACGAACTGCAGCAAGTCAGCTTTTCCTTGTCAATGGCTCAAGACCTGCCATACTCGCCATACTAGCTAAAAAAATCTCAAGTAAGTATTTATTTTACTGTGTCATTCTGAGGCATATTTCACAGCATGTTGTCTGAAAAACATAAAAGCAAACAAATGGGTTTTTTGATCACTTTATTGTGTGTTAGCACACTGACATGCTAGATTGACCTACATTAGGTGAAAGCAATGATCCTGGACGAGTTTCAGAGCATGGTCAGTAAGTAGACATGATTTTACATTTCTATATACTTTTGAAATAATATTAGAGATGAACTTGCATTGTTATTCAAAACAGAATCACATTATCCTCATCAACTCAGATCTTGTTTAACCCTCATGTTCTGTTTGGGGTTTCACAGCCTCCATGGCCCTTGTTGTAGCTCTAAAAAAATTATTTAACATTGAAGTATCAAGTTCATACTTTCAGGTCTTTTAATAATCTTATGAACACTATATATAATAATTAGAGAGTTTGCCCAAATATGAAAATTCTGTTATTATTATCTGTTATTAAACTATTTGGTTACATAGTCAAAGTCATACAGGTGACTCATGAGGGTAAGTAAATGATGACAGAATATTTTTTACGATTTATAACATGCATTAAACGTCCTTAATTAAATGTATTATTTATGTGTGGGGTCTTAGAGACCTCAGATGTTATTTTACTGGTGTGTATTTGACCAACAGACCTAATGCAACTATACTGGATAACAGATATTTAACAGATATATTAACACAGTACTGGGATCCCTGAGACCGCAAATATTAAGACAGTACAGTCAATGTCAACAGACTATGAGGGTTGATGAATGTTTGAATGTTCATTATATTCTGTGTGTTGCCAAGTATGTGATTACCCTGCACAAACAGGTCACTGCAAATCTATTATATATTTCTTTTCTAATTCTTGTTGTTATAATGTCAGTTACTGTCAGTACATCAAATAATGAAGCACACATAAAGGTAACATAACCATTAATATAGTGTTGGGCAATATGCTCCAGTCATATCGTCTTAACGTCAGCCTGTGAGATTGCTGATACACAATATTATTGTGCTAATTTATTTAATTATTTACTTATTTTCATAGCCAGGGAGTGAACTAACTCCAGGGTCTGGCTAAAAGCAGCCTATTAGTCTAATCTATCCACTACACATTATTCATAGATATCATGTGATGTCACACAGTGGTGTGGCTGCCACCGTGTGTAGGACTGAATTGCAACATGCCGTCTATCTTCTGTGCTGTGGACTGTGACAACAGCTAATCACAATGGATTATTTACCAAGAGATGTGGATCTATGGCACCATTTTGGTTAAATATTTCTTTTAAGCATCGATGCACATTTACATTTTATTATTTTACCTAGCAGGCATTCATAAGTTCCTAGAAAAGACTTGCAAAAAGTTAAATTCACATGCAAGACTCGGCTTTAGATACCTAAAGTTAAGGTGAAGAGGATAATGGTCCAGCATACACAAGGAGAAAGGTTTGTATTTTTAGTTTCCAAATTCTATTTCTGAATGGTATTCTAATAAGCAAAATTATTTTTTTTATATATATTACTTTAAGGATGTTAGAGTGAAGAGGATTTGTTTGTACTATTAGTATTATGATTCTATAGAAAATAGTTGTCTTAAAATAACCTCGGTTAACTAAATACATAAGCTAGTTTCAGTGATTTTTACGATGAGAATGTACTACAGTCATATAAATATGCATTAGTATGTCTGAGACTATCTGCAATAGCTCTGTCCTGCCCTGCTATTGATCTGCTGAATTTGGATTTTTCAGGCATTTTATTGCAGCATTCACTGTTATTTTTCTGCAGTGATGTTTCTACTAATTTACTTAAAAATATAGTCAACCCAGAATTTTGTCATCATTAACATCAGGGTTCCTCAATAGGTGGCCCGTGGGGTAACATCAGGCTAGTGAGAGAAAAAAGTTTGGCCCAAGCTAATTTCAAATACTGTGGCATGAAAATTCAAACGCAGCATCAGAAACCGACATTAACTTCATGCCTACACCAGACACCGGCGGTGCAAAGCAAAAACATGGTCAGTGTGTAGATAAGAAATGTCCTCATGGAAATAAACATGAATATAGACGATCAACAAAAAAAAATCTAAGCATAAAAATATTCAAACTGACAAATCTAATTATTGAATCTGCAATTAGGGAAAGTGGAGAGAAGAGATCCAGTTTGAGAATGAGCAGGAACAGTTGATTTGCATGGCAGACATGGAGATGCATATTTATTTGATTGTTCATTTGTTTTTAATATTCATATGGAAGGTTCTTCTGTATCTAAATGGAAAAATGTTTATAATTGTTTGAATAAAATAAACTACTGGGGAAAAAAATCAGAATACTGTATTCATCTTGTGATTATTTTAACAAAAGCAACAATAATATAATAATTGTAATAATAATAACAATTATATATGTACATTACTACTATATATAAATTCTCTCTCTCTCTCTCTCTCTCTCTCTCTCTCTCTCTCTCTCCCTCCCTATTTCTCTCTATATATAACTTCATTAAGTTTAATTGGTGCATAAGACCTTTAGTGGTAGATACATTTTTCTAATGCCAGTTATTTAATGGGGTCCTGTTATGTCACACACAAAGCTTAAAGTCAAATTCAAAAGGAGATACAGTATTTATTTAACAGAAATCACTTTTAAAAAACTACAACAAATGACTTCTTTGGACTACAACGCATATTTTCCGAATTTGTGATATCATAAATACAGACCTGGTTGAGCTGCACAAGAGAAGACAACGTCGGAAACGCTAGCTTTCCCAAGGCAGAGGAACTTATAATGATCCAGGTTTAAATCATGCTCAAATTGGTTTGATTTTGATGCAATATTTACACTGAAGCTCACAGGACGCTATGGTAAAGGGCATTACATTTTCCAACCAAAAACCTAATGGTGCCAAACACAACACACACTGGCCAAGCTAACCAATCACAGCACACTTCGTATTAACAGCTGCTGCATCTGGCCCGACTGATCAGAATCAGGCAGTGGGTACACAGACATCCAGAATGGGTGTGGCCGGGCCAAGCCGAGCCAAAGGTGGGTCTCCGGCAGGTGAGAATATAACTGAAACTGGACCTATTATATTCTGGGTCACTGGTGTATAAAGAGTGATTGTGGATGAGGTAGATTTAAATATCAGCAAATGTCACATTTTTACTAGAATGACAAGTTTTTACTAGATTTTAGTGGAGTCAGCAGTTCGCTTGACTGTTTTTTTTAAATGCTGTTGTTTATCATCAATGGTAAAGTGTGTTATTTTGGTTTATGATCACCAAAGTTAACTTAAACATGGCAGTTTTAAAGATGGCGGCCACAACAAAAAAAACGCCTGAAACCCATGAATATCTTTTTAGACTAACATATGGAATTCATGTCATAAAATATTTTTACTATTTGTATTTAACATGATAACAGTTTAAAAGGAACATTGTAAGTTACTAATTATGATGCCTACATTTCTACATTTCATAAATGCATATATATATATGAGGAGATACCCCTTGACTATGTAAGCGCTTTGAGTGTCTAGAAAAGCGCTATATAAATGTAATGAATTATATATATATATATATATATATATATATATATATATATATATATATATATATATATACACTTTGTTATAATGAGATGATTAGGGCTGAATGCAACACCTCAACAAAACATGGGTGAAAAATCGGTGGATTCTACTTTAAACGCTTCTGATTGGCTGTTGGGTTCAAGAAATCAACGAATATGTCTGTGATACGCTTCATTGCTCATCGCTGTAAAAGATGTTGAAGTAGAAACCGATCAGCAGAGCCCAAACCATAAAGCACTGGATAGTCTGTCAAATCTACTTTGAAATGCCATTATTACAGCATTAACTAAGAATGCTATTGATATCATTTAAGGGTGCTTAACTGGGCCTGGCGAGAAACGGGCACTGAACAACAAAACACTGGTGTTTCAGCGATGACTCATCAGAATTCTGAATGCCTCTGATTGGCCTCTGCATTCATAAACTCATGTAAAAATGAGGAAAAATATGATGAAACAAATAAGCCCTGATATTAATTAGATGATAATACTAGCCTGAAAATAATCATAATAGTAATCGTCTTGCTATCGTCAAAAGCATCAGTCACAGGCTATAGGCTATTTCTTGAGTATCATAGATAAACTATCATCTATCGGCACAACCCTACATTATTAACTATGTCATCATACTACACTTTATTCAGCGTGACACAGTCCAATACATCAGACTCAGACAGCTCTTTAGATTTTCATATAATGGGATTGCAAAAGCCTTGAAGGCAAATTGAAATATCCTGTCATCTCACAGTCAGCTGAGGCTTATATTTAATCTATTGCAAAGTATTAAAAAAAATAATCACTAAGTGAAAATATTACTGGTGTTCAAGAAGTCATCTTATTAGTGCTTAAAATGGACTTGCACATATTTCCTGTTGTAATATCACATAGGCCTACCATGGGCTGAAACTACTACCACTGGGCTGGTCGTGTTTATGTGTGTGCGTGCTCTAACATAGTGCATTTTTGTGTAGTCCATGTAGTTTTAATCTGCTTGGCCTTGATGCTTTTTCCTATTCAAAATGAAACAAAAAGACCATTGCCTAAGAAGAGAACAATGGAAAACATTACAGTTCATATACAATTGAGAAAGGCATTCTGATTATATCACTCAGTCAGTGCATCATGATTTGCCCAGATGTTAACAGCTAGGTACAAGCAAATGCACTTTCAGATGTTTTGGGGGTGGGGGAAATCACCTTCACTTTTGGCTAAAAACATCAGTGAATGTGGAATTTGTGAAACATATTTAGGATGGCAAATATGATCATATTTAAAGATATAGATATAAATATATTTCAAGAAATAGAAGCTGACTTCCTCTTTTAGAATGTTTTAGCACAGGGATAGGCAACTCCGCTCGTGGAGGGCTACTATCCTGCAGAGTTTTGCTCAAACCCTAATTAACACACCTGAACAAGGCAATCAGTGTTTTCGGGATTACTAAATAGATACAGGCAGGTGAGTTTTTATGAGGGCTGAAGCTAAACTCTGCAGGAAAGTGGCCCTCCAGGACCAGAGTTGCCTATCCCTGTTTTAGCAGCTTGATAGAAAACATGTCAAAAATTGTACACTTCACACTTGGGTAAAAGCCCAAGATGACACCAAAAGAGAAAAAATTAAATAAACTCCAGGAGGGTTAAATATGTCACCTTCCCCCTCATAACTTTGTCTCCTAGGGGATTGTGTGTGTCCGTGTGAGCCAGAAACAGAAAGAGGCAAAATAAATTGTATTATTTTTGTTTGCCTCAGAATACTTCATATTTTAAAGAATATTTTCATTTGTATTATTATTATTATTAATATTATTGTTTCTTCTTCCATATATTAAAGATCATTAAAAATTATATTACAGATTTATACTATATTCATAACTATACATATACTGTATAAAATAAAATTGTAAAATATATTAAATTAACAGTAATATATTACATTATTTTCATCATTATTATTATTATTATAGTAAAAAATATACAATGTAAGCAAATACTGTAATATATTACAGTATTATTATTATTGTAAAAATATTCACAATATAAAAAATGTATGTATGATAAAAAAAAAACAGAGAGTACAGTATAGAAGCATTGAACCTTAACACAGATGATACAAATAATGTACTGACCTTCAGATTGAAATCACACAATTAATCACATATAAACCAGTAAACAAGTTCATACATCACCTTGCTGTTCTGTCATTTTGTGTCATTTAAGATAAAGGTTTGGGAAGATCGGCTCTGACTGTGTGCTGTAATGTTGCTCTTCTATCAGAGAGAGAGAGAGAGAGAATGAATTCCTGCTGGAGCTGCTGGGGACAGCAGGCTGGCAGACGCAGCACGTTGTACTGTGTTCTCTTTCATGGTTTTTAATTAACAGCCTGGGAATTTCCAAATTCCGGGGGAAAAAAAAATTGAATAAATGAACAGTTCTGTGAGACAGATGTTCTGCTGCGCCACAAAGTGAGAGAAACAGGGAGGTGAAAAACTCTATAAATATGCCATGCACATCAATCAGCATATATTTATCTTAACATGGGAAAAAGCACAACAGTCATGTCAATAAAATTTTGCTTGGTTTCATTTAATATTCAATGGATAACGTCCACTCAACTTAGCTTCAAAACTGCATGTGGCTTTGACCGCCTTCACCATTGCTGAAGGTACGCTATCGACAACGTCTATAACAGTTTGTCCTTTGGAGGTCAAAGTTAGCAAAGACTGCAAGGCATAAAATTTCACAACATTATGTGTAGTGATCACAGACGATGCAAGGCCTTCATGTCAAATGGAATACTGAATTTTGAGACGCTGTAGAACTGTATCTGAAGAGAAGGGTTATGCATAAGCAGGAATTTCTCAAATAAAGAACTCAAGCATGCCTACAGGGCTGTGGATAACAAAACTCTGCTGAAAGTCACAAGAAACTGCTCCTGGTTCATTCTGAATAAGATATAACAGGAAAATGATTCACAGTTCTGCGAGGAGTCAGTGATGTCGTCATTAATGACTTTGAATGATTGATTCACTGACACAATGAGCTGATTCAAACCACTAACTCATAAGCAAATTCCAGGGAGTTTCATGAATCATTAAATATAACAAATTCATACAAGTCTTCGGTTGTTTGTTAATCAGACATCACAGCTAGTGCATGAGAGATGATATCTGGCAAAACCTGATTTGTATGGACACACAAGCTCTCCAATGGCAAATACATTTTAAAATATAGCTGCAAGCAGCAATTACCGGCGTTCAAGCACTTTAAGGGCTTTAAGATTCTATGCTTTTAGGGTGTAGTTCAACCCAAAATGTATGGCTGGAAGTAAAATACATTCATGATGGAGAATATACTTACACACAGAGAGAGAGAAATTAAATGATAACACACACACATTCTGTTGCACAAGTAGATTTCTGAAACAAAATGGTAAGTAACAAAATGCTTACTGCATGGAAGTCTTATAGTAGCAGCTCCTGACTGAAAATTTAGGTGGGGCAGATTCTGGGTCGTAGCGCTAGTTTAAACTCAAGAAAGCTTATAGTGTTTAAATATTTCGTCTTTATAGTCTAACACATAAAAACACTTTTGGCTGGGATATAACGTCCTTGCTTTATTATGTCCTGTAGGTGGTGCAGTCTCTTCAATATATTCTGCTCACTTTATGATTTAAAATCGTCAAGAAAATCCAAAAAATATTTCTTGTAGAATGCTGAACACATTTACTTTTCAAAATTACCCAAAGGGTGAAGGTCAACATTTTTTGATAATTATTGATCTAGAGAGTCCAGAGAATGGTACTGCAGTGGTTTTATTGAGGTTGAGTGAAAAACCTAGGACTAGATTGCAAAAGTAGTCATTTCAAATGCTGAACAAATTAATTGATTGACAGCAGAGGTTCATGAGCCAGAGATTTATCATATGATATGAATATCGTGTGTGGGTCAAAGACGAAAAGGGGAAAGAAATATATTTATATATATATATAAATTAAAATGTATCCTGTTTAATTTTGTTTTTCTGAACAAAAAAAAGATATATTATTAAAAACTATTACTATAATACAATATGAACAATTATTAAATAAACAGAAGACAACCACTAAAATGTCATTCAGTGTTACAATATTTACATACTAAAAAAATCTTATTAGGCATATTTTAAACAAGTAGAATTTGATAACAAAGACTATATTTAAGTAGCACAGTGCAGCCCTCAAATACCAACTAACTTAAATTTTTAAATCGTTATACTCTGCTAATGGCCTTCAGACCACTGGGGTTTATCCATTTCTTAGCAAGAAGTTTTCGCAAGTAAGTGAAAGTCAATATAATAACATTCAGTATCATCACATGTTCTTTTATGTATTTTAATAATAAAAGGTCAGAATATGTACATTGTTTCATTTTTACATAAATATTTCTGTTATACATTGAAAGACGATGGTTTATTACTCTGAATTACACTTTGCCAAAAAGGGAAATATACAGTAGTCATCGTTCCCGTATTTGCAATGTTTTTGTAACATTGTTTGTATGATTAAATAAATTTTAATAATAATGCTCAGTAAATGATGGCAGAAGCAGATGTTGAAAAGTATTAAACAGTTTATTCCACTGTTCTGATGCTCTCTGCCATGCTTGCTTAGCTTGTCACTGTTTATGACTTGCTCAATTGCTTCTTGCAGGTATATTTATGAATTTAGTGTGAAATGTGATATTGCTGTCCAGTGGCTGATTTCTTTTGAATTTCTTAAGGACTTTTAGTGTCATGAGTCAATCAGGCCCACCCAGTTTCATTCTAATCTTAACTTTGGTTAACTTTTCCGATGGTGGCCACACTTTATGAGATACGCGAAAGTTCTTATTGATGCTTGTGGCACTTTGGACAGAGACACGGCATATTTCAAGTCAATCAAACTAACAAGTGCGTAGTTATAGCCATTTTTATACATTTTCAGTGTTATAGCACCACTAAGTTGCCAAACTCTGCAATTTTTTTATGACCTCAGATTGAGCTGTTACATAAGTGTACGAAGATATGTCATTCTGTTCAAGAGTTTTAGCATTTTAGTAAAAGTTGCTCTGCCCACTTCAAAATGCGAAATTCCAACTTTTTTGTTGATTATTGATTTTTACTCTCCAGAGAATATTTCTGCACTGGTTTGGTTCTGATTTGGGGAAAGCCCTAGGACTAGTTCGCAAAAGTTTTGAACAGAATTCAAAATAGCTGAATATTTTGCATATAACTTGAAATTAAACTGCACCCCCTATAGGCCAATTGGGTGAATCATTGCCAATCTCTCCCTAAATTGAACTCTACCATTTGGCCAAGTTTCAAGTCTATAGTCCTTACGGTTTGGTCTGTATAATCTGTTTTATGGCAGAAAAATAATAATAAAAATCCTTACAATTACAGTGTTTCGCACTTGAACCCCTCATTATTGTCCTCATAATAATTAACAATCATTTTAGAGATGAGAGATTTCTATTTAAATCGAACATATTGTATAAAAGAATTAGTTGCCATTTCAGTTAATATCTTTGTCATGTAATTAGCTTTTATTATTATTATTATTAAGGCATGAACATTATTATGTATCAAGGTGCATAATGGTCTAAAAGAATATTACATTTTTGTTGATTGCTCATTTATTCATATTTAATCATTTAAACGGCCTAGTCTTGTAAAAAGCACAAGAACAAAAGAAGAAAAATGGAAATGGTAATGGCCATTTAATAAAAAGGATATTAAACAGCTGCTTGTTACTGTTTGTTCTTAATTTCACTTCTCTGTAGCAAACACATCAACATTACCCCAACCAGCATGGTAAAATAAGACAGGGCAGTGGCAAACACACTGACTAAGGTTCATTATTATAGACCTATAGTAGCTTGTAGGTTTGTCATGCTACCTGATTAATGGTTGATCTTTCAAACATTCTCATTAATCCCTGAACTGAGATGCAGCCCCCAGACTAGGAGTTTGTTTGACTCATAGTTTAGTCCTGAATTTGAAGACTTTAGATTTCATTTGGGCAAAACCTTCACCATTTACTTGTGTCTTGGCTTGACTAAGTCAACCCTCCACAAACATCAGTTCAATGTAGTGCGCAAGTTGATCAGATGATGAATATAATAGTATAATTATCACACACACTGGACTCGTTATATCAGTGATATTGTTTTTATTCTAAAATCATCCTTATATGCTTGTTTGGGTCGTCAGAAACATATCTTGTTATCATTTAAGTTTAAAATGAAAAGCAACCTTTGCAACTGCCTCCCCCAATTCAAACATCACAAATATAGCTCTTATGGGTCTATACAATTGTAGGCATGTCTCAGGTAAAAGTAAACTACTTTAAAAAAAAAAAAGTCAAACATATTAGGAATGCTTTATCTTAGCTTATCTGGAAGCTCAAAGGCCCATTGAGAAATATGGAGAATTAACATTCAAAGCTAGTCTCTGACATTCAGCGAGCACTTTGGGAGTGAGTCTGGCTTTTTTTTTTCATGTGTGCAGGACGCAAAGTCTGAGCAAACAGGACTATAAATAATATGTTTGGAAACTGCCACCCTACTTACCGGCTCCTACGGCACAGCTATGGCAGCTTTTAGCTCCTGCAGAAGTGGAATTTGATTCACAAGGCCGAATCCTTTAAGCAGAAGTAGTAGTAAAGCTAAATCAAATCTTTTATTTATCAGGCCATTGAATACAGCAGGACAGGAAGTCAAGGGGTCACAATATACCGTGTTTATTTGCAGCTTTGTGTCAATTGGAGCTTGCGCTTCTTACTGTGGAAGAAATATACGAGCCCAGGCAAAAGCTGTGTACCGTAAAGCAATCACAGGAAAGACACTCGAGATTTTGAAAGGTGCTTTGCTCTGTGTGTGTGCGTGTGTGTGTGTGTGTGGTAAGCAGGACTGACTGAAGCAAGCTGTGTCTTTATTTTCACCACCCTTTTCTAAGATGTGATTCATGCTGTCTGAAAACGATGACCAACGCTGTGTTACAGACCCTCATACCTAGAATCCCAATCTCTCCATTGGCACGTCCATGTGCTTGTGTGTGTGTGCATACTGAAAAGGGCAGATATGGTGGTTGACAGGACCTGTCTGGTTAGGAGGTACACATGCCTTAATGTGTGAGAGAGATCAAAGTTTCCTCCATCGCTCCTCATATATCCCACTCACATGTTTCATCCTCTCTTCTCATGCAGCAGATTTCCACATACAATGAAACACTCATGAGCTCCACTGGAAGATTTTACCAGTGTAACAAGTTGAATACAGAATTTTGTTTGAGTAGTTCTCCAAACTGTTTCTTAATGTAATTTTGCTAAGGTCGTTTTGAAAAGGGTTAAAATGTATTATTATTATTTTTAACTAAACTTACTTTCTTTGTTACACTTTATATTTAAATGAAGACACATGGCAGTTTGTTGTCATATAGAGAGAATTAATTACAGTCATAAAGATAAACCGTTATAAAGACTTTTATGTGCTGTAGTGTAAAGTCTTTAAAACAAATGATTTACATTAAGTATTTTAATGACAAAAATCAGTTAAAGCCACGTTTGACCATGTTCTATATAATCAGAACATGCCATATGATTTTATTTAAAAGAGACACTAAATGCTTACTGAAACATCCCAATCATGTTCTTCGTCCTGCTTATACCCTTTTCCATTTTTTCAGTTTTTTTTAAAAAGTCATAATTCAGGTTGTGTCTATAATCAATAATCTTGTAGATATAACTTTCAACAGCTTATTTCTAATATTTGGATCATTCAGAAGAATTTGCAGAGAAATGGGTCTAAAGAAATTTCCATACAAATACAAACATAACAAATGTTGTATAATAATAACTGGTTGCTGTTTTCTAAGCAATTACTATTAACATGGCAGCAAAAGCACAGTGATCATTTGAATTTATGGGTTGAATTTAAGGAGAGGATCAGTCCAGCTCTATGATACTGCATCTTACCTTCACACGCATATACAACCCTGTAGTATATGGCCTCACAGCGGATTTTACTTAACCTTTACTGTTCCTGAGGTTAGGCTTTAAATTCACCTTTAAAAGAGCACAATGGCATCTCCGACAGGGCTTATGGGATTTCTGTCTACTGGACAGGCCTACGTTTATTTCATCCAGTGCAGGATGTCACTTCCTGCAGGCGAATTTTCCCGCAGAAATGCTGCTGGCCAGAGTTATTTGCGGCTGTGTGATTGACTCATGAATCTGTAAGATGGGAAAAGGCTGCTCCACCTTGCCCTCCATCAACCAGAGACAGTGCAGGATCCCAAAGCCATGTGCATTCTATAGGCTTTCAGTCAAACCATACATTTGTACAGAGGAAATTCCCAACCACACGAAGGGTTGGAAAATGAGAACTGGTTCCATTTATAAAATGCAAATCCAGAATGAATGACTAACAGTTCCTGAGCATCTACCAATATGAAGATAGCGTCGTGGTAAATACCTTGAATGTTTCCTGCACTGCAGTGCTACTGTATTTTTACAACATGATGAGGATGTTTTAGCGAGCGATCCACAGATAAACTGATAACTGTGAATATTAAAATATATTTTTAAAAAAGCACAGAAATGAAAATGTCAACAAAAAAAACTGCAATCATTGATTTAACAATAAATATTACAAGTGAAATTAGGTATTAAAATGTATAGTAGAATTGATATACATTTTAAGATTTACTAAATATTATTTACATGTACAGCACTGAAAAAAAAAAGAAATCTCTGCAACGTTATCTGTTTCCATGGTTTTAATATTAATAGGTATGTTTTTGAGTAAAATGAAAATTGTTGTTTTCTTTTATAAGCTACTGATGAGATTTCTCCCAAATTTTCCAAATAAACATATTGCCATTTAGAGCATGTATTTGCAGAAAATGACCCTGCATGTTCTCCACTAGTCTTTCACATTGCTGCTGGGTGACTTAATGCCAGTCCTGGCACACACTCCTTGGCTTTCAGTGGGGTTCATGTCTGCCGAATGGCCTGACCATGACAGGGTCTTGATCTGGTGCTCCTCCATCCACACCTTGATTGACCTGGCTATGTGGCATGGAGCATTGTCCTGCTGGAAAAACCAATCCTCAGAATTAGGAAACATTGTCAGAGCAGAGGGAAGCAAGTTTCCTTCCGAAGTAACCTTGTATGTGGTTTGTTTCATTCAAAGTCGGTGCGATGCACTATGGCTTAACTTTCATTTTCTATGGCACTGTGTTAGATGTCTTTCAAAAACATGTATATTACTAAATAAACAAACAAATAAATAAATATCAGCTAATAAACATTTTGGTACAGATATATGAGCTAAGCATCATCACATGACAGCATTGAAAATATTTTCATTGGGTTCTGCTCGCCGACCTAAGCTCATAAATATCAGCCTTATTTTGACAGCTTCATTACCATATAATTAGTTCACGGATGGCCCATAGTGGTATTAAGTAACACCATGCTGTGGAAAAGAAAGGCTCTGTTGTTCTGGAACATGTCACTTTGCTGAGTCGCTACCTTTGGAGAAAGCCTGCCGTCTAGTCTTTGCGTCATGCCAGCTGCTTAAGCAGGGAAGAGTTATAGCTCTGCTTTACAGCAATGCAGGTCTGTTGGGGAATAAATCATTTATTGTGATCGGATGAAAACAGCACTAAAGACGACTGCTTTAAAGGGCTTAGCGGTCAGACTGCCTTACTCTGTAATCAAGCCAGAGTACCATTTCACCACTTACCGACATGGAGCGGGCACTTGTCTGCAAGCGCTTTGGCCATGTCCAGCGCCAAATAAAGCCAGCAGGACTGTTATAAACACAGTATTAAAAGTAAGAACAAAATGACCAAGGAAGGTTTCAGAAAAGCAACCAGAAAAAAAAATCTAATGCATCACAGAAAGGTCTGAAATCTCTTGCACATAGCTCTGGTCTAAAGCAGAGCTGTGTTTTTGTAGTTGAGCCACACCTGGACTTGAATGTCAATGTGTGCTGTGTGAGCAAGCCATGCGTCGAATGAGGGGCATACAGATGAGGCTGCTTCTTAACAACCACAGATAATGATGAAGAATGGTCTGCTTCACAGGGTCGTAAAAGCACAAGGAGCTTCAGAAGCGCAGATAGCAACCCCAGGCAACCATTCTTCCTCCTGCTGTCCATTTCTTTCCATACTTAGCATGCAGGAGATAATGAGTCAACACTTCTTTGTGAAAACAAAGAAACAACTGTGAGCATGGTAACCAAGATCATCGGACTCTCAGAGGAGCACGGCATCACGGCCAGATGCACAGTTTGTGCAAAATTATCCAAATGGTTTGTGTCAGGGAACAGATGATGACGGATGAGAGATGGATAATGTAGACAGAAATGCTGAAAATGATCTCCATTTCACATCTGATACGTTAAATGCAATCTTAAAACATGAGAATTGGTGCGCATGCATTTCTCTATTTAGTCTGCATTCCTTTCTGCAGCGGCGTCCATTTAATTCAATAATTCAAAGCTTTTTCACCTGAAGAATGCAAGGCCAGAACATTTCTCATATGCATTTTATTCCTACACTCACAGCAGCTCTGATTTATGCCTGTGAGGCATTGTCACCAAGCTCACCGCTGAGCTTCACATCTTTGAATAAGGAGGCTAAACTAGGAGAAGACATACATAGCAACAGCAAGGTCACCATGGTTGAACCCTTCCTACATTATTAATACGAAGAGAGAAAAAAAGAGGGTAAGGTGTAGAATATGCATTAAAATGAAATCATGAATGTCCTTAAGCTTCAAGCAACACAACCTTTACCTAACGTTGTATTGGATGGGGGAAAAAAATGCCTTTTTTTATACTCAGGTCCAGTTTTTAGTCTGATGCAATAGCATATTCATCACCAAACTTATCTACCTTTTGATTGCATTAATTAAATCCTCACAGCCAAGAGATTTTTGTTCTTTTTCACAATGTCATCCCATTACTGGAAATTCTTGTGATGATTTGCATATAAATTATTACAACTGTAACTACCCCACTTCCCTTGGTCAACTTTACACTCTCACAGATGCATGCACAAAAGAGCTTCATTTTTCACTGATGAAGTGGATCCATTTAAATACATCTGAACCACATCAGTCTTGTTTAGTTACTTGGTTAGTTATTCCGTAAGTCATCCACTCTGTTGAGGGGGAAAACAAGTTTATTTTTTACACCATTGGTAACTTTTTTTTCTTTTTTTTTTAAGCATAGATTTAACAATTTAGTTAGGTAATTTTTTTTTTTTTTTTTTTTGCTTAAATCAAGATATATTCTGTTATATATTCTCTTTGACACAATTTGATTCAAGTACATTTTTTTGTTTTAAGTATGTTTAGATATTTTAGAAAACCAGGTATGTTGTTGTCTCAGTTTCAGCTGCAACCCAAGTTGCAAGTTTACAAAAATATCAAAGAGACACGTGAAAAAAAAAAAAAACTCCTGATGTTCACTGTCTTTGATATCTAGGAGGGAGGTAAGACCACAGAAGAGGAGAGGTCATACACAGGAGTGAAGCCTCACACTTTTGATTTGTATATCAGTTCATTTGTATATCAGAGTGTGTAAAGAGCCAAAATTAGATGTTCAAAAGAACCAAACGGACTTGAATGGATCTTAATCCACCTCCTCCAATATCTATATACTGACACTGAGCTCACATTGATGTCAGTACTTCCATTTGACCAGAAGACAGAAAACAAAGTGGAATTTAAGTAAACAATAGTAAAAATTTTAGCTTAGTTCGTTGTGTATATATTAGCAAATAGATGTTTCATATTATAATTTGTTAGAATTAAATATATATTTACTACTGCTCAGTACATAAAATGTATACTATTCTCTGCAGAAAATAATATATAGCCTTTATGCTACTGTACATTTATGTATCTAATTTAAGCTACTGTATGCACATAAAATGGCTTCCGCTGGAGAGGATAAGAACTAGCGCTAATTTAAGTCATATTTTGAAGAAGAAAAGCAGGAAGCAATGGCATATATAGCAAAGGGTTCAAGTAACGACGGACCGATCATTCCGCAGTGTTTCTTCATCTGAGAGCGCAGGGCAGAGCAGTGACACAAACAATTTTGTATATTCACAAGACAGTCCATAGGGAAAGACAGAAGAGACATGGATTTGGTTCACTGGTAAAGTGGAATTCCAGAGCTTAATGGGCCTATGTAGAAAAAAAAAAATCAGGCTGCCATTCAAGGGACAAGTGGAGCGTTGGAGAAAGAGAAGGGATGGGAGAGGCAGAAAAACCTAGTGCACCCCATGACCAGAATACAAATTAGAGAAAGTAGGAGGAGAAGCATTAAATGGTCATTGATGTAGGAAACAACTTTAGGCTAACTTTTTATGGCATGGTTTATGTAGTCTACAGTCATAATCATTTATAAAGCTCGACATCAACTGCTAATGATTGTTCTCTGCAGATTAGGGACGATGCATGAAAACCACAGAGTGAAACTAACGGTGTCCCTGAACGCACAGCTAGACACCTGAAGTCACATGTCTTCTCTTGAAAGAAGCTGTTTTGTCAGGGTACCGTAAGGAAAGTGAATGAGGCAGGGAAAGGTGATGTTCTTTACCAGCTCCCTCATGGACTGACACAAACCAACCCAAGAGACGAGCATCCGGAGCTGACATTCTCCCTCTCTCTGTGTCCGAAGAAACGTACTTCCCTGCTGCACAGAATGCAAAAGTAGTATGTCAAACAAGTAGGATATCCAAAAACTCTGTATTCATGACACAGCAGGTGAACAATACTTGGATGATGAACTGCATCTGCTGAGATCCTGAAGTGCGCAACTGTAGGACACTTTGCTATCCCATAATGGATTCAGCTGGATGGCTCTTTTCAAGTGCTATAGGTGCCAAGAAAGCTGTTCCTAGGGGTTCATTTGTTTTTGTTTAACAACTCCAAAGTTCACTGTTCCTGCACTTGTCGTCCATTTCAGTCATATTTGGACTCTGACATGCTCTGTGTTTCAGAGTGAAGCGCAACTATATGTTCATTTACACAAGTACAAAAAAAAAAACCTGTTTTTTCAGTGTCTCAGATCAGCTCCTACACGAACTCCGCAAGCACTGTGGGTCACTTCTTTTAAAAACATAATATGCGCCAAACATCTTCCCAAATTTGTTATGTTAAACGGTTATATGTTTATTGGTTTTCAACAAATGAGCACAGCGCCTTAAGGTCTCACTGAAAATAAAACTAATAAAACAATTTAAAGCAAATAAAGACAGCTATAAACATTAATATTGTAATTTTACTGTTGAAAGATAATCTTCTTCTTCCTACTATTATTATTCAAAAGGTTTTTTTTTTTTAAGTACACATTTATTGGCTGATTTGCTTACCTTTTATATAATAATAATAATAACTGTTGGTGGTGGTATTTTGGTATATATTTAGTTTTATCTTTGTTTTGGTATAATTGTACTGAAAAAGCTCCGTAAAATAATAGTGTGAATGTGAACTGAAGAAGGGAGAGAATTTTTACAATCTTTCTATTTAATCTAACAATATGACAAAATAAGTGCATTATATATATATATACATTATATATACATTATAAAAATATGATTTTATAAAATGAATTAAAAAAAAAGTATATATATATTTTTTTTTTTTCTTTTTTTTTCATTAATAAAATCATATTTTTGTGTATTTATGTTTACAAAGTGAATCAGTTTAACTTGAGCTGTTTTTTGTTTATTTTTGCAGTCTGTGAAATTAAATTAGGTCTATTAAATGTTTTTATGACTCACACTTTCTTTCATAACTGATCAATTTTAAACTTTAAAAATAAATTATGAAAATCATTATTTAATGCTACCTTTAAAATTTCAAGTGCTGGCATACAAACATTTTTATGAATCTAGGTACACAATTGTCACTGCGAGTCCCTGAAGCATACTTTGAAAAACACCAACACGTTGGATGGCGACAGCCTCTGACGTCAATACCGGCGCGACTATAAACAAGCGCCAGGAGAACATGGCATTATCTTCTTTGTCTTCATTGACTGTTTTGTTTGAAGCGTGTATCTGAGAAACAACCACGGTAAGAGTGATCTTTCTTTGTTTATCATGCCATCCACTAGCAAGGCGTTTAAACAGTGTGTACATCCGTGTCGATGTTATTTGACACCTGATGACACACAGTCTTTACGTCTCTTGTTTGGGCGAAGAGCATGCCCGCGATGTCCTTGAGGGGGCGATCTGCGTGCATTGTGAGCATTTTTCTATGAAAAAGCTCCGCTCTTCTTTGTCTCTCTTTTCGAGGAAAGAGGGACAGCCATCTGCTTCCTGCGGTTCAGGACCCGCCGCTGCTGAGGCACGGAGGAGAATGAGCTTGTGGGGATCACAGGTGGATATCGTTGAGGAGTTTAGAGAGGGACTTTCCCTTTCACGCTCTTCGGCGGCAGATGAGAATTTCATGAGAAAGATGTATTGTCATTAACCCTTTCTGATACTGAAGTTAGTGCTCTGCTGGGTTCTGTCCAGGAAAAGAAGGAGATGTCTGAGGGTGGCGAAGAAGCCGAGGCTGAGCCTTCTCAATCCTCCTGCCCTGCGTATGTGGAGCTGTTAGAGATTATGGATCGTGCCACAACAAACTTGGACTTGCAATTGAAGCGTGCCAGCAAAGTGATGCCGCTGGTTGTCTCGGTGAGCGTTATGTGTCTGCCATAGCCCTCCAGCCCAGGTGAGCCTTCCATTCTTGCCTGATTTACATTTAGAAGTCGAAAAAGAATGGAAAAGGCAGTTTTCTTCTTGCATCCATCTGTTTCAGCATACTAGTTATGCTAACATCGAGGGCATGCACTAAAACGGCTATGAGAAGATGCCCCCTGTAGAAGAGACACTGGCTAGCTATCTCTCTGTGGGGGAAACATCCTCTCTTAAATCTCCCTCTTTGCCATCTAAGCCCCTCCAGGATACATCCCGCTTAAATGGCAGAGCATACGCAACAGCAGGTCAGGCTGTGGCTTCGTTGCACATGATGGTAGTGCTTCATGCTTATCAGGCTGAACTGCTGAAGAACCTGGATAAAGGCAAGGACCTTTCCACGGATCAGATAGCCAAGCTGCGCCGCACAACAGACCTCTCTCTCCATGGCCGCCTCCACCATCGGTAGGTCTATGGCGGCCATAGTGGTAACGGAAAGACATCTGTGGGTGTACCTGGCAGGCATCGGGAGGAAAGTAAGGGGCTTTCTTATCGATGCTCTTGTCTTGCCATCTGAACTTTTCGGTACCTCCGTCGAGATGGTGGTCGAGAAGTTCAGGAAGGCAAGGGCACGCTCAGCTGCCTTTAAATCCTTAATTCCAAGAAGGTCCAGGTCCGAGCCCAAACACACAGGGGTCCTGGCCCGTCTCGATTTGAGGATCAAAGACTGGCGCAGAAGGCTAGTGTCGTGGCTTGCACTCCTCCCTCGCCTATGGGCAGGGGCAAAAGGAATCATGGGTCACAAGGAGGTAAGCAGGACCTGAGGGATGTGATTCAGATGAGGCAGCGTTCTCATCCGAATCGGAACGATACCTAGGTAAATACTCATTCCCTTTGGGTATTTTTAACTTCTGCTTTTATCCTCCCCTGCCTAATTCCCCTGTAACCACTAGCTCTCCACCTGATCAAGGTTAGGAGGTTAGGTGTTCTATATTCATAGTAACCACCTTACTGATGGTCCAGACTAAAAGCCAGTGTATCCATTCAGTCAGAGTGTATTGGTGTATACACTTCAAGCATTGCTTCCCTCAACGTGAGGGGATATCTGGGCGATTCACGTGGTAATTAGCAGCGCTCCCCTTTTCCAAGAAGAATCACCTAAGAGTGTGCTACTCTGAATTTGTAGTTCTCCTCTCATATGAGACTGTGTTCTCTGTTTTTTCCAAACCAGAGTGCTCCAGCATTAGTTCCACAGATCAAGTTGATGACTCTCAAACATATTGTTTAAGATACACCATTCCATCTGTTAACGGCTTAGCGTGGTTGCTTCAGCCCTTCCTTGAGTTGGAAAAAGCCCCGTTCATCTTGGGTGCCACTCCATTTATGTAACCACGGATACCTATCTAAACAGGCTATTGCTACCAGGGATCTGTTGAAACAGCTCCTTCAACAAACTTGTGCGAGAGCAAGTGATAGCCCCTGTGTGACAGGCAAGACCTTGTATAAATTTTGGGTTCTTAGCCGTATCCCTTTGAAGGAATCCTTCCTGATTCCAAGTCTTTAGCTCTACCCCGAGGCCCTAACAAATAAAAAGCTTAGGCCTTTGGCCGTAAGGGATAATGTCATGGACAGCCATCTAACCATCCCAGGGGCAACTCCCATGGAAATGGTAGAGCTGAAACTTAGCGTTTGCCATGATTCTGACCTGCACTGACCTGCACTGACCTGGATATAGTGTTCCCCAAAGCTCCCCCTAGAGCAGTGCTTCCCAAACCTGTCCTGGAGTACCCCCTGTCCTGCACATTTTGTATGTCTCCCTTATCTAACACATCTGATTCCACTCATCAGCTCATTAGTAGAGACTGCAAGAACTAAACTGGGTGTGTCTGATTAGGGAGACATACAAAATGCACAGGGCAGGGGGTCCTCCAGGACAGGTTTGGGAAGCACTGCCCTAGAGGACGCAGTTCGAAGTTCCCTTGAAAGGGAACATCTCAGGTTACAAATGTAACCATGGTTCCCCTGAGCAGGGAACGAGACACTGCGTCCTCTAGCTCCCTGCCATGCTTCGGTCGCAAGCTTCAGATGAAGAAGTAAATGACGTGTTCTCCTGGCGCTTATTTATAGTCCCGCTGGTAGTGATGTAGGGGCTGTCGCCGGCAAACGCATTGGTGTTTTTTAAAGTATGCTTCAGACACGGAGTCACGGCAAGGTGTTCCCCAAAGTGCCCCCTAGAGGACGCAGTGTCTCTTTCCTTAACTCAGGGAACAATGGTTACATTCGTAACCTGAGATGTTACTCGTCATTCTACAAAAACAATATGGGGTATGTAGAAAAATTGTGATGGTGAATTAAAACCACTAGTAGATGCTTTGACATTGTCAGCCTTTAGGTTATCAGTCTTTATAGAACAGACATAACTTTATTAGTTCTGAGGTGCAGGATACTAGATTTTCGGATAGGGAGGATGGCAGCAAATACAATCATGGACTGAAGAAGAGGAGACAGAGGAGAAAATGCTGAGGGGAACTGATATTATCTCTGTTTTGTGTCCATCTAACACTGTGGTGCTTTTTACTTGTCAGCACTGTTTTTTGTTTTTGTTTTTACCAAGGTTAAATTATAAAGTCCCATTCATTTAATAAATAAAATAAAATAAAAATAAAGTTAAACTGCTGAAGTAATTAATCACAATTAATTTGCAGATTTTTTTCATTGCTGTAAATTACCACAATGTGGCCTTTTAAAATGAAGTGCATATTGTTCCAGTGCTCTTACCATTAACAAAAGAAAACCAAATAATATACTTTTGACCGGACAATATAGGTTATGAGTTATATGCCATAACTTCACAAAAAATGTTCAGGGAATTATCAGCAATTTAAGAATGGCTGCTGTAGGTTTATGTGTATTACACAGAGGGAACTGACTGTTCTTTGAGGCTGTTTGACAAAGAAAAGCTTTTAACAACATACTTTCTTTCCTGACATACTCCAATTTTGGGCCATTTTCCATGATTACAAGTAGTTTTGATACATCTGAAGGGTTTTTGCCATTCTTTGATAGTACAGGGAAGTATGCACTCCTTTATCAATCATAAGCCAGCTACTAGTAGACTAATTTCTGTAATTTGTACACTCTGAATTTTCTCTCAATGTTTTTACCAATACATGCCATTGAAGCCCACTCAACAAAAAGATCTGTGTTCCATTCCTCAGATGCGTGAATAGAGGAGGGTAATTAATTTATTTAGAATACCTTTAGTAATCAGTGTCCAGCACTATTTACAATAATCAAAGGGTAACACAATATTGATTCCCCCCTAATTTCCTGACCTCAGGATACCTAAAAAAAAAAATAATAATAAAAAATGATGATAATAATAATAATAATAATAAAATTATAATAAAAAGACAAAAAAAATATGCAGATGTAATAAGCATCTATAGATTATTTTAATAATTGATTAAAATAATAATGCATAATTTTAATATATATATATATATTTTTTAATCTAGTTGTATTCCACCACAGGCTCCCATTCAAAAAAAAATAAAAAAAAAAAATAACAGTGCATTTCCGTGTTTTTTATTTTATTCATTTTTTAAGACACAGAAATCAAGGAAAGACCTGAGCCACACCCATAATCAGGCCTTCCACATTCAAAACATTGGAGCATGTTCATTACCCACCAGGCCACTTCAACAATGTTACAGTTTACACTGTAATCTGTGACCTTTTTAAATAGTAAAATCAAACTGAAAAGCCCAAAAATAAATTTCATGCCATGTTATTCACACCTGTGACATGTTTATCCAGCAGGTAACAAAGGAGCAAAACAAATCATCAACACTTTGGCAAGAGGACAGATCCCAAAACTCATACATTTAATGAGAGAAACAGGATTTATCACCTTTTCCAGCTGTGAGAGAAATAGACTCTGCCAGTGAGAAAATCCCAACTTTAATTTTAAACAGCTGTTTTTAGCATATTTAAGAAGCACAGTCTTGCCAAGAGCAAACCAAACAGACTTTTGTTGAAAAGGACTTGCTATTTTAGTTCTGTACTGTTTGGCAGTGATGGCTGAGCTCCTAAACCTCATTACAGTTATTAAAGGAGCTTTTTGTCTTAATCCATTCCTCTCCTTTTTAATTAAGTTTAATATTACCATGCATGTATGTACCATACATTTAATTGTTTAAAGGCTGGAAGAACATTAGAGTGATTTAAATATCAGCAGATCTCACAGAATGTAAGAAATTCATGCAAGGATTTAGCTCATACTTATCATGGATTTTTAAAGAACTACATGCAAATAACAGCAGCAGATGAAAATAAAAAATCTCAAATACCCTTATAGTTAGCTTTACCAGCATATACTACAATATGTCTTAAGAGGAACATTCAGCATTCTATCAAACAAGGGAGAATGGCAGACAGATATTACAAACCAAAAGCTTGTCATTTTTACCCAAACACTCAACAGTGTCATAGTTAAAATATGTCTCAGCAAGAGCTTTAAGTAAGTGTCACTTGGGTATAAATGAACTTGGACTGCTCTGCGCTTCTCATATGAGATGGTTGTCCAGGGAGCTTTTCCTCTTTGGAAGCTTACAGAGAGAGTGTGACAGAAAAACTGTGAGGGAGAGAAAAATAGACTCTGATTTACTAATGGTTTGGGTGAAAATATATCTGAGCTCATATACTAACATTCACTAGCCTATTAAGTATTCAAGATTAATATGTGCTTTATAAGTACTAATTAACAGCCAATATGCCAGTAATATGCAGACTAGTTAATATTGAGAATTGGTCTTTAAAATAAAGTCTTACTGAATATTCATATGTATACAAACCATTCAAAGGTTTGGGGTCAGTAAGTCTCTTATGCTCACAACGCTGCATTTAATTTATCAAAAATACAATAAAACCAGTGATATTGTGAAATAATTCAAACTTATGCGCCCTCCAGAAACTTGCGCTCTGCAAGTGAACAACGCCTTGTGGTGCCATCCCAAAGAGGTTCAATATCACTCTCACGGACCTTTTCCTGGAATGTGCCAAGCTGGTGGAATGACCTCCCAATCTCAATTCGAACAGCTGAGTCTTTACTCATTTTCAAAAAAAAACATCTTAAGTCTCATCTTTTTCGCCAGCACTTGACCAACTAATACTAGCACTGACCTTTTCTTGTCTATCCAATTCTGGAAGAAAAAAAAACATAGCTACACGTTCTGTGGTAGACTACTGAGACTTGTCATGGCACTTGTTTACTGTTGTTCTCTCGTTGATCTGATTGCTTCTATTGTTCTCATTTGTAAGTCACTTTGAATAAAAGCGTCTGCTAAATGATTAAATGTAAATGTTAATATAATATAATTTAAAATGACTTTTGATAACAATTTTAGCATCCTTTTAGTATCCTATGTTTTAACTGTAATAATAAAAGTACATTATGTATAATTACTTTTAACTAAATCAAACTCGAATCGAATCTGAAGATCTTACCATTTCTGTTTGTACTTCTCCGTGGCTAACGACAATAATACAAGATTGATGTTGTGAACCGTGAGCAAGGTAACAAGATCTAGTCAAAGTTTTCACTTTAAAATACACAACATAAGACAATGATTTTTTATAATAAAACATAAATTCATTTGAGCTACTCTAAATCATTAAACTAAACTAATGAAAACACACAGACACACACACACACACATAGAGTTCTGAAGATGAGAGTTAACAGAGTTTGCATGAAGTTCCAAAAGTTTAGTACTGTAAAGCCGCGTTTCCACCGCAGGAACTTTACCCAGGAACTAGGGACTTTGGCCTGGTACTTTGTGTGTTTCCACCGCAGGAACCAGGAACTAAATAAAGTTCCGGGTAACAAAAATGCCCCTCAGAAAGTCCCTGCTGGCGAGGTGGTACTTTTTCAGAGTTCCGGAACTTTCGGGGGCGGGACTTTGGCGCTAAACATTCTGATTGGTTGAGTTCACGCAGCATTGGTTGAGTTCAACCACCATTTATTCGGATCAACATTTTCAAAATATTACTGTTATTGTGTCATGAAATGTAATTTTAAAAGTATTTCAGGCGAGAATGTAGTTGTTTAAAACTCAAATCTGTTGTTTATTTATAAAGACAGCGCCTATTTAAAAATGTGTTTCGCCGATCTCTGAGACGGTGAGCTCCACGCAATCAGCGGGAGCTCAGTCCTCATGTATCCGCCGAGAAGCAGCCTCAGCTTGGATAGACCTTCTGATATGTGCCGCTGGCTCTGATGTCTCTTTAGTGGTTAAACATAAAATATAATTCAGCTGCGGGGTAAATCTAACAGGTTTTCTTCGGTCTGTATTCAATTTATCTATATGTTCAAATGAAAATAAAAAAGGCAAGTCTATATAATATTTTGTTTCATTGTAATGGCTGCATATACACATATCTCTGAACTAAGTACATTTCTGCAGGTGTTATTATGCTTATTATTATGCTTAAATGAAAACCAAAGGAGGCAGTGGTATTTGATATCCTATTTCGTTTTATTGTAAATATACAGTAGGGAAAATTGCAGTATAAGACGAGCTGACTGAAGTTATCAAGTATAATATATAGTTACGCTGCTGTTTATAGATTTACCGTACTTGCGTAGTTGCGGACATCACGCTCCCCAGTCGAATGCACAAAGTCTGAACTAACTACCGTTGATGCACGTCCAAAATTAGCATACTTTTTTTTTAATCAGCGGTACTTTGTATTGAGAAAAGCGTGCGGACCTACGTCACCAGTCATTTGCCTTATCTTCCCGGTACTTTACACCGCGGTGGAAACGCAGAAAGCAACAGGTCTGTGGGGAAAAAAGTTCCTGGGAAAAAAAGTTCCTGGTATAAATGTTCAGGGTAATTTCGGTGGAAACGCGGCATAAGTTATTCACTATCAGTTCTTGAAACTGCAACCAATTCAGCACAGATTTCAGCAGATAGAAGATTTTGTTTGTTACTTGTGTTTGCGGTGGAAAGTGGGGTTTACTTTTCTTCCTGACGGAGTCCTGTTGCTTATTGGCTGGCAATCTTCCTTGATTATATCTTTTTGGGAGAGCCCTCGTGGTGAATGGAGGTTGCCTGGTTACATAGGACCTGTGGAAGTAGGTTTGCAAGACTTTGAAGATTTCTGCAGTCACAAAACCTCAACTGAGTATTTGTTTACCCAATCGCTCAATGGTGCGGTGAAGGTGCGCATGCTTAAGGCAAAAGAGCACTGATCTGTTCGTGACATTTGGTTTTAAGCGAGCCGACTAAGTCCGTCCCATTGATCATTGTTCCAATCAGATACTGGCAGCAGGGCGGGGCCACGCCGGGGGGATTGAGTGAGGAATGGCTGGCGTCAAGTGAGTAATAGTCTGCGGCTTGAGTGAGGAATGGCCAGGGGCTTGAATGAGGAACGGCTGGGGGCTAGAATGAGGAACGGCCTACGGCTTGAATGAGGAACAGCCAGGAGCTTGAGTGAGGAACAGTCAGGGGCTAGAGTTAGGAACGGCTGGCGGCATGAGTGAGGAACGGCCCACGGCTTGAATGAGGAATGGTCAGGGGCTAGAGTTAAGAACGGCCAGGAACTTGAGTAAGGAACAGCCCGTGGCTAGAGTTAGGAACAGCTGGCAGCATGAGTGAGGAATGGCCATGGGCTGGAGTTAGGAATGGCTTGCTGCTTGAGTGAGGAATGGTCAGGGGCTAGAGTTAGGAACGGCCAGGAACTTGAGTAAGGAACAGCCCGTGGCTTGAGTGAGGAATGGCCGGTGGCTAGAGTTAGGAATGGCCCACTGCTTCAGTGAGGAATGGCTGGGGGCTAGAGTTAAGAATGGCTCGCGGCTTGAGTGAAGAACAGCCGGGAGCTAGAGTTAGGAATGGCCGGCATATTCAGCAAAGGAGTGGCCGGAGGCTTGCGGCAACCACATGTGATGACCCCGGGCTGGGCTTCATCCAAGGTGATATCAGATCCGATGATCCAAAGCATGCAGTTGATGTATTTCCTCATTGACCAGCACGGATCAGCTCTAGGCATGACGAGGCAGATATCATCCTCTTTTGGAAGGCCAAACAAATTAGTTTTGCTTTCACAATGAAACACACAGCATCTCCACTACATGGTGCCAGCGACAACAGCGAGAATAAAAGGTATGCCTTCTTTCTTTGCGTGAATATTTGGGCAGCGTTATGCAAATCTTCCCACATAATGCTGTAGACATATTGTGGCGTGTTTAAATGAGCCATTTTAGGAGGCGTGGATAAGTATTAACTTTAATAAAGAATATCTCTTTGGATTTGAAACTTTAGAGCTTTTTTTTTTCAGGATTCTCATATCAGCATCAGCTTATTGTTGTAGATCTATGATACTTGGAAAATAGGTGATTGTGTATTTGATAGTAGTTATTTCCAAAATGTCTTTTTTTCCAAGTTTGTAATAATCTGTAGATGGTCAAGGTGAATTGTACAGAGTATGCAGTCAACAGTATTTACACACGAGACGCAGTGTGATCTGTCTCGAACACAACGAGACCCATTAGTGGAAACCCATTTTTATTGAGTCTTATGTTATCCATGGTTTTATATATATATATATTCATATATAGACAGAAAAAAATTGTTGCAGGAATCTCTTTTTTATGGTATCTACTCCAGATTTGAAATAAAAGCTCATGAGATATGTGACTTTCAACCCATTACTTTTCTGGATTGCTCCAGCACTGATTTCATGTATTTTTATACTGATTTCATGTATTTTTATAGACTGTTTCAACGGCGACAACATAAACAAACGTTACTGCACTTGCAAGCTTTTGTGGCCCTAACTTAACTTCTGGTAGACTTCGAAATAGAATCAACAACAACAACTAAGTAGTCCCTTTGGAGTATACTATTTTTGACCGAGGTTTCCCCTGTGACAGTTGTACACAAAGCAGCACTGAACTCACAAAAGCTGCTTTATCAGGCATATAACGTAAGATGAAATGGAAATGACATTGAATATTTTTTAAAGATAGTATTCATTCTGAAATACAGTGATATAAGAAACACCCGTGCCTCCTTGGGATTTTTTAAACGTGCGGTACGTTCTCATGTTTATTCAAGGAAGCCTTTTGAAAAATCATTCAGTTTTGATATTGTGGCAAGCGCCACACATAAATAAATGTATGGGAAACACATTCCACAGCACAACCACCTGAGCCCAACTTCAGTCTACTCATCACCTTAACTTTAACATTTTTGCAGCCGGTGCCATAGACAGACAGATTAAGTTAACCTCAGGCCAGGTTAACAGGTTAATAGTGTGTTTTAGTAAAATATATGTATAGGCGAATACTGCAGTTTAACCCAGTGTGGAAAAAAAATATTTTAAGAAATTTCAGAACATACACAAACACTGAGATATTGAATATCATCAAACGACTAAATAAAATGGAAACTTTTCTTTTGAGAAAATACTGCAACTCATCCACAATACGCCAGTGAAGCGTGTACACACATTAGTGCCATTTATCTAGAATCTTAGTGAATCATGGCCATAAATGCACAGAAGAGAAGTCAGATTTACCAGATTGAAAAGAAACAGGGGGAAGAGGACGATATTTGGAGCATTATATATGAAGGTTTGTGTTCTGTGTGATCAGTGATGCATTAAACAGAGGCAGGCAGGAGTGTTGAACAGATGTGTGACTTGGCCAGGCATAACTGATTTTTGCCCTAACACAACACTGTTCAAAAGACTTCTCTCTTCTACTCAGATCTGAACTAGAAGCTCCACAATGGCTTTATACGTTACCAAGGTTATAAAAGTAGACTTTGTTCAATGTCCATTCACAGGATCATTGCTGGCCACCATTTATTCTACAAAATGAATTACCGATTCAAGAGAGTGAACAAAACACTGATTTATAATTGTCATATACTGTACCATTCTCTGTTTGAACAAAGCCTCTTTAACGAAGATTAAAGAGAGAGAGAGAGTTTTGTATTCATATTTTCTACCTCTCTCCACTGCACAAAATCTTTCAGCAGAATTTCATGCTCCCACGCCCTTGCTTTATGTAATCTCCTTTATTTAATTTCAGCTCTAATTTGTCGTCCCTGCTTCATTACAGCCTGCTTTGCTGGTTGGCCACAATTGTTTTCCTTGCTTTGGTCGATGGAAAATGAGAATGACTTTTAGAGGCAGACTGACATTAGCATCATTCAATATTCACCAAAGGTCTCTCTCCACAGGAGGGGAGAGAAATGGCTGAGAACATTACTAACTCATTTCAAACATCTAAGCCACCCCTCCCCCACCCCACCCCCTTTTTTTCTTCTTTTGCTGTCGCCCACCCTGATCATCATTTTGTCAATCCTTTTCATATGTTTGTGGATTTATCCATTTCTCTAGCTCATGGCATTCAGAAATATTCTGTCAAGTCAAGCTAAAATATTTCTGAAACATCCATTGTCTTAAATAATAATTAATAATAATGATAAAAAGCAAAAATCAATGTTACGGCAAAGACCAACGAAAGTAAACAGGTCCGATTTTGAAGAACCTATTAGCAGAAATGTGAAGTTTATAAGTTTGTAAAAGCACTTACATTCATTAAAAATGATATGTGCTTTGAGCTGAAAAGCTGTTTAAACAATTTTTAGTTATTTTAATGTTGATTGCCTTGCATTGTCACAGCAACAAAGTTGGCTCTAAATTTGGCTACAACTTTAAACAGAATATGTTCAGACTAAAATCATGTTAAAATATACGGTATATTATTTTTGTCTTGTGGCACTTAGTATTTTAGTATTTTAATATTTATTTTTTAACATAGTGCCACAAATACTAACCTGACCTCACAGGAAAATGTATCTATTACAAAGTAGAGATTTCATATAAATTGTTGAATCATGCGAAAATGTATTATTAATTAGAAATAAAATAAAATAAAATAAAAAAGTCCAAACTTAAACATAACTGTGACTGGGGTGTAAGTAGATCATACAAAAACATACATATAAAATCATCCAAATTATACGGATTAGCTACCAAAGCTAAGCTAGCAAAGATTAGCTACATCAAAATGTAAAGTGCTTACAAATCATCAAAATATTGTGTTTCTTCCTTTTAAAACCAAGTCACATATTTTTATGTCAACTCCAAAGTGTCCTGTAGATTATTCAGTTTTCCTTTCATTCCTTCAATGATATCAATTCTCATCTCATTAATAGTAATTCATTTATCAAATTTAAGCCGATGTTTTAACACATAATTTATTTGCCTATTATATTTAATCCATCTATCTCTGGTTGACATATTTGTGTTTATCATCTGTCTATATATATTAAGGTCTATAAACATTAAGTAAAAGGTTTAACAGAACGCACAGCTTCATGTCAAAAAAGGCCTTTGTCTTCTGCTACATCACATGTCATTATCACAACCGAATGAAGATTCAGTGGCCTAGTAAATTATGTCAGTGACTAGCATTGTCATTTTTCCCTGGCCGTCGAGCTGGACAGAGTCCACACTGGCACACATGCTCTCAGCACACATCTGCTCAGTGCAACTGGCCCGTTAGCACAGCCCTCAGCTAGAGGTCAAGCATCCCATTCTGGCCAAAATAAAGAATACAGCACAGACACATGGCCTATCATTCTGTGTTAAAGTTAATTAACACTCTCTAACAATCTCTCTCTCTCTCTCTCTCTCTCTCTCTCACACACACACACACACACACACACACTTAAACATACATACAAGCACAGACAACATGAGCATGCCCATATGACAAAGTACACAAATTAGTTCAATACCCTGTCAGTTTTGATTGCCAGTTTTTGTTTGTTCTGTCAACTTTGCAACATATATAAATTATTGTCATGACAAAAATGATTATAATATGATACCTTTAGATGAGTTATTTAATTTAAATCGGACATATAATGACTCTCTCCATTCACCTTACAATAAATATTAATTTATTCTATATGCTATTGTTCAAAGTTTTGGGGTTACTAAGACTTTTTAATGATTCGGAAAGAAATCTCCTTTGCTCACCAAAGCTATGGTTATTAGATGAAAAATTTGGTAAAAACAGCAATATTGTGAAATATTATTATAATTTACATTTATGCATTTAGCAGACACTTTTATTTTCAAAGCGACTTACAGTGCATTCATTGTATACCTTTTTTGTTTTTGTTTGTTTAACTAGTATGTGTGTTCCCTGGGATTTGAACCCACAACCTTTTACGCTGCTAACACAAAGCTCTACCACCAAAATACAGGAACACTCTTAATTTAAATAACTCTTTAAAATAGTTTCACATGTAATTTATTTATGTTATAGAAAACTCTAGAAGAATAAACTGTCTCAATCCTTCATCATACTAATATGATGATTTGGTGCTCAGAAAACATTTCTTATTATTATCAATACTGAAAACAGTTTTCCAAAAGTGCTGCTAAATTAATATTTGTGTGTAAACCATGATAATTTACACATTTGAAAGGTGCTGTATGTATACTTAATATTTAATTATTTATTTAAATTACAACGAGAGCATCCAATAACTTTAAAAATGTAAAACGTTCTGCCAAGTGGGGGAAAAATAAATAAATAAATACAATCTATATAATTGGCCTGACAACAATGTCCCATTCTGAAAAGCCTGAAATATTAAAATGTGACTGCCCACATTTACATTTCAACAGAACCTATCTGGTGTTCAGAAACTTGGTCTGTCCAGTCAAAGTAAGGTTATATGAAGGAAGTATTATTACCACCAGAAGAAATGATTATAATACTAAAGAGTTTAAAAGTCATGTTTCTGACAATGTGTAGCACCTGCAACTCCTACAATCTCCTAAAGCACAGCGTTAGCAAAGAGTAACTGAAGGTTATTTCTAAGATGGTCTTTTAAAGGCACAGCGGGGGAAAAAAATGGCAATGAAAAACAAAATGATTTAGGCTGTATTTTTGAGTCCAGTATTTGACTAGACAGTGTGATTGCATACAGTTTGAAGAACAATGGTGCTCATGCAAATATGAACTACAATAACTGGAAAAGCTCATGACACAGCAAGCATTGCTTAAGTGCCAAGTAAGCATCTTTATGCACCTCTTATAGATGGAGATCATTCATGATGCTATAAATTCAGTGACCTATTGATGATTTGACAGTAGATGCAAGAAATGCATTGAGAAAACAGATCCCCATGATGTACATGACAAGAATTATTATTATCATTGAAGAACTATTGATATGTTTACAAAAGGAACACATCGGATGTAATTAACGAGAGAGTTGAGAGACTGGCTGACATTATTAATCAGATTACAGTTCAGTTGCATGTTTTGTAGATTTGTATCAGTTTTAGCGGTATCTTTTAACCTCTTTGTTTTTCTTTAAGGTCTGTATAAATATATAGACAAGTCTGAAAGCAAACTGAAACTGAGAAACAATGTTAAAATATAAATTAGAAATCTATAGGTCACTAATAAAATAAGCAAAGTAAGGTTTTTATTTTGGGCACTACTGTACATGCGTACAATTCCAGTCTAATTGTATCCTGAACTGAACATTCTTCTTTTTTTTTAAACCCAGTATGGACACTTTCAGATTTAACATAATTATTCCTCTCAGCTGTGCTCCTTCCAGAATAATGTTCATGAAGAGCTTCAGTGATGAGCTTCAGGATTTAGCCCTTGTCACAGCATGGAGACAGCACTTGTCAGAGTAACTTAATTACATTTGACAATGGATGTATCTCTGTGCTTCTATTACTAGACCTTACCACTGCATTTGACACTACAGATCATAATATCCTTTTTACAAAGGTTTAAGAACTACTGTGTGTCAGCATTTGCTTGCCAGGTTTATACCTCACCTGTCAGATTGAACCTGATGTATTTTCTTTTTTTTTTCATTAGCTGGTTGTAAAAATGACATTACAAGCTGGATGACCAGCCATTATCTTTTCCTCATCTTTAAGGAAACAGAATTAGGAGTCACTAAATCTATATAACATCGAACTAAAATGTACCAAGTTCACAAGCACAATTTCTGTTTTGATGGTTTCATGTACTGCAAGATGTGGTGTCATAACTGACAGTAATCTGAAGGTGTACTCAGAATTTTCCCCCTCATTAAAAAGTTTTACACGAAGACAAATCTGGAGAAGACAACTCCTAAGCAATGGTGTAATAAAATCTATTTTTTGAGATCACAAGACCAGCTGAATAATACCATTGCACAGCATAAAAATAAATAAATAAATAAACTAAGTGCATCTTAAATGTTACTCAAGTAATTGAAAAATCAGCCTTAAATATTTAGGCCTATATTTAAGATTTATTTCTTACAGGTAATTGCAATATAAAAAAATATATATATTGGACATACATACATGAAATAAATACAAATAAGTCAAGTCACCTTTATTTGTATAGTGTTTTATACAATACTGATTGTAGCTTTACAGTGTCAAACAGAAATTTAGTTTGTCAATAATACAAAAAATATCAAAGAGTCATTTTTTTTTCCAGATAAAGTCAGTTCATTGATGATTCAGTGATGTCATCATCCAGTTCAGCTCTCTTCCAATAGTGTCTGTGCAATTAGTCAAGCTTCCCCAACTAAGCTGGTCAGAGGAGAACTGGCCCTCAACTGAGCCTGGTTTCTCCCAAGGTTTTCTTCTCCATTCTGTAACCGGTGGAGTTTTAGTTCCTTGCCGCTGTCCCCTCTGGCTTGCTTAGTTGGGGTCACTTAATTTACAGCGATATCGTTGATTTGATTGCAAATGATTCCACAGATAATATTTAAACTGAACTGAGATGACATCACTGAATTCAGTGATGAACTGCCTTTAACTGTCAGTTTGCATTATTGACACACTGTTTTCCTAATTAATGCTGTTCAGTTGCTTTGACGCAATGTATTTTGTTAAAGCACTATACAAATAAAGGTGACTTGACTTGACTAAGCAAGCCAAAGACAACAGTGGCAAGGAACCAAAACTCTATTGGTGAAAAACCCTTGGTAAAAACCAGGCTCAGTCAGGGAGCCAGTTTTCCTCTGGCCAGATGAAACCAGCATGACGTGGTTTAATTCCAGAGAACTTCTGATAATTTGCATCGCTTTCTGCTTTCATTTTTTTAGTTTACATCCAATCATTTCAGTGGGAGAGAGGGCACATTTACTGGTGCACACAGACAAGGGTGCATGCACACACTTTTCTGGACTCCACATAACCTACTGTTAATGGTTTTTAAATGATAATTTTGCTGCAACAACAGAACTCTTGCTGCTTCAACTCATTGTCGCAAACACCAATGACCGGGTACAACACCAGAGCAGATAATCACGAACAGAAGCTTAGTTATAGTCACAAACACAAGCATGCTTAGTACAGTATGTAGACCTATTATACAATAAAAAAAAATAAAAAAATAAAACATTTTTTATCTGAGAAAATAAATTATTATTGTTAAGCCCGTTATAAAGATCTATGCGAAGAGATCCTATAGTAAAGTTTAGTCTTAACATTACAACTCATATTACTTTTATATCATTGCTGTCCAAAAATCTAAAGTTTATTCCTCTCAGCACCTCTTTATCTGTTTGCTGTGATGTGGGCGCTTACAAGCCGTGCATCTCACGTGGACCAATGTAATATCAATAGCACGCTTAGCATGTGATCTAATTAAAGATAATGAAGGCAGACTGGCAAGACTTGACATCACGTTTGCTTCATACTGATTACTTTGTCACAAAATATTTGTTTCAAAAGTCTTCATTTTAAAGTCATGTATGTGTGTCAAGTATTCACTGAGTTTCAGTTTAGTGTCGGGTTTCAAACAGATAGGCCGTGGAGAATGAAACGGCTGAAAGAACACCCTGTTTATCTTCTTTATTTTACAAAAGCACAATGTTTTGTTAATATTGTGAGTGTTCATAAATAAAAGACCCTTTACACATTTAAATGATGTATTACTCTTATATGTATGATCAAATATGACAGAGCACTTTAACTTCTTTTCATTGTTAAAATCTGTCGACCCCACGAGGTTAAAGGTATCAAAGTGGTGGAAGTTAGAAAAGTGGTTGGAAACACGTACAGTTACAAATGCTAGAGCAACTGAACTCAAAATAAAAATAAAATTGCTTTGAGTTGAAAAAAATGCAGGATACATTTACACATGCCTTTCTGAAAAATAAAAACTAGCCAAGAACATCTACCAAGCAACTGCCAAGAGAAACAATAACATTGTAGAAATACATCACTGGATTGAACAATTTTAACTGACACCAGTGACAACATTTACACCACTTACCTGAATGAAGGATCCTTGTGGTGAAAGCTTGAGATGATGTCAGTATTTTCCTATACAAGATGGCACAATCTCAAGAGACCCTCATCTGAAGGACAAACATGCACTTGAAGATGCCAGAATCTAACAACCCCCCTGAGCTTAAGACTTAAGACTTAAGACTCAAATCCAAAACCAGTGAGCTGTCTAAGAAAGCAACATTTAAAGGCATCATAGGGCACAAAGGCTGTGCCAAAAAGCAAAGAGCATATTTCCACTGCCTTGTCTGGAAACATCACAAACAAGGCAATCCATGAACTCAATGCATGTAGACAGTAAAGCAGCTCACTATGTTTTGTAACAGAGCCGATGTATGATCTTTTGGGCAGCTTTTAAAGAGAGTCCACCAACAGCTCCGCCAGACCTGCCATTCAAGGTTTGGTCCGTCCATTTGTGGACCACCACTAGGTCTTTCACTCCCAGACCTGTTATAAGTCTTTAAACCCAATAAAAGTGAACAGAAATGTGCAAAGCAGAAATATAAACAAGCTTAGAAAACTGGTACAGCCAGTCATCTGTGCATTTAATGCATTCAGCCAAAGCAGTCCCACATGGACAGCCATGGATTACAGCCGTGGGCAGGAGTTCTCCTGGATCTGTTTTATGTACAGTATCTCCTTGCTTAGTGCAAATGTTCTTTTAGAGGATCATCATTTGCACAGGCTTATGGCCACTTTAGTTTATTAAGCCAGTTAAAGAAAATAATGGTCAAAAACATTTATTTTAACACTGTACATGTAGTATTGTGGTTTTCTCTTTGGAAGTAGGCTTTAAATCTATATTTTAAATATAATGAGTATTTAATTGAAGCATGTCTGATGTCTAAGATTTTTGTATGCTACCTTTCAAAAGTTTGGGATAGCTGAGAGAAAAACATTTTTCAAGTCAATTATGTTCGCCAAGGTTGCAAAATAATTCATGCAAAATAAATAATTACATAAATTAGTTTTAATATATTTAAAAATGTTTTTTTTTTTTCTGTGATGGCAAATCTGAATTTTCAACAACAAATTACCTTTATTATCTATGTTGAAAACCGTTTCAGCATTTTGAAAACAAAAATTTTGTGGAAATTTGATTTTTTTTTTCTCTTTAGGATTCTTAGCTTAAACACAGCATTTACCGTATTTGAAATAGAAATGTTTTGTAACATTATAAATGTTTTTTTCTGTCACATTTGATCACTTGATTTGGGTAATTTGCAGAATAAAAGTATTAATTTCTTTAACAAAAAAATCTTACTCTAAAGTTTTAAATATTGGCGTTTCTAAAATCATTTATCAAAACAAAACAACTCAAAATAAGTCATAGAATGAAAGAACAGAGTGGAATATGAATATAACATGTAAACATACAAAAAAACATTTAGATATACCATACAAACACAATAAATTCTTTCTACAATCAGGGAGTTCCTCAAAATGAAGAAAATCTACTGCTCACAAAAATCTAAATGTTTAAATTGAGCATAATACAGCCTTCACACCCTTTTGCCCCAACCTCAGGATCATTATTATCAACACAAAATGTACAGTTATAATGCCAGTAAAATCATTAAGTGCAAGATATTTTAATTTCACAGCTAATTATTGGCAGGTATGGAAAGTTGATTTAATTTCCTGAGGAATAAAATTCTAATTGGTAAAGTAGTGTGATTCAGTGTTTGAGGTTATATTTAAATGAGGAGGTTTTAATAAACCTGAAGCTTTAACTGAAGCGAGAGTAGCAGAGTATGTGTGTATATGCAAATCGACATCTGAAATACGTTAATTAAGACAAGATGGTGATCTGCTCTCTCTCTCTTCACTCGAAGTCGGTCAACATTGTCTCCTGGGGTTGACATGACACTTCTAACAGGCAGGAAGTACTGTGAGCAAGTGCGGACACCTTTGCCCCGCCAAAGGGCAGCTTTCTGTTCGCCTCTCGAGGGGTCAAGAGTTGAGTTCCATGTGACCACACTGGCCCGGTTTTCAGAGCGTGTCCATGACAGGCTGTAAAGCCTAAGGGAAAGACCAACAGCTCAGTCTCATACTTCTGTCAGACTATAGAAACAGTACTTTGTCGAAACATACTCAGACTTCCTCTGCCAAATGTCCCTTGTCTGTTTGCCAGACTGTCAGATACTTCATATTGAGTGACCAGACAACAGCCCCGTACCTCATGAGCTGGACTTGTTTTAGGGTGGATTACTTTAGTTATCTCTAAATCAATGTGTCTCCACCACCCTCTGCTGTGCCGAGCCTCACACTGTGCAGGAGGATGTGGTGGGATTCTGTGAGTCACGGTGTGCAAGAATCTCACCACCTTCTTGGACTACACAGAGTGCAGGACAGAAAAGGCAGAGAAAATGAGGAATACACGAGTGGGAGTTTATGATTTTATTTGCACAGGCAATTAAGGCAGACTAGTTTATAAATTCAGATGCTTGTTGTTTCTGTATGACTGTTTCCCCCCATGTAGGATGCGTAATCGTGAACTCCTCTGTGGCCATGTTGATGGAGGCCGTTTAATATTGGCTGACTGAACATTCCTGCAACTATTTAAAGTACGAAGTTGAAAAGTTCTGCATAACGTCACAGTGTGATGCTGACCAACCTGTGATGACTAGAGAGCATGCGACAGTGAGATAATGCTTTATAAATAAACTTAAGGCTGTCCCACTTTAAAACGGCTAGAGTTTTAAACAAGGTTCAGCAGAGACATGTACTACTAATGAAAAATATTCTACTTTGCATAAAAATATACACACAAAAAAACATTCTTGTGAGTATTTACATAAAGACAGTCAATAATATGTCTAAAGTAAATGAATGGGAAAGAAAGCGGAAGCATGGCACGTCCTGATTTTGCTGAGTTAGATGTGTTCCTAGGTCAACATATTTTGTTGACCCTGGAACAACATTTTACTCCAAAAATGTATTCTTGACCATATCCCTACACCTAAACCTAACCTTAACCATGAGTAATCCTTAAAATCTGAGAAAATGATAGATGAATGACACTGATGTACAAGCACCAAACAGTGATTTTAAGAATAAACTTCACAAAATCTATAAACTGGTTCTTCAAATCTTATTGGTTAATCACAATGTTGTTCCAGGGACAACAAAGATGGTAAAATCAGGTTCTGCAGAAGCATGTCAGTATTAGATCAGTGCATTCTGTCTTAAAGTGACAGTAGCCTAATATAAACATACTGCTGTCTGTGTCATTAAAGTTAATCAGACAACAGAGAAAATATCTCACTGCTCTTGACTGAATCAGTTTAATTGAAATCAAAACATATTTAATTCATTAAATGATGATAAGTTGAACTTAGGATTTAATGACCATTTTGTTTAATGTAATATTGGGTATTTTAAACTGTTCAAAAAGATAAGTCACTCCGGATATTCTCGACAGTAAATCTAAAAATTGGGAAAATTGCGATTCAGAACGTGGATTGTGACTCTGCGTTATAAGATCGTGATATGATATTTTGGGAAAATTGCCCAACCCTACTTCTCTGTATGTGAAAAATGCAACTGTTGCTGGTAGGTCATGTGAAAATGACAAAATGGCGAATGTAGCATTTCTCGATTACATTTGAATTACACACTGCGACGCAGAACATACTTTATATATATATATATATATATAATTTGCAAAACAATTATTCAAAAGAAGTACGTTTTATGCAATTTCAGACACAGCCCAGTTTTTCAACTAGTTTGCTTCCTAGTTGAATCTAAGTAGAGCTTGATTCAAAAGTCTCACATACTCACGTTCCACATTGCAAAATAAGGTTAATAGAATTTTGTTTATTTTAAATATTTTATATTTCTATATTATTTCTTATTATAATATTTCAATAAAATTCATATGAAATAAATTAATATTCGATTTTTATGCATTTTTTTTTATTGTTTTACATTACATTTAGATTTTCTCACTTTTTCAGCCAGACTTCCAACTTATGGGCTCCACTTTACTAATATAATAGAATAACATTCTAATATAATGATAATAGATAAATGATAATCATAGGAATTAAAAATAATATTATTTTTTTGTGCATAAGGACTGCATTCAAGCAAAACATTATATCTTAGAATCAAATCCATTACCTTGCTGTTGCTAGGGTCATGTTCTTCTGTTTCAGCTGACCAGAGTGATGAAAGAGAGAAGACAACAAAAAACTTAAATACTGTACCAAATTTAAAATGATTACTAGAATCATCATCGGCACAGTAATGCTTAATCTAGAAAAGAAACAGGTCCCACTTTTCTCTATGTTGGTCTGAAGCCTTGAAGATGAACCGTCCATATGCTACAGTTATTTTTTCCAGTTTTACTGAGAAACCACCAGGGCTTTCGGCCCACACTCACTGGATCGAACAGGCATTTGACCAAATCGTTCAGAGTAACCAGTGGGCCGGGACAGGGATCGAAGCAGAGTGGAGCTATGAAAAAAAGAAGAGTAATGACTGCAAGAAACAAACTGACCCCAAATATGCAAACACAGACACACTTGCATTCTAACTTCCTCTCACATGCTATAAACTAAAGCGCTAAATAAACACGCTTAAGGATGTTTTAGTCATCGTGGATGTGGAACTTCAGAAGACCTCCTCAGTAGTGCCTAGATGATGAACTCCATCAAATACACCTCCGGCACATCTATGACAGCACAAACGGAGGAGAAGAGAGCACCTCTGCTTTCCACTCATATTCCGAGGTGCTGTTACCATGGCAACAGCCTCCTAATATCCTACGGCAAGGTTTCCACAGCAGGCTCTCTCTGCACCCGTAATCAAAGGCACATATTCGCTCAGTCTAATCTAGATCTCGTCCAATCCAGCTGTTCTGTAAACATCAGTGATGACACACTCTGACTTTATGGGCCACAGCATTCACTTGCGCATTAGCATATTTTCAGGGGGAGCAATGAAGACATCAAATGTCAGATAAATGTCAAAATGCAATAAAATATTCAGCCTTTAAATCTTTTATTTGATGCAGAATGAGAAGCGTGCTGGCTTCGCTCCTGCGGTGTAACCGTATTACCTCTAATGTGTTTGAGATATTTAACAATTGAAAGACAATGCTGAAACACTTAGATGATAATGGTAATTACAGAGGCGGAGTTTCATATTGTTGTCGCCTATATACTGTTCAGCAGTGACTGATGTACCCTCAGCAGTACTGCCCAAGCCTCTGCTAAGCTTTTAAAGAGAGCGAATCAATGCCATTTATAGTCCTTGTAAAGGGATAGGTCTGTCATCATTTACTCTGTCACACTACTCATTTTCATACAATAAAAGTGAATGGGGACTAGCAAAAAAGGACACCATAAAAGTACTCTATATTACAGAGCCCTGTACATTATATGTATATCGTGGACACAATTTACTTATTTGTTCCCTTTGTTGTAGTAAATCATCATGGCTACGATTTACTAATTTGTTCCCTCATTTTAGTTAATTCAAAACAAGGGGAATTAATTAGCACAACATAGCCTCTTACTAAATCGAGGAAACATATTAGTAAATTGTGGGCATGATTTAAATAAAATGAGCAAACTATTTTTTAGAAAATAGTGGCCACGAATTAACAACGTGGGAATTACTTCTTAAATCGTGGCCATGTTATAAGTTTACTAAAGTCACGCAAGTCAATAAAAAATAATTAACAAAAATCTTGCTAGGCACCATGGTTACCATTCACTTTTAATGCACGGAGAGAAGCAGCTTTGAGACTTATATAAATATCTCCTATCATGATTAAAAGAAGAAAAATGATTGCATAATAAATTATGTGAATTAAAAATTCGAAGATTATACAAAACATTTTTTGGATTCATTACTTCATTTTATAGATCCAGATGTTGAGGGAAAACTACCATGTTCATGCCTGTAATGCTGTCTGTTGACTTAACTTTAATTAAAAATAAAACTAATAAAAAAAATAAAAAAAAAAACTCAATGAAATCAGACCAATCTGTTCATTACTGATAATGTAGTTCAACAGGCCAATGACTTTCATCCTTTAAACCTAAAATTATTTCACTCAGCATTCTGTTCTGTTTTGATATTATTCATAAACTGTCACATTTTACAAACAACACATACATAAACATATGTTAAAGGGGAGGTTTAATGCTATTTCTTGCATCCTGACTTATTTACACTGTTTTTTTTTTTCTCATGATAAACATGGACAAAGTTAAAAAAAATTAAAAATACAACCTATGGACTTATGATGGAGTATTTCGGTGCCAAATACACTCCTTCAGGGTACAGCATGCTACCGACTCTTTAGCGCCACCCACAACAAATCTCCAGGAGCTCAACTATACAACTATTATCTGTCTTTTATAATGATGATTTATGATAAAACTAAAGGGAAATATCTTTGGAAATATGAAGGATGCCTTACTACTCTATAGGTACTCAAGATTAACATAAGATTATCAGAAACTGTGTGTGTGCATGTCCCCTTTAATAATAGCATTATAGTGTACCACAATATCCTCAAGGCAGGCTGACACACAAGAGTGGAAAAACACAGTGACAAGCTGTGGTGTGACATGTTTAGTTGTGTTTTAGTCACACTGCCAGGCACTACATGTCTAAAAGGGTTGTAGATGTATAGGTTTAATAAGCATCTCCAGTTGATAATAAGGAATCTCTGCAGTGGTCTTACGTTAGCTTACATGTATGCATTTAATCAACAAACCACATCATGTTGAGCGTAGCATTAAACCGATTTCACAAACAGGCATTGCCTGCAGGATTAAATACCCTTGGTAACCTTGAATAACATGAAAGTACACATAACGCAGCACTTCAAGCTGGAAACATACCATTAGCTGCTATTACATTAAGTCAAAATCTGCATGGTGCTATGAAATCATCCTGAATATTACTCAGTCCGTGCCTGTGGGCCCTGGAGAACATTTTTTAAGAAACTGTTTCCTGCAGAGTGTTGATTTACTCTTGAATCCATGAACAGCAGCCACTGTGTCAAAACACAGCTATATACAGAAAGCAAAAATAGGTGATACAACAGAAAGTGGCCAAAAACAGGACATTAGGACAGCTGTGCCTCATCAAGACTGATCAGCAACTTCATAAATTGAGCAAGTACTCCAAGCCAAGACTTCCAGCTCTTCTTGAGCTCTAGAAGTTTACCCTGAGCCACCTGTCACCTCGCACCCACCCTGGCTTGCCATCATTGAAATGTACTGCCTAAGAACCTTGTGCATACTATTCCCTTGACAAAGGCACTGGAGACTTTATCATGTGAATTTTTATTTTAAAGTGGCTCTCCTGGGCATTTTCGCTCCTTGTGCTCATTTTCATTCCCTGCCACATTATGTAACACAAAAGATGATTTCTCCAGTGCCTCAAGGACTCTAAAGCTCTCTTTTTAGGTATAATTAAAGAGATATTCTACAGGTCTCTTGATTTAAAAACGTCATTACTAGTGTTTCCCGCATTTCTGCAGACGAAAATGGGAATTATGCTGGTAATTTCTGGAAATCACTTTTCCTTTGATCTCATTCAAATGCATGTGTAATACCTTGAAGGTAAAGCACTGAGGAAAAAGTGTCCAACTAAGGAAAAATGCATTTTTTGAAAAAAAAAAAACTTCAGATCAGGAACACTTTTCTTTTTTTCTTTTTATGTTTGTTAAGTTTCCCCTTAATTGCATCATTCTTAGATGTGCTCTATTCTGTCCCTCTATGAAACTCCGGGGAGACTTGCTGCCACAGTAATAACAGTTGTGTGTTATGTGTTATTAATGTGAATGTGTTATTAAAGCAACTTGGCAACACAGCATCCCTTAGTAAAGACAAGAAAACAATTTGCCACAGTAAAAGCACATTTCTGTGATGCTACATCACTGAACACAGAAAAAAAAGCAAAACAAGAATGAGAAAGATAAAGCACTGTTCACATAGAGAAGGGTCCATCTGCCTCCCGCAGCACTACACACCACACCCCTCCAAGTTGCACCAACTGTACTGCAAGCATAGAAGTTATTGACTAAAACAATCTTTTAAAGTAAACTATCTTTTGTTTTATGCATGATGTTTTGTATTGCTTTCAGATTTTAAGTGTGAAATAACCGCTATTAGTAAAACATAAAATAAATAATATAATCAAATGTATACAGTCCTATGGTAATTATCGCGAAAAACCTATCCCCAACCCTAAACCTTACTCTAAACCTGCCCCTTAGATAAAATAAAAATGTAATGTTGATTCATAATTAAAATATATAAGAGTGGTAATGTCGACATCAGATCTTAATGGTTCAGGGAATAAGTGAGAACAACAACAACAAAAAAAAATAATAGTTTCCACATCACTTACTTTCTAAGGCACACACACACACACACACAAACCACACATTTAATAATGAGCCAATCTTAAATCTAGAAAGATCAGTCGATCTCCCTTTTATACAGTTTATATTCATTAGTACTACAATTTGTTTACAGTTGGTTAACTGTAGGCTTCAGTAAACTATTTCAATTTTGTTTTGTATTCCTATACGACATGAGCATGGAGGTCCTTTTTACAACACAAACCAGCCAGATATGATATGACGTGCGGATCATATTCAGTGCCATTGTTTGTTTTGTTTTTTTTACACAAGTACACCAATGCGTTTGAAATTTGGCCAGATTTGCCAACTTTATGAGACATATATCTAACTTGTTTACCTGTCATATTCTGGAGGTGACCCAAAATTCATAATGTTGAGTTCACTGATACAATCCAATGGAAACCACCAGTACTGCCCAAGCCCTCAGATTTACATTCTCCATTAGGACATCCAGTATTCAACATATTGATCACTATATGGATTACTTTTAAGACTATACATCTTATTTTTAAGTAAGATAATACCATATGGAATAAATAACAAAGTAAAATAACACTATAGTATAATAGTAAAAATCTTAAACTCTATAGGCTATAGTAAATAGATTTAAATTAGATATTAGATACCAGATATTTAAGCCTAGGCAGAACATTGTTTTTTTTTTATCGCATGATTTGATCTTGGTTAGCAATTACTCAAACGGTTAATAATAAATAGATTATAGTGCATTCAGTCTAACAATTTTTATCTAACATGTGTTCCCTGAGAATCAAACCCACAACCTTTTGCCAACTTTTGCCGCTTGCCAACACAATGCGTTACCACTTGAGCTACAGGAACACTTTAAATAGATATGTTTAAAAATGACTTATGATGTGAAAGTGGAAGTGCACATGGATTTTACACTCCAGTGACACTAATAATTGACAATCAATTTAACATTCTTATCCCTAATCAATTTAGGCCTAAGAATGTTAAATGGCAACACCTGCTCTGCAAGGAATTAAGAAGGCAAAGCTTTAATAATCCTCAGTCGTCACCTGAACTCGGTCTTGATCTACGTCTGCGTATTGTCAAAGCCCATATTGCAGGCAAGGATTATAAAGGCAAGAATTGGATGTATTAGCCATACAGAGTATCATCAAGAAGTTCAAGATGTTTAACACTGTTAAAAACCTGGATAGGTTAAAAACCTCTGGAGTCACTAGAAAGATCTGCTATAACACAAGCAACAAACATTGTATCACCATAACCACCATTGTGATCTTCATGGACATCGTCCCAGAAAAACGTCCCAGAAACTCCTTGCACAGAGACTTTGAGCTACACATCTGGCCACTGAAAGGGATCAACTATTATTGAAAAAAGGATTTTGTTTTGAAATCCAAAGGGTATGAATAATTCTGAAAATGGCAATTTTTGATATTCTTCAATAAAATACCCATGAAATAAAATTTCTAGAAATATCATATTATCTTTTAGTGTTTGTCAATATTAAACTATTTAATTACTGAAAACAATTAATAATTTTAATTAAGAATAACTGTGATTTTGAATCATCTCTTTATTACTAAGCGTTTGAGTAAATCTGAGTCGTGTGTAGTCAGAGGTACTCCTCAGTGGGAACCATTTTATTTTGGGTAGGTCATTAATGCATTCCTAGTGAGTTTTTACAAAGAAAACACAGCAGAGAGAAAAGTTTTAATAAACTCAGCTTTTTCTTGGAAATAACCACGTTTTTTTTTTCATGCCATTTGCTGATACAGCTGAACTCTTTTCTTTTTGTAGTTCAGCCTTCAAATCTTTAATATTTCCCTGTAACGTGACCACTTTGACTTCTCCCTTGCCATCTATGCGCTCGCTATGCAACCTCAGAGAAGATCCAACCTGTTTTGGAAAGAAAAGAAGGATCGTGAACTGAAAAAGGAAAAGAGCCTGTGTTGCAGAGTCCATGATTAGCATCTATGTTTAATCTAAGGTAGAAAATGTTGAATTAGTCTGTCATGACAACTCTGAGGGATTGGCATGGTAATTTACATGAAATTGTTAAAGTATTTGGTCTTGGCAGAATAAATCTGCTACACTGCTGCTGTGGCAGAGCAAGTACCGAGACATACTACTCCCAATAAATCCACAATATGCCACTTTTGTGAGCATGTAAGATATATTGTTGCTACAAATATAGCATACATGAAATAGCCACACAATGCAGGAGACATAGAAGGGACAATACAAGACAAACAAGACAAAGCATCCCCCAACAAGCAGATCTATTGCCAAGACATATGTACTACTGCTGCTACGAAGAGACATGTGAACCTCATGTATTACTATCTATGTGAGCCTGAGCCTTCATGCCAACTGGCTTGACACTGGTGGCCTATGATGATGTGAGCCTTGGCTACCATGCCAACTGGCTATATATCTGCTGTTACTAGGGCTGCACAATTAATCGAATGTAATTGTCATGTGCATTCTGTTAGTAAAGCCGGTTCTGTAATCAGCAGTCAATCCTCATCACCTGCTTTCAGATGGAGCAGCATTCACTGCAAAGAGCTGTGGTTCACTGGCAATTTAAGCAAAAAAAAAAAAAAATACGTTGCAGACTATTTTAATGTACAATTATGAAATCGAAGAAATTGTTTGCGATAATGACTGCTGTTTACATAGCTTCTCAATGAACTATGGCTCTGTGTAGTGAATGTTGTTCCATCTGAGAGCACGTGAAAATATCACATTTAATAATGTTTTTACTCCAAATGTACCTCATAACGTCAGTTGAGTGTTTAAAATAAATCCTTCTGTGAGATGATGTGGCGTCTTACACAGAATAAGGCATGCAACATATTTCATAATATTCTAAGCGGTGATAACGGCACTGCATTATAAATATACTTTATTTTAATATAAAATAATAAGAACTTAGATCAACCATATATTGTCTTAGTCGTGTGTTTATTAGTCATGTTGAATCAATGAAAGAAGTTAAATCTACTGTTTATTCAGTTACTGCTATAGGCATTTCCTAGGTTTCTTCTTCGGGGCATATTTGGATTTTCAGCTTGAGAACGCCCTCTGGCCTTCAGATGGAGATTTACTACTGATCACAAGAACCATGCTTCTCTGAAAGATACGCATGAAAAGCGCAGCTTCTGTTGAATCACGATTTCGATTCCATTTCAATTAATCTGTTAATATCTCTTCTTCATCAGCCCCAGTGGCAGCATAACAGCTTGATAATTCATGCAATAATGAGATAGACAAAATTAGCTGATGCATGCCATTTTACTCCAGTTTTCTGAATTACACAGCACAGCGAGAGCACACGTCGCACGAGCAGACTATTCATAATGCATTTTAACTAACTGTTGCAGCCGTAAAAAGTGATCTTAAAGTGATTACATATGCTCTAACTGCGTTTTGCTCCAGCTGTATAAACACAGATGCTAAATGCTTAATATATATATGCTTATATAATATCTATATAATATATGCTTAATATTTGTTCCTGCATACAATACAAATTGCTAAAATGAAAATTAGTTTAACTTGACTATTGGCTATCGATATAGGAGAGAACCAATCAACTGTTTGATAATGATGTCATTAGGTCAGATTGAGTTAGACCTATCGGACTGCACCATCTAGAGTTTCATGCCAGAACTCTGTGTATGTCTATGTGTATATATATATATATATATATATATATATATATATATATATATATATATATATATTATATATATATATATAAAATTAACACATATGCAGCTCTAGCACCTTGATGTGCTGTAACATAATTATGATTCTGGCTTTCTCAATGACAAGTGAGTGCAACTGGGCAGAAGCATAACAATCTGGCACAGATGAAGGGCATAATTTAATGGATGATGACAACTGATTGTGCAAGGCTTTTCTGAACGACAAGCTGAGGTTGTTTTAATGAGGCATGATTACAGGGTTCTGTTTTCCTCTCTCTCCCTCTTTTAAACATCTCCATTGAAGAGCCTTGCCCCCCTGACAAACATTATATAGTATATTTATCACCTTTGAAAAAGCAGTAACGAGCATGGTGATATTCCGAAAGCTAAATAAGGAACACATGTCAGTTTTTCTTTTATTGACTGCCAGTTTCAAGCAGTTTTAAGGTCTCGAGTCCACGGAGGTGCTTGGAAACACCATAAGCAAGGCCATAAGAAACCACATTTCCCACAGTGCAACGCATCAAAGACTGGTAAAATGTGACATGGTTCAAAATGGCCCACTCTTCTTTTGCAGGATGAAAGTAATTGCTTCAAAGGTGTTTGTATGGAGGAGCTGAGCTGACTTCTGGAGGGAATGTCACCATGGCAACAAGCCCAAGACGATGACATTTAGAATCAGTGATAAAACATTAAGCCAGGAATACAGCAAATACAATTACCAAGATAGCATTTGTAACACTGGGGGCCAATGGCAGGATTCAGATCTTTTCCTCAGTTAAAAGCACAGTTGCAGAGCTGGTGTTTTTGCTTAACAGCCTTTCAAAGCATCTCACTTTCATCAGAGCCCCGCTCCGATTCTGTGAACGGCTTGCTGTAAGCCAAGTTGATTTTCTGCCTTTGACTTTAAGAGGACCTTGAGAAGGCTGCAGTCACACTTTAGCAATGGGTTCCCTCCTGAGGCTAGTCTCAATCAGGCAAAACTCTGCGCAGTCCCTGTGAACAGCTCTGTGACCGCGACTGAGGAAATCATACTAACCGAAGACAAGAGGCACGGGCCACTATTTACACAACACACTAACATGTGACATTCCCAGAGGGTTCCTGTATGTTTTACCATTTATAGAAAGGGGATTAAAAAAATCATTGTATCACGCATTATTTTGTGTGTATTAGAAGATCTGCTGGGTATAAATCAGACCCTGCAATAATTGTAATGCAGTACAACAAAAAAGACAGACGTGGCAGGAATGGAATGAGACTGACATCATGAGGTCTATTATGTCTTAATGGCCAATGTTGTCACCAACCACAATGAAAGATGGATGATTGGACTGTGACATCTAGTGGCAACCGGCTGATTGATGGGCTGTCAGATTGGAGATTTCTCATACACAGTTCATGTATGTCAGCCATCAGTCTTTTATAGGCATTTTTGTTTACTAAACACAAGACTATTAAAACTATCATTTACCCACATGTAATTAAAACTGATGATAGTCGCATTTTTACATACAGTTCTATGCAACCGATAATCATATTGATATATCAATTGCTGCTAATCTGTGTAGTGCTTAAGGTACATTTGTGAAAAAATAAGATTTTCCCCATAGATCAGACTATAATAAGCGGTAATCACAATAAAAGCTGATCTTCACAAACTCTACAGTAATTGAGCCTGGAGAGTCCTGTGTGGAAACATGTTTCAAGATAAGTTGCAAAAGATCATTTGTTCTATGAACTTCTTATGAAATACATTCAAGTGAAACAGATTATTGAAAAAAATATAGGACGAGGACTTGGTTCTAATATTTGGTTTTTGATTGGATCGAGGTGGATCTGAATAGAAGCTTGCAGTCAATGAAGTTAACTTCTTTAAAATCTTTAATAAAATCATAAGTTACTCAATTTCTAAATATTCTGGCATTGGTGAGTCGTGCATATTTTGTGGTTTTTTAGAAGAAACAGCTGCCCATTTATTTTTTGCCAATATAACCAATATATGTATGATTTAATCATTTTATTTTCAGTCTTACATTCATTTAGGCCTCCATTGGATATAACAACTTCATCATATTGTATGCAAAATGTGTCATTAATTTCATTTTTTTTTTAATTCAGCTCCCTAATTTCCTACTTCAGACCTATATATAAATTTAAAAAATAATCATAGATTTTTGATGAATTTATTTTAAGATATAATTTACCTGTAATGTTTTTTTGTTGTTTTTTTTTTGTTTGTATATGCAAATCCATGTGTTTGTTTGTATATTTTGGTCTTATGTCATTGTATAAAATTAATATGTTGCCTGTTCATGTATAAACATATGTTCTGCAAAAAAAAAGAAAGAAAAAAAGCAACATTTTGATTAAAATATATATATATATATATATATATATATATATATATATATATATATATATATATATATGTGTGTGTGTGTGTGTGTGTGTTTTGTTTTTAATGAAATTGTTTTAATGAATTGTTCACAATAACATGATTAAAGATGCATTTAGAAAACATTTCATTTCATGTCGACTTTACAGTAACTTATGAAAAGAAGTACAGGAAATTAAAACGTTTGTGTAGATGGTAATAAATACTAAAGTGGTGATTAATTTTCTCTGGTTTGAAGAGGCTTAGAAGGTTCTATTCCACATGCTTCTATTGCGTGATTAATTAAAGACTTCACAGTCCCTGACTTATGGCCTTGACACTTGTGATCATCTCAAATCGCACTGCTTCCTAAATGGACACAATATATAGTACCATGGACAAGGTTGCCAGCATGTGTAATAAATAAGTAAAACCTGTGCAGATTAGGAATGGGGGAAACTCATACTCCGATGTTTTGATATGATAAAGCATGTTAATTTCCTCTTGTGAGTAGTAATACTTTTTGTACAGCCAAAAAAAAAAAAAAAAAAAAAAAAAAAAAAAAAAACTAAAAGACTTTGCCTCCCAAGAGTACATTCTTTCTCTAGATGCTATTTTTTGTTCAAATCTCAAAGGCTTGCAGTTAAAGTTTATGAGGGATTGAAAATGGATAATTAGCATTTAAATGATCTAACACTTGTCTTTTTTTTCATCAAGGCTGTCACTGTAACCTTCTGTGATGCGCTTTCATCAGATAGCAATTATGTTCATCTGGCTGGGGAGCTGGCACGGTCTGTGACTGAGTTAAGTCTTCTGGTCTGGAGGCTGCTAAGGGGTCATTACTCATGGACTCACAGGTTGTTGAGAATAAGCTCGATAAGAAACGACCAACTGTTCAAGCGCTGAGATCACACATGAGGTTAAAACCCATTCTTTGCCTGAGGAGCCAGAGCAGAGGCGTATCATTTCAGCAGGGTCACTGCAGGTGTCGACCGACTGTGGACAATCCCAGCAAACAAAGCACGTCAAGTGTGAACGTTCGCCCGTTTGCCTGTTTAATTATTCAGGGAACTCATTAAGAAGAGTGGCCTGCTTTTAATATAAAAGTTAATTAAAATTGTTATTTCCCAGTCTTTGATAAGGCTGATGTAGTCATGCAAAGACAATAACACACACTCGCACAAAATAGATAAACATGAACGGCTGGATGGAGAGAATAGGACCGTGGAGGATAATTCTGCAGCCGGAGTCTCTCTCTCTCTATCTCTCTTTACCTTATAGTGAAGTAATCTCCTCCATCTTCTCTTTTCCTGGGCTCTGTACCTCACTGATTAACACAATGTCAAAGTGATTGACTGCAGTCATTATTTAAACGGACGTTACCTCACCGGGAAGGTTCAGATTTCTCCCAATCAGCAACTTCTTCACACGAGCAGCGACTGTTTCACACCTGGAACACCCATGTGATGAAAGAACCAATCCACACCAATTATTTCTGCTAATCTGCTCCTGTAAGTGAGGACGACGCAGAATACACAACAGAGCAGTGTCTTAAAGGTATTGTTCACCTATAAATGAAAAGTCTGTCATCATCTAGGCCTACTTTCTTTCTATTCTTCCGTAGAAGACAAAAAGAGATGTTTTGCTGAATGTTCAAGAGGCTTTTTTCCATAATGAAAGCAAGCAGTGTCTAAATACTGTCGAGCAACATGAACAAACATGCATTGTACATAGTCCACATGACTCTTATAAACTATATTCTAAAGGTCTACCTTTTGTGTTTTCAACTTTTTGAAAACACAAAAGGTTTATTTACAGTGAAAGCATTTTTTTTTTAATTATTATTAAACTTGTTTAGTTAGATCAAATAAGACATAAGGTTGCATAGGACTGAAACAGGTGAGTAAATAACAATATTTACAATTCTTCATGAACTATTCCTTTAGCAAAGCACTTCCAATCGCTGAAAACACCTCTCCTCACCAACAGCAAGTCTTAGATCAACACTGCAGTTCTCTTCTTCTGTTCCCTGAAACAAATGTCCAAATGAAATGGCCCATTTCCTCTGTCCAGATTACTCCTGACAAAACAAACACACCGACACAAACACAAGCGAACGAATACATAATGACCTGTTTGTGAAGTGGCAAAGAGTAAAATCAATGAGATGAGACATGTAGGACCTGGAAGATAAAACAACAAATTGACTTGGAAAAACACATTAATCTCATGTTCAGTGAAAGCAAACAGAAGCCCATCACCCTTGTTTATTTCCTTGGTGTGTGTTAGCACTGGGTAACAGAGTGCACAAATGCAATAAGTTCCAGAACTCTTCCATCAAAAAGGCAAGAATCATCTAATCATACTGAGGAAAATAAATCATCCATACACAACCAAAGCTGAACGATTCCCAAGAGATGTAGTAATATGCAGAAGCAAAGCAGCCTTAATGCTTTTGTCCTTGTATAACTGTATACAGTATTAGCACATGTATGCGTTGTAGGAGATGTTCTAGAAGGTCTAGGAGAAAAAAAAAAAAAACTCTTGTGGCAATGTTTTAGCAGATATTTCCCATCAGCAGGTCGCCAGGCAACTGTGTCCTCATAATTCAGGTCCATGGTGAGAATAGCACAATGAGGCAATAATCACAGCTCTGTTTCCTAGCTGGATCTGACACTGAGACAAACTAAATCCCTGCACAGAAGAAATATGAAAAAAAAGAACTCATTCACACAGATAAAAACATATCAGCTTACTGAAAAAAAGCAACATTTAATGTACTAATACCACAGTCAACTACAGTTGTGCAACTAACACTAAGAGAAGCTGAAAAGCTTGTGAGACGTACCATGCGATTAAATAAAGAGACAGGCACTAGACAGGCAATCCACTGTGGTGATCTTCCCCACAGCTCAAAGCCTCCAAATCCTGAGCCACTCTGGAATCAACTAAATTCACAGAATGAAGGGTGGTGGCTGTTCAACAATTCAGGCTTATAGCTGTAAACAGGTGGACTGGCTTAGTGCTGCACGTCACACTGGCTTTTTATAGAACGTGCACCACATTTCAGGACTGGTACATTTTAGATTATGCTGCATCAATTATGTAAGTGCTCTATTCTAGACATCATTCCTCTGTGCTGCCATCAAGTTTTAATTAGGGGAGACAAATCAAAGAGGTTATTTGAGACTGGGTTTTTAACATAAAAAAAAAATCACTGTAAACATCAGAAGGTACACGTAAAAAAAACAAACGTATCTATATTGGAAATGTGTTCAAACACACACACATAGATTCTAGCACACGCATACTGTGTGTTCTAGCAAATGTGAAAGATCAACATGAAGTCAGTCAGTCCTTTGGCTGAATTTCAAAAGCCTGATTGCTAATCAAAGGCGAACTGTCGGACCTGAGCTTACCTGCAGCACAAGAAAAGCTTAATGCACATGATTACTGATGCCTTGCCTTTCCAGAGTCTCCCACAGAGAGGTGGCCTGATTGTCTAGAACAAGGCGCAGAGTTGCTGAGACACAGCCTCTGGTTTGCTCTGAATTCAAAATATCAGGGAGGCAAGCAGAAATGGCTCTCCTCTTTCACATAGACAGGCTGCTAGGTACTGTAGGTAGGGCTGGCGGTGATGCTGTCAGTTATCCGTGTTCTCCCCCTGCTGTTTGCACATGGTATACAGTATTCCAAAAGAAAAGGCTTGGAAACAAGGAACACCTTGATGTTATATAACATGATTTTTGTAACACAATTATGCAAGCACCAGTTGGTCTTTCCATAGCTGAGGTTAAAGAGGTGTTAAAAACAATTAACCAGGAGATGTACTGTAGATTTATTTATTTATTTTTAATACTGCAACATTGAGTCTGTGTGAATTAGAAACAGATCAACTGTCTATTCATAAAGGTACGAATCGATTCACAAAGCAGCAAGAGGTTGAGAGCATCACGCAGCAGAGATACTGATTAAGAGGCTTTTGAAGGTGTGCTATGCATATTCCTAATAGGTAACATAAAATGTTAAATACATAGTGTGACCAGAGGAAGATAGTAGCATTTCTGAACGAGTGTGGCTGCGTTGGCAATTAAGATTCGAGGAGAGTATGCGTCTTTGAGGCAGAGTGACCTTGGAGGCAGACAGAGAGGAGAGCCGCTGAGAGAGAAAAGATAACGAAGCAGACCAAAGACACGGAGCAGAGGTGAATTTCAACACCAACTCGGTATGAAGGCCAGCTGTGGAAAAGGGGAACTGAACAGTGAAGATAAATTGGTGGAATTCTCCATTTGTCCTCCCACATTTTCTAGATACCAAGGTGATGAAAAGAGTCCCGAGTCCAGCGTCATTGAGCAGTCATTAAAATTGTATTAACATTATATACAAAATACTGCAGCGGAACAAGTTGAGATAACTTAATTAGCCACACATAACTGTCAGGCCGCTGTGTAAGCAAGCCTGGGACCTCGCTGAACTGAAGGTAGTCCTGAAGCAGTGTGGGGATGGGAAGCTGTTTGATAAAGGAGGTCTTAGACAGAGCATTGCTGCCCACCACTGCCAGTCTGCACAGATGGGTGAGAGCAGGGACTGATTCTACGACCAAAAGCAAAAGGTTATTAAGCTGCGGCCACTTACCACATCAGATGATACAGCACCAGAATGCAGTAGGACAACAGTTATTTAATCAAAAATATTTTAATTACTTGCATTCAGTAGGGACACACTGAATTGATCAAAGGTGACAGTAAAGACTTTCACATTGTTACAAAAGATTTCCATTTCAAATAAAGGCTGTTCTTTTGAATGCTCTATTAATATAGAATCATGAAAAAATTTCATATCATGGTTTCCACCAAAACTATGTTAACTGATAAGCAAATTATTATTATTTTTTTTCTGAAACTGAAGACAATAACAGGAATAAATTACATTAAATTAAAATAAGTTATAATATTTCATAGTTTCTGACCATATAAATGCAGCTTTATACATATATAAAATATATTTGGAATACCATTAAATATCTATCAAATATTCATAAATTATCTGGGGAACAAAACATTTCAATCAGCCATATATTTTTAAATAGATTAAAATGAAAATAATCATGGAAGAATTATGCATTTCATTTTTCATTTATATGCATCTATTAAAAATACATAGTATTAAACTGCATAAATATTTTAATTTAGTTTATTGAAACAATTTAAAATGACTCCAAAAAAAATAAAAATAATTACCTTGTCAACTATGATGCAGAAACTCTTAGGAAAACTTTAAAAAGTGTAATGAAATGATTCACTGTGTTACTCTTTTGGAAACTTAATGGACAAAAAAGGTGTAATAAAATCATTCATTCTGTTGCTTAATTTCATATTACCAACAAAATGATTGCAAATAGAATGCAAATATTTGATTAATGCAACATGCTGAAGGATTAACTGAAAAACACCTGAAGTCGTGACACCTACACATATACACACACACATACATACATACATACACACATATATATATATATATATATATATATATATATATATATATATATATATATATATATATATATATATATATATATATATATATGATTTAAAGTGTACAAGCCATACTGAAATGCTTCTGTGATGTCCAGGTGCCATCTGCTTGACGGTGAGAGAGAATCTGAAGCATTGATGAGGGCAAAGTCTTCCAATTAATGAACTCCAGAAAGAAATTAAGCACTCCGTTCTGGGCTTCTTCAAGCCTGCACCCAATTAGAGCATAACAGACAGAAGTGAAGAGCTTAGCGCAGTAGTTTTTAACTGACGTTAATAAAGCACAATCGTTTATTAAACAGCACGCATGGTGAATCCAATCTTAATTAAAATAAAAACCTGTGTGGCACAACAACCACAATGTGTTGCTTACATTTTGAGTTGGAGGAGCAGCATGGGGTCCATTCCCGCTTTGAGCAGAAGGGGAAGCCAGAAAGAGGTGCTCTGCATCTCAGCAAGGGCTCTACGGGCCAGTTCTTCGAGTCGTTCACCTTGAGGGAGGCCAGCGTGCTCTAGAATCAAGCGCAGGTGCTCTGGTACTTGGTCCTGTAATGCAAAGGCATAAATGCCCATGCTCACATACGCCCCTGCTGCCAAGAGCATCAAAGTGACTTCACGAATCTGGTGACACTCGCTGTTCAAACTGAGAGACAAACAGGAAAAAGTTTAATGTCATACTGTCCAACGGATTGTGTTTAAAATAAAAAGCGAGACACAAGTGTACATCTATGTCATACTTCCAAGAGCTGCACCACAGAGCCATGTCCAAAGGGCAGCTGTAGCCAAACTGTCGACAGCTCTGGGCGTCTGGACTGAAGCCTTTCTTTAGCAAGGCCCTCAGGCTGTCCGCTTGCCCGCTAAGTACTGCCAAATAAACTGGACTGACCTTTCCCTCGCCCCGATCACATTCTCGCTTCGTTACCGGAATCAGCTTCTCTAAAACACTATAGAGAATGACAAGAGATGAGCAGCCAGATTAATGCAGTTGAGCAAATATTATTTCATAAAGGCCAAAGTAACATCTTTGTTTAAAAAGTACTAAAGGTTAGCTTTCAAATGCGTGTATAGTGTTGATAACCATTTGACTAGTCTCAGCCTCAGACGTCATGCCCATGGACCGTTTAATGTTCACTTTAACGTTCCGCATGGAAACAAAGATGACGTGCTGCCAAACCCCCTCACGAAAGAAAAACTGTGACAATGAGTGCTTGTCTGGATCAACTAAACACTGGGTTTTCTAAAGGATGTTTGATGTGATGGTCAAACGGCCTCATGGGAAGGCCTTGGCCAAAGAAAGATGCCATGAATTCCAGACATTCAGCTGTCAGTCTGAAGGTCTGGCTACGCAAGACTACCATTTGACAGACCCAGTACATCACTGACCGAGTTGCCATTCCTAAGCCGACTGAACTGGGCCGCAGCATGGATGGGTAGCTGCCAGCAGTCCTCATTGCAGTACAGGTTGGGATCAGCTCCATGAGCCAGCAAAAGCTCCACAGACTGTACGTGGCCCTCCTGAGCAGCAATCAGCAGCGGCGTGGCCAGATCGTTTGCTTGGCAGTTCACATTCGCCCCTGTGGCAATGACAAACTCTGCTTAGGCGACCAAACTCTTAAATAGATTTTTTTCTTCATTACTAAATCAAGACTAGATCTGATTTTAGCTCGCATAGTGTTATTTATTAAAGAAATGTTCTCACCGGCATTTGCAAGAATCTTCAAGCATTGGTGATGTCCATACAAATAATGATGTGATCCCATAGTCATCAACAGCCTCCAGAGAGCACATGTTCACCAGGTACCTCACAATCTCAGTATGGTCCTGGAAATAGTTTTACAGGCATTTATTTAATCAGTTCTTTGATTAAAGACTTTAGTAATCTGCCTTAGATGTAGGATTTAAAAACCTGATTTAATTAGAAACAAAGCTAAATGGCCCAGAGCTTTCTTTTTTTTTTAATTCAATTAAACATTTAGTATAAAATTTATTGAAAGAGGTATACATTTAAAAGTAGTCATGACGTTCAACAGAATTATTTGATTGTTGTCATGCAGTTCTTCCTGATAAAAAACTAACTGATAAGCATTTACACTTAAAAGTGAGTGAGCTGCAGAATGTATTGTTTGTGCAAATTTCTGTTTCCAAAACATAAAGATGCTAAAGAGGTTCTATTAATATAGTGGCCTATCTTAAAAAGAATTTAACAAATGAACGTGAACTAGTTCGTTTTTAGATATGTGGAAAAACAAAGAACTATGAACATGAACTAGTTCATTATCATCTGTGTGAACTGAACTTTGAGCTAGTTCTTTTTAAGTATGAACTGGCACAACACTGCACACGGGCCCTAAAAACCCCGTCCATTGTTTTGTGGAGTAAATTTATTTATGTGTTCAGACACTGGCCCGAGCTGTCAGCAGGAAGCATGTGGGTTTTAGGTTATGGATCTTTGATTTGGAAAGTTGACTTTCCATACGAGGAGTGGGTTTCGTCAAAGGTTTCAGTCGCAGATTCTGGCAGGGAAGCACGGATCATCGAGGGGTGCCTGGAAAGGTATGGACAGGTTATTCTTTATCAAAGTCATACGAGTTTATGAACAGCAGGTGTCCAGTCGTAGTGACCTTTCAGGATGACACCGCACTTTACACACTACCATTAACACTTTTACTTCTTATTGATTCTATTTCACCCGGGCCGAGTGGTGACATTAATAGAGGACCCTGAGGTAATGACTGTCAGTCTGTTAAATACTGCTTACAATGCCGATATATGGCGCATTACATTACACTAATTTAGATATTTCTGATAAACTATTATTTAATACATTTGTAATAACATTGCATGAAATTAATATAAATTATAATTATAACACAAAAAAACAATATATTATTTTATAATATTAAAACAATATTTAAAATAAACTTTTACTTATACAACCTTGAATGAAATGTAGCTAGTTTTAAAAATCACATTTCTGTATCCAACCTTAAAATTGTGATTATGCAGTGTTTTTTTTTGTGTCTAATTATTTTTTTTATAATTCACAATAAGTTTTTCCTTTTTTAAAATAAATTATCATCTAATATAATTAACCTCACATACAATTTAAATAGTTTTAAACGCATGAAATTTCTGTATCCTGCCTTATAATGGTGGTGCAGTATTTTTTATACAATGAGCCTATTTATCTTTTAATTCACTTAAAAGTTCATACATTTTTTAATAAACTGTTATTTAACAGTTAACCTAGCATGAACTTTAGCAATTTAAAAAAACAACACAAAAATGTCTGTATATCCCACCTTAAAGGTGAACAATTACACTATTAATAATCTTTTAATCCACTTTAATATTTTTAATTGTATTAAAAAAATTTATTAATAATTTGTATACAATATTTATTAATTTAATTTTTTATATGCTTTTTTAAAAATAAATTGTAAAGTTCAACATAAGAGTGAACTCTTTGCTTTTTCACTGACCGGTTATTTTATAATATATATATTTAAAGTTTCAGACCCTGTTTTGTACAGTATTAATGGGAAATGCCATATATTATATTTGTGATGTGTCTTTTAATAATACCATATGAGATTTACTTGCATTAATTCAATATATTTTTGAGGGTAGAGAAATGAGAGTAATCCAAAAAAGGTTCTAGCACTCTCTATTTCCTGCAGGGCTGTGTGTGGGGCGTTGCTCATAAGTTGCCATCAGGTCAAGAAAAGGAAGTGAAAGAGTATCTGGACTACAGAGAGAAAGGCGGTTATGGGGTTATCAAGGCACCAACCGATGCAGGACACATTGCTCTACATCGGCTCCTGTGACAACCCAAATTACCTTGGCCCAGCACCTTTGGAAAAAAATCGCTCAGCAGATTGTGAAGTGTGTAGGCCCCAGTGGCAAGAATACAGACTACATCTTAGAGCTCGCCGATGCCATCAGGCAACTAATACCTGAAGACTTAGATGATCACCTGTTCTCTTTAGAGCACCTTGTGAAGAAGCTGCAGGAGGAGGAAGAGATGGAGTGATCTGATAAAGCCTGCGCTGTCCTTAATCTTCTGAAAAACTCAGGAATTGTCCTTTTTTCCCCTCATATATAGATTATGATATCTAAAGTATGCTAAAAGGGATTACTTGATAAAACGTTGGATAAGCAGTACTTAAACTACTGTTCTAAGAGGTAACCTCTTGACAATGTTTTAATCTACACTTGATTTTACAAAGTGACATTTAACATTTGTCTCGCGTTAAACCTTGGGATACAAATCAAGAACTTAAATAGATTTCAGTATATTGCACATAATGTATGTCATTACGTCCACGAAAATGTAAATGAACAGACGGTTTCATTTTCAGAGGCTGGTTTATTTTATACGGGATACTTGAATATGTTACTAAGCCTTTTTTTTTTTTTTTATTCCTTATCCTAATCTTAAAATTAGCCATGAATCTCATGAACATAACGTGTTTAAGTCACCAATTTTCCCTCCAGAAAAAATAATAATTTGAATAAATCCAAATGAAACATCTTCTTGGAACCATAAATAATTATTTTGCATTGTATAACATTTGAATGACATTGAACTGTTTTCCAACCAAATTCACACTAACATTGTACCTTGCATTTCCTATTACAGAAAATCATATCTTTTTTTACTTTAATGTGGTCATTTTTTAATTATGAAAAATTATTTTAGTTATGATTATAATATCCATGTAAAAAAAAAACTTTATCCATTTCCTTTATCTATCTATCTATCTATCTATCTATCTATCTATCTATCTGGGATTTGTGAGATTCAACCAAGCAAAGTGTTGAGTTTATACATTAACATTCATAATTTATCAACTAATGTTAAAAAAATATCCGAATTGTTACAACTCAATTCTAGCACAAATGTGTTGTTGTATTGTCCTGTGTGTACAAGATCTTCACAGAGTTCATCACTGTTACTACAGAAGGTAATAATAACGATGATGGCATATTTATTGTGAGGCCCAGGCACTGATCTATAATATAGAACATTGGGCCCAGGTAATAAATAATAAAAAAGAACAGAAAAAAAGAGGACTTTTGTTTTAATTTGTTAAAAACACATTTATTGGCCTTGAGAGTAAAACAAAGCAAATCTAAAACATAAAAAAAAAACGATAAGAGAAAAATCACTGCAGTTTTGGCACTAAGCTAAATAATGTTTCTGTTATGTACACTTCCAAATGTAAAATGGAGCTAACCATAGTAGAACCTGAAGCCCTTCCTGGTGCCTTGTGTGATTCAGAGGAAAATCTAACGTGGTTCTGTACTGAGGCTGGAGTAAATAGTTACAGAAAAAAAAAAAAAAAAAAAACACACCAATCCGGGATTCTGTCACATGCCATTAATAAATGGATCAAAATGTGATGAATTTGGTCAAACTACAAACATGCACACTCACACTCACACCAACATGTACACGTATATCAGCGCCTTCCACAAACTCCCATCCTGGATCCGGTCTGGCTGCTCTCTAGAAGACGAGTCTGTCGTTTACACAGATAAATGCATATGTACAGTACATAAATACATAAACACATAGGACACAGAACATATCCGTTATGATGGCAATGTCACCGCTACCTTCAGACACACATACCACGATAACTTCAGAGCACTCAGACTTGCGTCCTCAAGTGGTGATCAATAACGAGAGCTCAACCCAAATATATTCTTCATCAAGTCGAGGAACCATCGGCAACAATTTATTTTTCCCAAAGAGGTGCCTGCCACATCAGATTACTGTGGAGGATCAAGTTGAAAAGATGCTGACATGAAAAAAAATGTCTCTGCCACTCAACAAAGAAACACATGCTGCTAGCTGTAAAATGTTTACGGAAAACAAAATGCTAAAAGATGAAAAATCTTCCAGTTTAGTGCAGAAAAGTGGTTTTCAAATTCTAAACGTAATGGATTCGGTCGTTGGACTATCTTCACATGCTCGGATCATTTAGAACCTCATGGCAGAGAGCATCATGGGGGCTTTGGAGTTGGATTTATGGGGCGATCCATAGGCATTCTGTCCATCACACAGTTCAACACTGGATTATAGAGGAAAAAAATAAATCTATCTGTACAATAATTTTACAGACTGCAGGCCATTCATTCCTGCACTGGTAAACCTTAAATATTAAGTATAGTTGAAATGCAAAAATTTGGGCTAGATATATACATACAAACAGTACGTACAGTGTCTATGTCTAGGTTGTGAAATTACTCATCCTGTGTCTCTTTCATGCCTATACATGCCTCCTGCCCTCCTCTCATCATGTGCTCATGGTTTAGTGGGCTCCTGGGTCTGTGTTCGAGAGGTTCTGCAATAGATGCTGAGATCCTGAGCGTCTGAGTCCTCCCATCCCATCCTCATGAATGCATAAGATATTTTATTTGAATATGAAAAAAAAGGAAACTAAAAAAAAAAAACTAAAACCTGCAGCAACATTGTTGCAACCTGAAAGAAAAAATTAAATATCATCAGCTCACGATCATGCAATCAAGTAGAGTTTACAGACTATAACAGCTTTCATTTAAGAATTACTATGGCAACATAAAATATTATTAGCAGAGTCAAAATCAGTAGAGAACAGCATTTACTGGTCATCACAGGAGCAATTTGCGTCAAAACAGGAATGGGTCACCCAAAAATGAAAATGTACTCTAAATTTATTGAAGCATTACATCACTTGTTCACCAATGGATCCTCTGCAGTGAATGGGTGCCGTCAAAATGAGAATCCAAACAGTTGATAAAACAGCTGATTATTGTGATGTAATGCTACATTTCTTGAAATCTGTTCTGATGAAGAAACTAACTCATCTAGATCTTGGATTGCCTGCGGGTGAGTACATTTTCAGCAAGTTATCAATTTTTGGGCAAACCGTCCCTTTAAACAAGGGTTCTGTAACATACCCATCTATGCATAGTAGCAGGGTGACACGAGAAGGTCTGTGAGCACCACGAGCTGGTCGTCTGTGAACTGCTGCTTGTGCTCCAGCCAGTTGTCGTGATGAGTACGGCGGAAATTAGACAGAGTCTTTTTCACGGTCATCTAAATCAGACGGAGAGAGGCTTGTATTGTTTTTTGTTAGATTTAATGGGCCCTAAGAGCCAAGAGCACAAGAGGGAGACAGAAAGCAATTGTGTTTGTGATGTGACCGGTATACCTCAATAGGCTGCGTGTCGTTGAGGTGTGCGCTGAGGTCCATGAGGAGCTGAGGCATCCAGGTTGGGACATCATACGGGCTGGATAAGATGCAAGCACTGAGTCCCAGCACTCCAGCGTGACGCCGTACCAGATCTGAAGATAGACAAACATGGGTTATGTACAGCAAATGATTCTCTCCTTTCCCCCCCCCAATAAATGTATCTGAATATTGCAGTACATTTATTTTTAATAAACAGATTTTTATGTACTTATTTTACATTTAATTTTAATTACATTTTATTTGTTTTCTAGTAAATAATAATAAAAAAACATTTAAAAGGATAAATTGGATCCTTTAGGTGTTTTTTGTTGTTGTTTAAAATAGAACATTTATATTAAAGAAAATTAATATAAATGTAATATAATAACCCCCCCCCCCCCCCCCAAAAAAAATAAAAATAAAATAAATTTGTTTTGATTAGAATTGTATTTGGCCTGAGTTTTGCTTATTAAGTGAATGTATCCCATTTTAAGAATATTTAAATATTTTATTTGAAAACAAAAAATATACATATTAAATAAAACACTAGAACTCTTTTTAATTATTATTATTATTATTATTATTTACAGGCATTTCATGCCTTTTTTGATAGAATAATTAGGCAGAGGGAATGGGACTAAACCAGACTTTAACTTAAGTTTAGTTTAACTTTAACTTTTTTTCTTAAATTTTCCAGGCATTGAATGTTACCACTGTGCCATGGCTCCGATACAAACAGCACAGCAATGCATTTGATTAAAGCGTGATCATACCAACTGAAGGAATGGTGTCCACCACAGAGCCTCTCTTCCTCTTTTTGGGTAACCTGGTTTTGCATAGAGCCTCAAAGTGAGTCTGCATGGAGGCATCCATTGCCAAGAAGTTGCACTGCAGGAAGCCACTGAGAGTGGTGGCAGCCATCTCTCTCACCTAAGACACAAAGATGCGAAGGGATGAAAGTTTAATGAACAAGGCTGCGTTAAAGTGAATAAATGATGATGCCAGCATGTTGCCTGAAAGGTACCTCCAGCTGCTCATCCTCCAGTAGCCTGATGACCAGTGCTCTTACGTCTTGAACAGCCTGCTCATTGCTCAGCATGGTGAACAGATTATAGAACACCATTATCTGGAGGTATGTTAGCACTGAGAATCGTGCATGCCAAGAGCTGCTGCCAGCAATCTGAAAAAAGAATACAAATCTCATGGTTACACAGCGTTCACTAGGACTGGATAATAATGGCAAAAATAGTCTATATATATATATATATATATATATATATATATATATATATATATATATATATATATATATATATATATATATATATATATATATACACACACACACACACACATACTGACACGTTAAACGTGTGATATTACTATATATATTACTATGATATAATTAAATGATAAAATCATGACATAGTAATGAAGCATTTTAAATGTCTTTGTAGTTCATAATCAGTGTCACTACATCGTGATTATTGGTGAGTTATCACCGGGGAAAAATAAGCAACATTTTAATTATTACCATTTTAAATATATGTGATGCGATCTGGGAAAACCCGTCGGATGTCGTGCTGGGATGTTTTCAAGAAATTCAAAAAATAGGTTATGTGTTAATTTTTTTTGTCAAAATTAGGATTTCATTCAATTATTATTTTCTAATATCTTGTCTATCATCTCTGAAAATATCTTGACAAAATTCACTTAAGTGCAGAAAAATAGCGATTTATTGCAGCAAGCAGAAAGGATGTTAAGAGTGCTGCGGAGGTGTTTTCTCTTAACACCACAAAAACAGTTCACCTGTCAAAATAAATTATGTAACATATATAATAAAGGTGTATCATATATATGTCTGTTATATATGCACAGGTGCACTGCGCTCACTTTTCTAACTACACATTCAAGGGGTGATGAAATGTTCAGAGATTATGCCCATCATGATAAACAATGGAAAACGGTCTTCTTCAGGGTAACATTAGTCTTTTTATGTAATTATTCGGTAGTGCTCCTGACAGACAGCAATCGTTTAAGTGAAAGTTCTCACTTTAAACCCGTTTTTCTCAAAATTCCATTCTGGAAAATCATAGCTATCAGCCAACTTCAGATATCCATAACTTGTGTTCTACATTCAAGCTATGGACAAACAGCAGTTTTGGAAAGGGCTTGAACTCAGCTTTCCAATGGTATGAAAACCTGAAAAAGGTCAAATTTCACCATGTGCTAGGTTACCTTTCAATACTTCACTCGTACTGCGTCGAAGACGCATATGGGAAAAACTCATTTTTTCTCCTGAACCGAAGCCTTATTCAATCACGCAGTGAAACTGCATGGCCATTGGATCGTGCAGTGTTATTAAAACAAACCAATGGCCTGGCAGTGGTGCTGCATGAACCTATGGCAGCGAAGCCCGCCAAAGCCCGGGGAATCTGGCTATATATTGGCCGCTTCGCCACAGGAATTCAGATTTCTTCTGAAATCTGAATTCGACGCATTACTCGTTCCCGTATTTCAGGGAACCGAGGTTACGTTAGTAACCGAGTACGTTTTCCTAGATCGCATCACATTTAAATTAGCGTACATTTTTTACTTTCAGTTTTAATTTAGTTGTTTTAATATATTTCTATATGGCTTTAATTATTTTTTTCTTCAGTTTTAGTTTCAGTCATTTTACTAATTCAACTGCAACTAATTTATTTCAGTTAGTTAAGACAATTTTTCTAATTTTTTTATATTTTTCTAATTTAATTTTATTGATATCAGCTTTATTTCAATTACTGGTAACACTTTCTAATAGTTTTAGTTTCACTAAACAATAACAATAAGCTCTTAAGTAAAAATAATAATAAAATAAATAAAATAGTCGAGATCAAATTCAGCTTTCAAACTGTCGTCCTAATTTGTGGGGTCGTGTCTGAGGCCTTACCTCATGTAGCACCTTCAGTACCATAGGGATCTGCTCAGGATAGAGGAGACCCTGAGACATGAGGGACAGGCACATCTTTGCGTCCCTTTTCAGCTCATCATAGCTGTCATCATTTTCTACAGGAGCGATCTGCAGATGGAGAGAAACAGTCACAGAGTGGAAGTCAGCAATCCACTTAAGAGCACTCCACAGAAATGTATAAAGGATGAGATACAAAGAGCATACGCTAAGATAGAGAGAGATAGCGAGAGAGAGCGAGCATGCGAGACCTTAAAGAGCAGGGGCAGCAGCTGCAGTTGCTGAGGAACTGGAGTAGAGAAGGAGCGCCCCGCACTGGCCATCAGCCACTTCAGAACAGTTTTGAGGAGTCTGATGGCCTGGGTCCTCTCGTCCTGCTCCTCCACTCCGTTCTCCTCCACCACGTGGTTCTGGATCTCCTCGTCTCCCTCAATCAGAGGCTTCAGTTGAGACAAGATCCTTTCGGTAAATTCAGCAATGTGTGGTGACTTAGTAGGCAGAGTGTATGGCAGGTTGACGTCAATCATGAAAATGTACGTCAGCACACTGCAAGGGAAGACATGACAAGACAGAAATCATGACAAGAGAGAATCAGTTTAACTGCCGGTGTATTTTCAGACTACAGTGACCATTTTGACCCCAACTGCAGACATACCTGCCAATGCGCTCTCTCACATTCTTATAAACCTGAGTGAGTTTGGGCTCCAGGTAACTAAGCAATCGGTGTAGCAGCTCTGAGACCCTCCACTCCTGCTGTGCCAGACCACCTTGCAGCACGTATAGGTGGCTACAGAGAGAGAAACTAATTATTTCTCTCAATTATAAAAAAAAATCAAATATGCATCCAAGTCTGAACGGTTTCAGATTGTCCTACAAACCAAACCAAAACACACCTACCAAGCATCTACAAACGATCCACCTTCCCCACTGAGAGGACACTCCATCAGCATCTCAAGAAGCCAGTGAAGCTTTCGTGGATCTCGGCTCTCCTGAAAACATCAAACGTCAACAGTGAGTTGTTCTCATAGCTTCACATACATAATAATGTTTCGATAAATATAAAGAAGTTTTTACAGTCACTTTTGACCAATTGAATGCGACCTTGCTGAATTAAAATAATAATAAAAAAAAATATATATATATTTAAATATTGGATAGTAAAATCTTTGGATATTTTAAATATTTAAATGATTTTTATATTTATATATAGACCTTTCCCCCTGAATTTTGAACATGTTCAAGACCGTTTACTGTCGGTTGCAAGCAGACATTCAGGTGGTGGATTACGTGGCACACAATTGAACAGATGAAGATCTATGACACATACACAGGCAGTTGCCACACAGGTACCCCAGTCAGCATAGGTCTCGACAGTAATATTGGACAGTGCTGTTCGCATCAAAGGAATCAGGAATTTCCATAATGCCTCCACCTGTGTGAACGAAAGAGGGGTTTCAGACATCAGTGTGGTTAATATCTCAGTGGCTTCCTAATTTTAGTGCATCCCTCAAGCCTGCAGCGGTGCTCACCTTGCTGAAGCTCCAGTGCTTGCTACCTCTAACCAGCCCGGCAATGATCTCAGCCACACAGCGCTGGGTGCTCTCGTGAGAGTCATTTGCCAGCCGCTCCATATGAGGCTTTAGAACAGGCAGGAAAGCATCACTGTAGTTCCGGAAAAGACCCTGTGGGTGTTGAATGAGAAAGCAAGCCATCTGTATGTTGTAATAAATTTGTGTGGCAGGTGAGTAAGGCAGGTTTATGAGCTGGTTAAAATGCAGAAATTTGCAGAGGTAGATGTGGCTTGGAGCACAATTATATTTACTGCTCTCTACAAATCATTTATTGAATACATCCTCACAATCGGTGCGATCTCTCGGGTTGGGAATTAAAGCTGGGGAAACTGCAACACAACTGCCGGAATAAGTGAACATAAACTGGATGAAAATGATTCAATAAATGCTCAATTTTAATGTTTTCTCTCTACTGAGAACCCAAAGATAGAAGCCAGGGGAATTATGTGGGGATTGAACAGAGAGTTCTGCATGCACCCTGGTAAGCAATTGTACAATCTGTACAGGCACAGCATTAATTCTAACCACTTACTCTCAACTCTTCAAAAGTTTGGGATCGGTAAGATTTTTTTTCCATTATTATCACATAATTACATATTAGAATAATTCCAAATGATCATGTGACTAGAATAAAGGCTGCTGAAAAAATTGTAGCTTTGTCAGCAGAGCAGGAAGTTATTCACCAAGTATTAATTATATTGAAATAAAAAAATATGTTCAATTGTAATTTCTCAAAATATTACTGTTTTATTGTATCTTTAATGAAATAAATACAGTCTTGGAGAGAATAAGGTTTTTTTTTTTCTTTACAAAAACAAGAGAAAAAGATTACAAAGTTTTACTGACCCCAAAACTTTTGAATGATGGTGAGTATTGGTACAGGCTAGATAATAATCTTTAAACACAATATTGTCATATTAAATAGTCAAATCTAATTTCTGTTGAATTTTTTTTCCTAATATACTGCAAAAACTGTACTTTCATCTCCTCTACCATGATTATTGTCTTATGATGCTGGTACCTTGAAGAGACAGAAGCGACGAGGATTGAACTTGTCTTTGCCCTTTCGGTCCTCAAGAGACAGGAACTCAATCAGCTGTTTGATGTACATGGGTTCTGTGAAACGGTCATAGATGACGCGCTCCCTCTGTCAGAAAATCATGTTTAGTACACATACTGTCAAGTTTGCCAGTAAAACAAAGTGTTGCGCAGTCAGTCCATGTATACCTCATTCATGTTCTCAGCAGAAAGTTCCTTGGGCTGCTCCGCTGCTGGGGCATATACCATCAAATTCCTTTCAGCAGAGAAATGGAAAGAGTGAGAAAATGTCTAGAAGCAGAGATTTGGAGTGAATCAGACAGTGATCAGAGGCTGAGAGTGTTTACTTTGGCCAGCAGTAGTAGCCCCAGTGTGTCTTCTCTACAAAGCAGAAATTGTCCCAGTCCTGCTGGGTGTTGGGCAGGCTGTCACCGTGGTACTGCAGCCAGTCATTCCCCGGCCGGTCTCCTGCTACCAGCCCCTCCGGCTCCTTTACACCACCTGCAAGGCAGCACATGTGTAATTCTCTCCTTCCACAGGTACTGAGATGAACCAACAGATGGATGTGCAGAGTCATTTAATCATCTCCTCATTTAACAGTACCATCTATTTGTTTTTACAGCATTGTTTACTCACTTATATCACAGGGACTAACAGGTATTTTCTTGCGCGGTCTCTTCAGCTGTTTCAGGATGCCTGCCATAGCAGCGATCGCCATCTATATCAGCAATTATATAATACAATAATATACACAATGTTTTAAATGTAACAGACTAAGTGCATATTCACTCACTACTGTTCAAAAGTTTGGAGTCAGTAAGTTTTTTATTTTTTAAAGAAATAATACTAAAAATAATTGTATTTAGCAAGGAAGCATTCAATTAATTAAATGTGACAGTAAAGGTATTCATTTTACAAAAGACTTTCAGATAAATGCTGTTCTTTTGAAGGTATCAAAGATGTTAAAATGTTAGGAAGCAGAAACATTTTTACCACTGATAAGAAATCTTTCTTGAGCACCAAGTTATCCTATTATTAACTTCTAAAGGTTAATGTGACACTGAAGACTGGAAAAATCGATGCTGAAAATGCAGTCAAAAATAAATAAATTGCACAGCATTTTAAAACATTAAAATAAAAAGTTTTTTTTTTTTTTTTACTGTAATACTTATTTCATAATATTTTGCACAACTATACTGTTTTTACTACATTTTGATCACATAAATGCTGCCCCTTGGAAGCATAATCTCTTTCAAAAAAGAAAAAGAATGTCAAACAGTAGTGTAGATGAGGGGGGCCCAAACCAACTCCTGGAGGGCCACTTTCTTACAGACTTTAGACCTAAACTTAAAACTAATCTTAATTTAACACATCTGAACTAGTTAATACAGGTTTTCATTAGTAATAGAAACTTCTAGATAAGTTTATAGGAGCAGGCTGGAGCTAAACCCAGCACAACCCTGATACAGGTTTATGCAAAACGTACAAAAAAACAACAACGAAACAAAAAAACAAAACATTCCACGAACCTTGCGAACAACAAGCGCATCATGGTTGAGGCTCTGTACAAAGAAGAGCACCGCTGGGGCCGGGAGGGGATGGTCATCTCTTAGCAGTAGAGACAGGAAGCCAATAGCTATGTGCTCAAACTTCCAAGGCCTGATGACACACACAATAACATATCCACTTGAGTGATGCTTTTGTAGAAACAATGAAGCACTTTAAAACATCTATTAGATACTTACAGGTCCCGGTCATCTAGACATTCCAACAGGTCTCTCACAAGCTTTTCATATTTCCTGAAAGAGGAAACACGGCAAAGATTGATACACCATGTTAAATGAGTATTAAATGTTGTGAGTGTGTATGCGTGTAGCCCTTACTGCACTGCCTCCTGGTTTTTGTCTTGTTGGAGCGTCAGTCCCTGCTCCAGCTCCTGTTCTGTGGGAGTGCCAATGTGTGGAGTGGGTTGGCTTGAATCAGTGATGCACCGGCCTAGCAAAACCGCGCTCTCAGGTATCTACAGATTCATCCAGGGACAGCACAAGATTGCTACCATTTTAAATATGAAAATATGGTTCTAAGAACAGAAAAGTTTTTCATTTCAAAATCCCAGAAAATGTAGATTCCTATTGAAATTACTGGATTTTTACTTTCAACATTTATCCCAAAGAATAAATAAATGTGTCCTCACTTTAATAGTCTAAACGACACGCCATATTTTCCCAAAGTTTATGTACAAAATGTACAAAACAGGCGACCCTGCTTACTGTGAAATCGATGCCGATGGTCTCATACTGCCGGTGGACTTTGTCCGCGAGGTCATCGAAGAGTCGGACAATGGAGGGCTTCTCTAGAGACATAGCTGAGCTGAGGCCTGAGCGCACTATGGATGGCCATGTCTGACCGATGCAATCCCAGTCATGCAGGTTAGCAAGGCACACTCCACAATGGTTCCCAAGCAAGCAGTACAGTGCCCCCTACAGCGCAATATTTAAAAAAAAATATATATATATTAAAATAAATAAAGACAGATACAGCATTATGCTTTTTATAGAAAGTGAAAATTATAGATTGTAGACCTTGAACTGTTGCTGGGTGATATCAGTTCGTGTGGGCTCCAGTAGCTCCAGGACACGTGGAGTAATGTCTCGGCAGCAGAAGTTATATGTCCCCAAAGCAGTGAACAACACATTTTGGGCCTTGCTGCGGACCTGAGGGTCCAAAAAAATGGGAATTCAAGCATACATATAAAATAAGGGGGATTATTTTGATGTAAAATTTGGTGGATGTGGAATCAGACCTGGCTGTAGGTGCTGGTGGAAAGACGCAAAAGGTCCTTCAACAGGTCCTGATGAACGGTCTTATATTCACAACCCTCGACCAGCAACTTTCGCATCTAAATGTGGAAAGCAGGCAAAAAAATTGAACTTCCTAATAGGGGTGTTGGAATTGACAATAACCTAAATTAAATAAAAAATAGGTGGTATAAAAAGAAATAACAAAAATAGACACTACCCTCACCCAAGAAAAACCTAACCAGCCATTGCAGGAGATTTTTTTTTGATTGCTTAAAAATATGAAAATTAGACACCCCAGCCTGCAAATCTGCTGATCAACAGTAATTATTTTTTTGTATGCTTTGTACGGTTTTGTTTACATCATTCTCTGTCTATCTATAATCGTATTTAGTGTGATTCTTTGTCCAAACAACAGAAACACAAAAGTTAAAAATGAATTTGACTGATAGCATTGTTTATTTTTTTCTAAATTTCGTTAGATATCATGATAACATTGTGCTTGCCACGATAACGGTGTAGTAAAAATACAATACAATATTTCTCATGTTGCAAATTATTATGCCAGGTTATTAGCAATGGCTCCTACCTCATGCTGAAGAAGAACTCTGTCAATAAGAAGAGCTCGAATGTGCTGTTTCTTCCCATGAAGCTGGAGAGAATAAGAAGATTCATTAGATAATTATACACTTCAAATGAATGGCACAGGAGATTTCTACACACCCTGTTCTCCATCGACTTCTTCACCAAGGTGAAGCTCTTCCATCGAGAGTCAAACTCATGTTTATGGGAACCTCTGAAGTGCATCAAGTCACTGATGATCTGAGGGAGACAAACAACTGATAAATCACAAAAATGTAATGGCTAATGGCTGCTATATGATCCAATACAATCGACAGATGAAAGAACAATGATCTAATCAGTTTGCTCAAATAGCTGCTCCGCACACTCACCTTGATAATGGAGAAAAGGGATTTGGTGTCGTCCTCTGAGTGCTCCAGAATGTAATCTACAAAAGAGAATTAGAGGATGCTTGTCTTAAGAATTATGGGTAATGTAGATGAGGTAAATTCTGTGTGCAGGCAGGTGTTCTAAACAAGGAGCACTTACGAAGCAATTGTCTCATTACTTTACAGATGGCCTCGCGGTAGTTCTCTCTGGACTCATCTGGAAAAATCAGCAATGTCTTACTGAGAAGCCGATATCCTGTTCTAGCATCAGGATACACAAGAAGTTACTCGAACTGCACCAATCCCCAAACTTGGCTTACCGTAGTCAACACCAATGTACAGCTTTGTTTCCTCCAAACTAACCATGCTGGGTACACTGCACAGAGGAGAGAGAATAAAAATATCATATTTGAACTAACATGCAAAAGTTAGGTAAGATTCTATTACATTATATAAAAATAAATACATGGTTGCATTTGATTGAATAAATTACCATATATCATATTATTGTTTCTTTTTTCCCCCCACAAATTTAAATATCTGTTTTCTATTTTCAGCAGCAATTTAGCAGACTTCTTTAAGATTTAACTTTTTTTTTTTTTTATCAATGTTGAAAACAATTGTGCGGTTTAATGTTTTTTGTGGATACCATGAATAGAAAGTTCAAAAGAAACGCATTTAAATGAAATTGAAAACTTTGTAACGTAATAATTTCCTGTACTATCACTTTTATCAATTTATTGTGTCCTTGATTAATAAATGTAAAAATAAACGTTTCCGCTTTTAAAAATGAAATACACAAGGATTCAATAATCTTGATTTATTATCCCTTCAAATATCCACAGCTTAAAGCAAACATTGCATATCTCATATTTGAGTTTTAGGACTTACAGGCCGGTGACTGTGCGTCCATCAAGAGGGGGGAGCATGCTGCCAGCACCCAGAAGACAGTGCTGGACTATACATAGACTCTGAAGAACGTCATCTCTGTTTAAAGTGCAATTCAAGAAAATATCCACAAATTTTAAAATCAATACAGAACGATAGTATTTTGTCTTTAGCATTATTACAGAGTGCACTTTTGACCTCTGACCTGCTCATGTCCTGTTCTCCCTGTGCGTATCTCTGCAGACGTTGGAGCTCTGGCTGCAGAAGCAGGTCCAGAACATAGAACACAAATGCCGTCTCCTCTGCGCTGGGCACATGCCACTGGATCTCCAGGTTCCAAAGGTCTCCCGGACGACCCCAGTCCTGTGAAATAAGGAGGGAGGAAGTAAATACTCAACAATGATCTAATACATTACGCGTTTGTCTCCACTGGTCAGATGTCATCACATGTACCAGACACATTCACAGTACCTTAATGGGCAAGTATTCTTGCAGGGGTCTACAGAAGCCGCCGGGCACACTGCAGTAGTCTGTGGGGTAGGTGAGTGCTGTGGAACGCAGGATATGGTGCAGCAGGTTGCAGGCCAGAGTGTAGCCCTGCTTACAGCGCAAACGCAGGGTCAGCTGCAGAATCTGCACCAGCTGTGTGCGGTATGGGATGAGCTTTTCTCCATCCACACGAGTCACCTGAAGATCAGCAAGAAAGGGCGGTAATGTGAGATACACAGAAATCACTGTCTAGTGTCTAAATGGATGTAGGGTGACTGATTTGAATAGCAAGTGGATGTAAAAGAAACTGCATAATTGTGCCTAGTTAAAGGGATAGTCCACACAACAATGAAAATGCTGTTTTTAATTTACAATTTTTAATTACGCTCATTTAGTTACAAAGTTGTATGACCTTAATTTATTCCATGAAACATAAAAGATATTTTAAAGAATGTTTAAAGATGTTGTTTTGACCTCAGAAAGCAGCTGGAGGTTCCAGAGCAGTTCTTTATCCAGCTCTTCCTCATTTGAAACATCTTCATCTGAAAGGCACCAAAACACAAGTGAGGATGCTGACACAGACTCAAGATAACACAAACAGTCATTTATGTTCTTGTACGTACTGGCAGTTAGATGAGTAATGGCGTTACAGCAGTGTGGTACAAACAGCCTGAGAGACTCAGCAGGGTGACACTGAAACAAAGCAGAGGACAGCCGAATCAATGTGGCCCCACGGCTGTGTGTGTGTGTGTGTGTGTGTAAGCACAAGATGGGGAAAGAGAAAGTATTACTTTAGAAGCAGCTCTGCACATGTCTGCCACCATCCTGCCTGCTACACGAGTCTCAAAGATGTTGGTGGTGGCAAAGTTGAAGACTTTCTCGAGAGCCACCTAAAGACAGATAACAGCTGTTAACAGAAATCATCAAATCTATTTAAGTGTACATGAGGAAATACATTGTTCAAAAGTTTGAGATAGGTAAAAAAAAAAAAAAAATTTTTGTAAACATATTTTTTGAGAAATCTTATACCAAATCTGGATATATTTGTGAAAAAAAAAATCAAAAACAGTGATATGGTGAACTACTATTATAGTTTAAAATAACTTTATTTCATGTATTTTAAAATGCAAGTTATTCCTGTGATGTCAAAGCTGAATTTTAAGCAGCCGTTACTCAAAGTCTTCAGTGTGACAGGATCCTTCAGAAATCATTCTAATATGTTGATTTGTTGCTTAAACATTTATTATCTTATTATAATTTTGAAAACATTGTGAAAATAGTGTTGCTTAATATTTTTAAGGAAACTATGATACATTTTATTATTCAGGGCTCTTTTGTAACATTAGAAATGTCAAGTCATATTTGGCAATTTAATGCGTCCTTGCTTAATAAATGTATATATATTTTTTTATATTTTTAAATGTATTAATCCCAAACTTTTAACGGTAGCATATATGGGTGCCACAATTAATGTATTTACAGTCTAATATATATATATATATATATATATATATATATATCAGTCAGATGATTCAGTCAGACAACTCCCTTCATTATTAAATCAGTTCAGATTACTCACTGAGCCATAGATTAATATAAGCCAAGCATGATAAAAACAACAACAGAGTTCGAAACTGCTGTTGTAATAAATGAAATTAATTTGTCTAAAAAAAATACGTACAAATATAACATTTGTAAGGCTAGCAAAATCTAAGGACAACAGAAAGGTCTCAACAGAGAAGAGACTTGTGTAATAAAGAGTCTTTTCGCTAAAGAAAATACGTACAAATAAAATGAGTTATAGATAGATCAAATCCTATTAAATGTAATGAAAACCTTGAATATCTCCATGGAGCACTGCGTCAGAATGGTGCTGAAGGTGGATGAAAGGCCCAGCTCCACCAGACTCTCTAAATGAGTCATTTTCTCTGTCTCCGTCTCCTCACGCGTCTGCTCCAGAGTGCTGCTGTCAATCAACGCAAAACACCTGCAGAAACACAAAATAGGGCATAAGCCACAACAATAGCGTATTATACTTTTTCAAGCACACACATGTCACGAAATGACTCGCCTGTCCATAAACTGCAGAACAAAGTCTTCAAACTCAGCAGAAGCCGAACACAACTCTCTCTCCATCTACAACAAATACAAATAAAAGATTTTATGTTGGAATCCAGACAGAATAAAATCTCTGCAGGGAATCTCTTTCACATACGGTTTCAGAGCCCTACCTCTGTCAAGTCGTTCTTCTCATGGAGGGCTGATGAACAATCCACCAAAGGCACTAAAGTAGTAAAAGTAGCAATGAACTGGAACGTGATCTAAAAACAAAATATGTGGACATCATATTAAGTCAATTATGAATCAAATCAGCCAAGAGAGCAACAACAAGGAATCAAAATTCTTAACCGTCATATTTTGTTTTGATTTATTTCATTGTTTCAAGAACACCATTGTTGATGTTTATTTCACAGCTTGCCCACCATGCATTTGCTGAAGTCATTAGGGTCAACACCAGGCAGTGCTCTCATTAGCAGGGGCAGAACGTGCGCGGGACCTTCGGGGTAATGACGGCCACCGCTGAGAAGACTGCGGGCCATACCAATCATGCAGCTGAGAGTGGCAGTAAGCTGGTGTGGCTCCGTCAACGTCTCCATAGCAGGATACGTCCTGTAGGGGGCAGCACATCCACACATTAGCTTGAAATTGGGAAAAAGTCCAGCTGGAATCTAAGATGCCTGCTTACAAAGCCTATTTACTAAAATTGGATTTGTAAATCCAGGCAGTGAATAAAAGAAGCCACTATACAGGCTATGATGAAGCTTTGTGAACTTTAACTCATGATTTTAAACAGCAACTTATCTTATACAACTTACATTTTAACATTTAAACACTTTACTAATTTATCAAAATAGATTAAAAAAAAAAGACTGGGGTGAATTCACTTTGTTGGTTTAGCTTTGAAGTAACCATCATTCTTTTTAGCACAATCTTTTGATGTAAATCAATCATGTGCTATATGCCTTATATTGGCGCCTACAGGCCATGAACATCTCACATCTCCAGCAGCTCCACACACTCACTTCTCCAGCACAGGTGGGATGACCAGCTCTGGTCTCATCAGGGCCAGGTTCTGCAAGGCCTGAGCCGCATCCATGCTGCCTGTCTTGCTGAACATGGCCATCAGTACCGGCTGCTTCATGCTTTCCACAAAGTCGGTCACATCCTGGTCCGTGAGTCTGTGAGTGGTGGGAACAGGGGTTATCCAGCACGGTTTCTTATAGCGCTCCCGATGTAGCCGCCGAACAACACTTGCAGGAAGACGCTGTAGAAGCTTCATCAGCTTCATCTGGAGAAAAGGGCAGTGATATCAAAATATGACACAGAAAGTTTCAGGTACATGGGCATTTGATTTTCTATAGTAGTATTTTTTCTCTAGTTTTGTTTTTCTTGTAAGTGCTGCTAGCAGCCTACACGGACTGAGTAACGCCTCACAAAGGCTTCTTGTAGTACTTCTTGATCAACACTCTTGAATAACATTGGGATTTAAACAACCAAGCCTTGCCATATTGAGTTAAATAATTACATTTGCAAACTACCCTTTTGATACTGTATGATACTTCAATGAGTGCAGGAAAATGATTATTCTCTATGATGCTAGGCGGTCAATAACTGGAAAGTTGTTAGTGGTGTTTCAGAGGTTAGAATGTGGAGTGACCTCACTCTGCCAAAGAACCATCAGTCACTTCATATCTCCCTCTTGCGCGTAAACATAAATATCAGCTGACAACACACAGACTGCAGAAAGTTCTAGAATGGACTCAAGGGGTGGGCTAGACTTTAATGGGGACGAGATCTTGCATTGCACCATATTGTTCTGGATGTTTATGATAACAGGGAACATCTTACCAGCCAGCGCCCATTATTTGAAGGGTGGTAGAAAGATGCTATACTACTGAAGAGCCCATTAAGCTGTTTCTGGACCTGGTTTTGTGGGCCGCCCTAGAAAAAAACAAAATGATAAAGATCTGTGAATAAATGGACCCTTTAATAATTAACCTTTTATAGGAGGAATGCGACTCATGAAACTTACTAGCATGGAGGAAATCCAGAGGACCACGTGACCGATATCGTAGGGGTTGCTCAAATATCTGGGAACGAACATTTGACTGGTGCCAACAGGGAGATTGAAGCTACGCAGAACCCTGGTGAAGATCTGAAGCAAGACAACAAAGTATCAGTATAAAATGCTCTGATGTCTTTAAATTATTATCTGCACTATGGTTCAAAAGTCTTTGGTAATAATTTAGGAAGGATTTCAAATAAATGCTGTTCTTTTGAACTATCTATTGATCAAAGAATCATGAATCACAGTTTCCACAAAAAAATATCAAGCAGCACAACTGTTTGTGCTGATGGATCATGTGACACTGAAAACTGGAGATTACAAGATTACATTTTATTTTAAATTATATTAAAATAAAAAAACTAATTTAAATTGTAATAATATTTGCCAATATTGCTGTTTTTTATTATATATATATATATATATATATATATATATATATATATATATATATATATATATCATCAAATAAAAGCAGCCTTGGTAAAACATGACCCCAATCTTTTAAACAGCGATATATATAAGCAGGATAGTACCTTGGGAATGAACGGATCCCAGTTCACATAGCCAATGTTGTCATTAGCCAGACGTGCAAAAAGATTCACTAAATTCTGTAAGAGGAAACAAAAGTTAACAGAGGATAGAAAGCCAATGGTAACATAATATTTTGCACTTAACAAATGAATTCAAATGAATGAGAAGTACTTACACCCTCCCAAGCTGGCAGGTTTTGCACTGAAACCCAGAGATCCATCATTTCATCGAACCATAACCTAAACCATGCACAAATCCTACTATTACACTGGCTCAGACTTATTGGATGCACTTTATGAATACTGACTTTTATTATTAGATTCCAACTCTATTTCATTACTAAATTGTGTAAGAGAGTCTTACTTGAAACCTTTGTGATGCTGTTCTGGGGGCATGATGGTGGGCAAGAAGAGCTCAAAGTAGCTAATGGCCTTCTGCATAGTGACATCAAACGGGCAGAGTAATGGCCGCCACTCATCAAGCATCTCCTGTGTAGCTGACTCAGGGAAATAACTACACACACACACACACATTATGAGAACCAAATCACATGCTATTTCCTCAGACCCATGGTTGTTTATCTGTTATGTGAGCTCTTGCAAAATGCTGAAAAGGGGTTGTTATATGAATGAAACGGTTAACAGTATAATGTGTTAAGAGAGCTGTAATCAGCTCAGTGTGAAAGCTGTGGGCTTGTCTAACAGCGGCCTGATTACATGATTCTTTCAACAGCACAACGGAAAGCTGATTAACACAATGTGCAATTCTTTTGTGAAAGGGCTCGAACATTTATAGGCACATTAGTGAATGACGGAAGACTGAAAGAGCACTTACAGTCGGCAGCTCTTGACTACGGTCTTCAACACATTCTCCACTGAGCTAAAGGGGAGAGACAAAGAAGAGCATTAATATAGTATGAAAGGTTAGGCTCATTTGAGGTTGAAGCATTAGATGCGATTAGACCACGTGCAAAGCAGTAACCCGACTACAGTGCATTTTGTGAAAGTGTAACGGAGAGTTTCCCAACAGCAGAGCCTGGGCACATGAGTGTAACATGCCAGGTGATCAGGTTCTCCTCAGGTCCTTTTTAAAATGGCGCTCAAAAACGCTGAATACAGTCAGACTATATTAACAGCCAATTCAAATCAGGAAGCTGCTCCTAAGTACACGTTTTTTTTTTAACTGGTCAAAGTTGACCAAGAAGTACAAAACATTGGCTTGGGATTACGACTTTAAGAATACAATTATGCTACTAAATGCTGTACAGAGAGATCGGTTAGGATGGTCAACTATTTGATAAGGATTTTAGCCTTAATATATTTGGCTATGGCACTTTGAAGTCAATAGTATTTTTGTGAGGGCTATGATAGTGATTTACTATGAAATGTTATAAATATTATCATTCTATCAGTAATACTACTGAAGGGCTCTGTGATTCATTCTGTGCCATTTTAACTCTTCTGCACCATGAATGTTGCCTTTTTTACATTTTTAAACATGTGAAGTTATGATTTACTAAACCTGCATTCTGTTCCATTCTTATGTGGTCAATCCATCTGATTTTTTAATCACTAAATAAACCCCCTTAGAAAAATATCTAATTGGGGTCTGCTGATCCTGACTTAAAAAGACGGTTCACCAAAAAAAATCTTTCATTTTTTACGAACCCTACTGTCATTCCGACTTCCTTTCTTCTGTGGAACATTTCAGTCCGTCATACAGGTTTGCAACAACATGATTGGATTTTCATTTCGGGGGGAGTATCTCTTTAAGACAGGCTTGTCAACTAGCTGTTCAGATAATTCAGTGACTAGTTAATTATTCAAATATGTTGTCTTATACATCCCTAGTTCTAAAAATAGACCCCCGGCGAAACTCAGCAAGACACGCCAGCTGTTGATCTTCCTTTCAGTACAAGTGTAAGCAAACACCTTCCACATGCAGCACACTCTCAGTTCGGCCAAGATTAAAATAGAACACAATGACACCAGAAGCCAAGGGGAAAATTGGCAAAAGTTGGGTGACCTTGCTCTCCAAAACAGCGAGCCAAAGTGATCCGACCCACATATACAGCCTGACCTAAAAGAAACAGGACTGACAACAGACCACACTGTGTTTTCCAAAAGTGCTGTAAGCTTAAAGGGATAGTCCACCCTAAAGTGAAAATTCATTGATATTTTCACCCTCGCATCATTTGCAAACCTGTATGAGTTTCCTGCTTCTGCAGAAAACAATCAAATAGATTTTTTTGTCCATAAAATAGGAGTCATTGGGCTCCAATGTTGTTTGGTTCTCAACTTTCAATCTTCTTCTGTGTTTTTAGCTGAACAATCCCACCATACCATATGTACAATTGGCCTCTACAATCTATAGAGTGCAATAGTGCTTGCTCACTTGTTCAGTGATGTTGGTTCAGAATTTGTTTTTGTCATTTTTTTTTTTTTTTTAAAGTGTTAATTAATTTTAAGTTGTTGATTTCATCTATAGAAACACTATCTTTTCTATGAATATTTACATAGTAGTCCAGTATCTGTGTGCCTCGTCATGTCCATGAAAAGATGACTTTCTTCCGCAAGATGCATACAGTTTTGTTTAGTAACAGTTATCAATAAAAACCAGTTGAAATAATGCAAACGGATGTCTTCAACAAAAGCATACACCATCAGTTAAAAACCTCGGAAACTCACAGCTGGTCTGTCTTTTAATTATTTCCCTATGGAGATAATGAACATAGTTTTTGCTTTCAAAACACAACAGTTGCACTCTACAGGCTTACGATGCTTTTGGAAAACGCAGCTTTGATTAGTAACTTCTTTTAATATAAACCCTTCGCCCACTTGAGAGAACAATCAAGAGACTCTTAGATTCAGAGAATGAAGAAGTCACAGCGATGAGTCTATCCCATTCCTGGAGGAGGTGTGCTTGAAAACGGCTTGTTGCAAAAAACTTTTTTGTCATTGTGTGGTTACAGTTTATCAGGAGAGTTCTTCAGCCTCAATATAAGAGCTGACTGACACCTCTGAGCACCCAGGAATTGTGTATGACAGACAAAATTTAAATATTAGAAACTTTAAAAGGAGCACCATTTCCTGATCCGTTTATGAAGCATGTTATTAAGTGGATATGACTGCTACTACAGAAATAAAGATTATAAATACAAATACAGGTGTAAGCTGTGGTGGGATTTTCATTTAGACTGTTGATTTGCTTTTACTTTTGGACACATGCAAAAAAAAAAATAAAGCTGCTGCCCTTGGAAAAATAGAGTGCAACATAAAACACTGGCTGTGCTTACCGCTTGCGCACAATATTAAGCATTTTTTGTTTAGTTGAGGCTTCTGCTCGATAACTGAATGTGAAAAAAGGAAAAATATATAAGCCAATGCTAGACACACCAATAACATCTCAATCATCAATCTCAATCTCTTAAACGGGAACGGTTGTGTTACAAGAGTCAGCAGTGCTCAGTAAAACGTCCCAACTGAAATGTGGGAAGACAAAAATAAAACAAGATAAAGCAAATAGCTTAATCTTAGGCAGCACATCAGGGTCATTCTTTTCCATGAACAAATCTTGGAACTGACAAGTTTTTCCCTCCCTTAAACCTCTGTAAAATGACCTGTATGTTCACTTTACATCTCTGCAAATATGTCATGAGCAGGCCCACGAAGAAACTGAAGACTTCATTTCACATTGGCAGGGAAATCTGTTCAACGGGTTTAAATATGGTAGAACTAATTATGATTATATAATAAACATGGTATAAACAGTAGCAGAAAGCATAATCAAATTAACTAGGGCTTTAAATAATCAAACTTCCAAGTGTGGATTGTGAGTGTGTAAACCTTTGTGAATAATGCCAATTTAAAGTCAGTCTGTTTGGGCCCGGTCATCAGGTACCATGCTATTATAAAACAGTCCAAAAGAATGAAAAAGTTGAACTTTTATGAAAAAGTGCAAAAGGCCTACTTTGGAAACCAGTTAAGGCCGAGATGCTCAGTTTTTGAGTACAGGATACTCTCATAGAGATCGTACAAAGGCCTCCAAGGCAATTCCAAGTCATCCCGGGACAGCAGTTCTTTCTTCCTGTCCATTTAAAAAAAAGAGAGCATTCAAAAACATTAGGAATTCGTTTAACTTTAACCAAGCCTTTTTAATAACAATTCAATAATAATTAAATAATAAGAATAAGAATGCATTAATCATAGTCAGGGGTTTGTGTTCAATTATATTGGAAATAACAACATGTTCACATATAACAAAAATAAACTTTGATTTACCTTTGTTAATTTAAATTAACTTTTTTTTTTCTTTCATTTTGATACACGCAATTTATTTAAATTATTTTTAATAATTAAAAATGTAATCCATGTAAATAAACATTTTAATCGACCAACAATTTGACCGTTATTCTCAAATGTGTGTCAAATTGTCAATAGTCAGGTGTTTGTTGGGGACACTTGCGTACTTCAGTAAGTTGATGAGGAGTCGTGCAAAGCTCTGCATCATGCTGATATCCAGCTTGGGGATGGTGACCAGCTCGTACAGGAGCTTGATGAAGAGCACATGATCCTCCTTGCTGAACTTTCTCCCATACAGCCGAAGGTATCTATAAAAGGGAAGAGAGTAACAATAAACCACCAAATACAAAAGTGAGCATCCACCACGCCGAACCAACATATATTACAATGACTGTTCAGAAAGCCTAAGTGAAAGAAGAAGAAGAAATATAAAGGGGAAGCACATAGGGCCATCAGTTATCTGTAGGTGCAATTCTAGCCTTATCACTAAATGTCTAAGCCCGAAGGCCACCTTGTGATCATGAGACAAAGAGAGCTGTGAGTCTGACTGAAGCAGTCAGGCTAACATGGCGTAAATAGTGTAATGCATACTCAAAACAGATTATATAAAGACAGACTTTGCCCCTTTTTTTGTAGGAGTTTCCTCCGTAGCTACTGTTTGCCCATTTAAGCAGAGTTACTGTCAAGTATTTAGTGTAATACAAACTCTACGTAGAATCTATAACAGTCAAAAGACTTCACAGAACTGAAGGGGTACCATATAAATGTTATCCAGCATGAAACTGATGCAAGACTTTTTAAGTGTCATTAAATAATGCATCATAAAACGTAAGCATTTCAATAGAATAATAACCCCTTATCTTATCTTAAAAAGGCCTTGTGCCTCAAATGCAAGTGTCTATTTTCAACATGGTAAAAAAAAAAAAAAAAAAAAAAAAAAAAAAATCATGATACACTTTGAAGTTCCAATTAGCAACCTACTAAATAGATCTAAATTAATTTAAGCAAACCATAAAGGCATGAAATAAAATGCTGTTTTACAATCGTTAATCGGTCTTCTCCAGGTAAAATGTCCTTTTAAGGACTCCATGTCTAAACCACTAGTTGCAGAAATGCATCTGGCAGCTGCTTCTCCAGCACTCATGTTAGCCTCCGTTAGCTGATTAGCTTAAAAACAATTAGCTTACAACAGTCCTGCATTTCCTGCATTTTACCTACTGAAGCCTCGCTGACAAACTGAACCAGAGTAATATTACACTCGATATTATGAAAGTTCATAATGGAGTATAGGCAGATACATATATGTGATGTTTACTTATGAGCAAGGACAGACGAGTCACTCGGGTACGTTAGCGCTTAGCTTTTTAGCTCGCGAGCTAACGGCTACAAGCTACCCGAGTCATTCAGCTCTCCCTGTTGTTTATTAATAAAACATGCTCAATTCATAAAGCAAAGCATTTTAAAGTCTTGAATATACTTACGTGGAGAGTTTCCGAGTCCAAAGTAAAACTCCGGGCCATAACTCACGGAGCTGGACAGCCCGACCCAAGTTCCCTTTAATCTGGGCCAAAATGTCATTGGATTCTCGGTCTAGATTGTCTGCGTACGGGAGAAGTTTGTTGTAGACGATCTCTTTCTGAGGGACAAAACCTAGTATCTCGACCTGCTCCTTTTTCATATTACGATTTCCCCAAATAAATATCCTCTTCTGACTTGTCTGGCTTATTTCCTTCCCCTCTTGATAGAAGTTCCCTTCACAAATCTTTGTTTTACTCACAGAATCCGCTACTTTCGCATATGTGCCGGTGTTGTGGAGCGGGTTTCAGATCAAAACTTGATACTTCAAAAAATCTCTGTCTTTCTGACCTCTGGTGTTAAACACATTAGCGTCTGTCACCTACATAGAGAAGTCTCCCCTCACTCTCTTGACACACATTACGAGTCACACGGACAGACACACACCCACATACACACACGCTCAGACTCACACACTCCTGCGGGTGCTACAATGGGCCATGAGCGGCGCGCCCCCTGGTGTTCACCTGCACGTTCAGCAATAACAGCAAGGCTCAGCAGGAGGAGCAATGAGCTGCTGCGGGTCCGTGAAAAATTTCAAAAGTGTGAAAATACAATAAAAATAAAATATTTTAAACAAACGTTAAAGTGACAAATACGTTAAAATATAAAAGTAAACATTAAATGATTTTGTCTTTTTTAAAACATTTTTAAAGTGCAAAAAATATATGTTAAAATAATTTCAAAAGTTCAAAATAAAAAGAATAAATAATTAAAAGTTAACCAAATTAATAAGCCATTTTTTAAAATAATTTTTCAAAGGTGTAAAATATTAAATAAATAAAAGTTACGCCAAACAAGTGACAATTTATCTTTCATTAATCTTTAATCACGTAAAATAATATCAAATATTTTATTGGCAACATTCACAAATAAAATAAAAGTTAGCACTAAACATAGAAGCACAAATCATTTAAAAAGCAAACGTTTCTGAGTGTGTCACTAAAATTATTTGGTAAAACCATCCGTTTTCTTGCTCTTTTCTAAAATTAACATGTCCTTTAACCACAAAAACTTGAGAACATCCGCATGATGTGAGCTTTGTTTGCATATAGGGCTCTTCACTTTGTTTAAACGGTTTACCCGAGGCAATGATACTAACGAGATCACTTAAATCCGCTTTGGTTCTTTTCCTTAAGTACTGACACAGTGCAGTACAATTCACTTGACCTACTGTCACAGCAGAAAACAGGAAGAGGGTTGACTTCAGCTTTCAGTTTCTCAGATATTTAATTTTGACAGAAACCGCAGGTTAACGAAAAATGAGCTAATTCATGGCAGAGAAAACAAGTGTACGCCACATTCCAACAGCTTCTTTCACCATAGGTTCCTTAAAGCTATTTATTACCCATCAACACCACACCCTATGTCTTTTCTGACCAATAGGAAATTTAGTAGAGAAATTCCAGCTAATCAGATGCAGTGACCTTTTACCATTCAGCCAATCAAATCCCTTGCCTGGAGGGTTACAGCATTCCAGGTAAAGCAGATTTGTCTGCCCTGATCATGGATACTGTTAATGAGATCCTGGATTAACCAGGCTCACTTGCCAGTCTCAAAAAAATGTCAGTTGTAACAGAGAATATAGCATCTGAATGACCCGTAATTGAATGCATATCATATAACAGAATATTCACATGCTAATTTTTTTTCAGGCCCCTCCAAGCTACTATTTGAAGTCACTTACACCTTATCAACATGCATGCAAAATGCATTCTAATGTTACGATCAAATGTGTTCATACAAATTGCAATTATGGCAACAACGGTTGTGCACTAGCCATATGGTTTCTTAGATTCCTCAGTCTGACATACAGGAAGCAGCTACTTGGCCATACAACATTTTTAGAACTGACTTTGATTGGATCATGTGACTTATAAATCCCACTTGACCTGACGAGTTCAAAGCCTAAACTACAGGTGTCCTAACTGGCAGTGCTCATTTGTTTAGTAACTACTTTCAGTTTTTGTCATTTATCATTAGTATTCCTAATAGAAGAACTGTGTTAGAGGAAAGACAAGCGGTGGAGGCTCAGGTGAAATTAAAAAGAAAATAAATACATTTTTGTGAATCATGGTTCTATAGAAATATGGCAAGTTGAAGAAAAAAAGAAAAAGAAAGAGATAATAAAGGTATATTCCGGTATTCGACTGCTTTCCTTATGATTGGACATTCTGGGTTGACAATATTAATCACTTTGACTTGTGGGACAACAGCTCCTTCTACTGGTCTAACCTTTTTATGGATTTTTCTTAATTTTTTTTTATATTTGGAGGAAAAGTTTATTTAAATATTTGCACCCCCCCCCTCCCCCTCCCCAGAAACGTTAGAAACTTTTTTGCATTGACTCTCAAAAATGTCATGTTTCCTTGAGAAACTTTGTTTTTGCTCAGAAATGTAGCATTCATTGCAAAGCTTTCGCATTCCTCAGAAAAAATGTTTGCCAGCTAAAGCCCCAAGTATAATTTTTTTCATATATTAATGGTGCATGAATCTGCACTTCAAATTTGCACTGAAAATAAACCATGGTAAACCAGAAAGCTTTAGGATATTCCTTTCAACATACTTTGGTATTTTGAATATTGTTTAGGGTGAATAGTATGCCAATTGAGACACCTCATGTCATACAACACGCCAAAATCAAAATCATATATATGCATAATGCTAAAACCTCCAAAAAATAGTTTAATGGTGATTTTTTGACTTTGATTTCAAAATGTGTGATCAAAACTGATTTGCAAACAAAGGACTGGACGAAATGTTCATGATCTCCATTATTCAGTGTTTATTTGCATCATTATTTATTTATATCACAAATATCTCTTCAAAATGCAGACTAGCATCTGTCTTTATATAAACTGTACATGAAGGCAAGGCACTATACAACGCAGAATAGAAAGATATATTCTCTTATTCTACAGTTTCATTCAGTCTTGTTTTAAGACACACACACTGTATGGATTCTCAAACACTCTCCCATGCGCACACAGACATATATAGGGTTCTCAAGTTTAAGCATCTATCTGGAAGGTTTAAACACATCTTGAGGCCATTTGTGAGAGCAGGTATGAATGCACTTACATAAAGAGCTCTTTTGAGCTTTCTTGCAGTTAGATAATAACTAAAAGGCATATATTTATTAGGTCTTTATATAAAGCTGGGCAGTGCATGTAGGATGGTGACTGGCTTCATGTGGACATAGCAAATCTTGTTAATTGACTGATAACAACAAAAAAGGAGAAACGGGAGAGAAATGTGCTACAGGAGGCTTCTAAACCCCTGGCCATCTGTGTCTTTTCTTCTTCCTCCGGCTCCTTTTCACCTCCTGTGTGGTTTGACACAGCTAGATCTTCTCTTGTGTTTGTCCTGTCTGGATAAAAAGGAATGAGAAGGTCTCCACTTCATACTCAATCCAGTCAATCAGCAGTTCTAGTGCAGTCCGATTTCCTCTAGTCCCTTTAAAAGAGTCCTTTGGCTTTCTTCACATTCACTTGCTTCCATCCTGGCAGTGCCTCATACTCACTTCTTGTCATTTCCAATGCTTTCTGTAGAGAACATGCACACATATATAAGGATTTAAAAAGGGATGTAGATGACACAGATGTGTTCATCATACTCAGGACTCTGAGGTGCTGAACATAATCGATGAATGATTACACGCACACACACACACACACACACACACACACACACACACACACGAGCTGTAGGATATGGTCACTGCCATTCACCAATCTAAAATTGTAAATAATATTAGCGTACCAAGTATTTAAATGAGGTATGCACAATTTACATGAACAATATATGTTTTCAGCTGATATTAGATTTTTTTTGTTTGTTTTTGTTTTCAATGTATAGGTCTTTCAATTTTGAATATTTAATTGTTCATGCTCTTTTCTCCAATTTTTACATTAAAATGACTTTTGCCAACTTCTATCACACAAAGTTAGTAAAAACAATATATATATATAAAAAAACACAGTTTAATCTAATCAAAATGAATATTTTTTTCCCATGCTGTGCATCATGATATTGTGATGCCAAAATTCACATGAAAAATGTAAAGACATTAAACTTTTTAGTTTTATTTATCTGTTTAGATAAAAATGGCATACAATTTTATCATCAGCCACTTTTTGGTTAATGACCATAACATTAAAATAATTACTGGATTATCAATTTTACTATTAGTATATGCCTAAATTAAAGAAGACTACCATTCAACCGTTTGGGGTTAGTATGATTTCTTTTATGTTTTTGGGAAAAAAATAAATAAAATCTTAAATGACCCCAAACTTTTGAAACAGTGTAAATAAAAAAAAATTCAACCCAAATGTGAGACTTCAAGTGAGTATCAGTAAGATATGAGTGGTGAACAGTGACCCACACGCTGCTAGATGCTCGGCGGTTTGTGCCAAGGCATGAGAGAGACAAGCACATGGTGATGCAGTTCACACAGTGAGGATGCGGCATTAGTGGGAAAACACCAGTGTTCCTCATGAAACAAAACTCACCTTCCCAGAAGCCCCTACACCCTGGCATGTGAAGGGAAAAATTTACCTCATCAGACGCAAAACTACACCAGCAAAAAGGGAAAAGCAGAAAGATGCAGGGAGAGACAGGTTAAGAGAGGCTGCATTAAGATGACATAGTGGGAGCAGAAGTAGAAACATGAAATAGATGAAGGGGAAAAAAGGCCAAATAAAAGTAGATTGTACTTGAAAGACGGAACATATGAGCAAACTCAGGCAGACAGATGTTACAGAACAGATACACCTCAGTAATATCCCTGTCAAATGTCTCAACATTATACAATACTTTAAATCGTCCATAACTATAAGTTAGGATAAGGGTTAAACCCAGGGTTAACCCTAACCCTATTTTACCAATTAATGGAGTAATCTTTTAAAAACCTCAATGTTAATGTGATTTTTCTTACCTCAAAGTCCTCATCTGAAAGGTAGATCTCAAGACGAAGAGGGTCAACACCTTCTGGTAGTGGATGGGCTTGAAGATCAGCGAGTGGGTAAGTGGTCTGGCAGAGTCTAGTCAATACGTCTTCAACCAGAATAATCTGATTACATACTTCAGCCTCCTATAAAATCACACAAAACAACTAAATCTTTAAAGCGTATTCTTAAAACACAAAAAAATTAACTTGGTATGTGCATTAAACTTTCTCTCTCACCTTCTCGGTGATCTCAGCAATATCCTCTCTGTGTTCCCAGCTGGGAAACATATTAGTGAATGTAAGAGGCTCAAGTCCTGCATGGATCAGGTATGATTTTGGAGTTTTTTTCTCATTTTTTTCTAAAAAAATAAAAAAGGCAAAGAGATTATAATGTACCATTTTTTTATTGTTTTAATACTTTCATTATATTAAATTACAATAAAAGAGCAATAATAATAATATTTTTACAATACACATTATTTCAAAGCTGCTTTTCAGAAAGGCATACTTGTGAACCTGTATCACTTTGGTTAATGTTTGAGCCACAAATTAAGATATTTTTATTTTGACATAATATCCATCATAAGTTGAATCCATATGAATTGAACAGTTTTGTGAAGTCATGTGAAGAGACATGATCGCTTTATATGGGGAACAGATTTAATTTAGGTAATCTAATTTAAATATTGGCCGATATTGTACTATTAAAGGGTCATGAAACCCTGATTCAGTTCTGTTAGTCATTACATAATCATTTGAAAAAATTATTAAGCGACTTATATAATGGTTGGATTTGTTCCAAGCAAAACTGTACAGTTCTGAAAATGCATAAAGGAAACATACGCTAAGAAAAAAACAGCCAGCAGTCGTTTAAGCAATGATGTTGAAAAATACAGGACTGGTTTAGATTAAGCCAGCATTAGGCCTTATTTAAATTAGAACATTTATTTTGTAAATGTACCTTAGAAAAAAACATTACTCTGTGTACCTTGATAAAAACTGTCATTTCACACACCTCTAAGTAGTTTAAATGGTGATCAGCTAGAAAGTTCACATATCATGCTTTTACTAGTGCTGTCAATCGATTAAAAAAAATTTACTAATTAAATCGCACAATTTTTTAAAATTAATCGCGATTAATCGCAATTAAAAGACTGAAACTTTTTGGATATGTAAATGTAAAATGTAAATAATTAATGTAAACTCAAGACAAAGAAACTATTTAAATTCAAAATATGATTGTTTATTGGAATTTTTGTTTAACTTGTAACACAGATTTTCTCATGTAAACAACATACCTGCAATAAACGATCAATATCCTCCAAATTAACTGTTGGCTTGAAAGCCATATTTATTACAGAAATAAAAACACAGGCATGTAAGTACCATTTGAATTTCAAAACAATCAATGCCAATAAAAAACAAAAATGATTTCCATGTTGAATTCTAAGTGGACTGCAAAAAAATTCCAAAGTATAGTCATTGCCAGTGCTTTAAGTGGGTACTCAGTACCGCCACTTCCAAATATAGCTCTTGAGCGTACCGCCACCTCTCCGTGCGCCCAGAACGTGCTTGTAGCATACCGGTACGCTCATTTGGACATCTGTTTTAATAGAGGTTTTAATCTTTTACCTGCACTGCCGATTTTCAGAGCACCCTTCACAATGCAAGCTTCTTAATTCATCCGACCCAGAGCAGAAACTACATTACCCATTCACCCTTAAGTTATACAAGTGAATAGCGCATGTGTCGCTTTTCCCACTGTTAAGTGTCAACAACTCAACGTGGCCGGAGAAGGTGTGTGAAACTCGTTGTGAGTTATACTTAAGCAAAATCTTGAGTATTTATTGTCTGATAAACATTAAAAACTGTCTGCGGAGGTTGAGTCGTCCTGCAGCCCCCGCTGGCTGCAGCATCTTTTTTCTAAGTTCTAAAAAAATACCGTTGATGGCAAGGCACAAATTTAGATATTCATTTATCTAATTAATCTATAGCCTATGCACAAAGACAATATGATCTTTTTGTCCCCTTTTTGTTTTAAAGCTTGATGAAGAGAGAGAGCGCAAGTTGCTGCAGCTGAGGAGGACAGTGATGCACGCGTACAGGAGTGATTGACAGTTCGCGGCACTGTGTACAAAAAATACTCCGCTACACAATTATTTCGTTATTTTCGTTTAAGCTTATTAACGTTAGCGTTACAGAAAGGTCTGATTTACGCACTGTTACAGTCATTTTTTTTTTTTTTTTTTTTTAAACAATGACATTTGAGTTCATGATTTTAATGTTGCTGTTTCTTGTGGCAGACTAAATGAAGAGTAATGTTTCTTGTGGCAGACTGAAGAGTAATCCAGAGTTTTATACTGAAACTTTCCATCTAAAAGTCCTTCATTGGTCTTATCCATATTTCTTTGCACGTTGAACACACATAGGCCACAACTGGAAATAAAAAAAACTGCAACCGCGTTAATTGCGTTATTTTTTTTTTACGCGTTAAATATTTCAAATTAATCGAATGCGTTAAAGCGCTAATTTTGACAGCACTAGCTTTTACACAATATAATTTTTGTTTCTTTACTAACAACATCATTAAAGTGTGTCACCTTTGCTATACTGGAGCACAGTTTCCATGGCACACTTCCTGTCAGAGTCCCATCGTATGCGAGCTGAGCCCGTGCTCTCACTTTCCTGAGGCCACCAGCCCTGCCACAGGTAAACTTCATGGTGATTATCCACCAAAAACAGGGCTAAAAGATAACCAAACACAAGGAGTGACATCATGATACAGCCACAGACAAATCTCATGATGTAAGGAATCTAATTTCCTTAAAACATTATGCGTATCATGAGTGTAGAAAAGCCTGATAAAATTGTAACTGACACCCACCCAGAATACCTAACAGTACAAGTTAACAAGTTACATCAGACAGCACTCTTAACGGTGTTTAGTGAACATGAATATGTCAAGCACCTGGCTGAGTAGCTGTATACAAATCCTCCTGTAGGAAAGGCATTGAATTGACCAGATTTGGTTCCCTGGATGGATACACAAACTCCATTGCCACAAACTCTCCTGAAGTGCTGCTTAACTGGAACAGCCGGGGAGTAAAGTTAAACTTTCCCGGATCTGAGAAACACAACAAAAACACATAAATCCACAGTACCTTTCTAAGACAATGATGCCACAACTTTTCAGAGCAAATCTAGACAATCTCAAAATAGATCACATATCTTAAATGTAAACCGCCATACATTTACATATAATAACTGCAAGTTTAAAATACCCAAGGTATGTTTTATTTCATAGATACAGTACATACAAACTAGAGGTTAATCAATGGATTTAGCTAATGATAACAAAAGGAATAGTTCACCCCATAGTTCTAACCTGAGAGTGAGTAAATGATGACAGAATTTTAATTTTTGGGTGAAAAATTTGTTTGCACTATTAATAAATTTAAGACTTTTATGACCTTATAATGATCAAACAGATTTTAAGACTTTTTAAGGACCCTCAGAAAACCTGTAAATCAGCTCCATGTCAGCATCCAAACACACAGATGGAGCTTCTCTGCTCACCCTGTAGCATGCAGTCATACGCCTTTCGATCTCTCCTTCCCAAGGCCTCCCAGAAGCCGTGTGGTTCAGCTCCCTCATCACACTCCAGAATGGACACCTTACTGCTGCTGTGAAGCCCCGCCTCGAGAGGACACCTGCATACCGGGAAACCGTCAGGGGTTTGCAATCGTTTCGCAATGAAGTACTGTTGGTTTGCTTGTGTGTGAGTTGACTTACTGCTCTTTGATTTTGTTGGCAGCGGTACGACCCACATCACATGTGTGCATCTGTGCTTTGCAGCCGTGCCACAAGTACATGCTGGCTTTTGGGATGTTCAGGAGGATCATAGAGGTGCGAGACCGTAAGCTGCTGCAATGGCACACCACCTCTAGCAGATGGCCCTCTATGGGTTTCTCTCCTCTCACACAGTATAAGCGCCAGTCATCTTCACAATAAAGGAAATCGAGTCAAGTCCATATGAAGTAGTGTGTTCAAAATACGATTTTCATGAGATATATCATTTGATTTGACTATTTAACTAAACAAAAAAATGCTAAGGAACAAATATGTAAAATACAAGTTAGCAAAAAAGATTACTTTGCACATTTTCTTCCTCCTCTTCTCTCTTCCCAGCATGAACAATCATTCCGCCACTGAAGCACTGTAAGAAACAAGGAGGCTCCTTTCCCTGCTGTACCTGGACCTGCATAAGCATCATGTTAAACCCACTTGTTTTTACAAAAGAGTTCTATGTCAGATGAATGCTGTTGTTTTGAACCTTCTATTCATTAAAAAAATATTGAAAAACATGTTAAAAAATATTAAGCATTACAACTTTTTTCAATGATAATAAATGTTCCTTCATCATTAAGCCGGCATAGCAGAATAATTCTTGAAGGATCATGTGACACTGGAGACTGGACTAATGGCTACTGAAAATTCAGCTTTGCCATCACAGAAATAAATAACAACTTAAAATATATTTAAATAGAAAAGTTATTTAAAATTGATTTTTTTTTTTTTTACAATATTACCATCATTTCATTCTATTTTTGATCAAATAAACGCAGCTTTGGTGAGCATTATAGACTTCTTTCAAAAACATAAAAGCAGTGCAGAAAAGGCTTTAAAACTAAAAAATTTGTTTTAAAAAGATGATCCATAGAACCATACTGAGTACCTGAGCACCTCTCTCTTCATCCAGCTCTACAGTCATCAGTGCTGAGGTTCCCTTCTCGCTCACAGTGGAGTTACGACCCTGCCAGAAGAAATAACAACATTTCTCCTTCCCTGGACCGATGACCCGTTCTGAATGCAGTCTCTTGCCAACTGTACAAAAAAGCAGAGATTTTTGGATCATGGTAAAACAACATTTTCAGAAACACTATCTTCTGGTTTCACAAATGTAACATACGGGGGCAGCAGAGGAGGTTTAATTTAATTAAATTAACATAAAATATAAAAAATGCATTTTATTTTTTCTGTTTTACCAATTTTAGTGCTTAAACCTATTTTAGATTTATAAAAATCCATATTAAAGTGTCCATCCGAGAGTTCTTCGAGAAATAAAATTTGTCCATTCTACTCACCCTCGAAGCATCCTGGGCGTATGTGACTTTCCTCTTTCAGAATAATCTATTCAAAGTTTATATTAAAAATTGTCCTTGCTCTTCCAAGCCTTTCAGTGGGGGTAAGCGGGTGTTTGTTATCAACAGTTCAGAAGACGTGAAATAAAGAGCACGCATCTGTAATAAAATGTTGGTGGGGGGGCTCATAATGGCCCTCTGTTGCGAATCCATGCATTTTTGCAAAATAAACATCCAGATTTCAAATGTAATAAACACTTTTTTCCTAATTTCTGCTGACTGTTGTGAACCGGAAGACATGCTGGAGGAAGATGGAAGATGTATGCATCGTGCGCGCACCTCTGGGAAATGTAGGGGGCAAAGGAAGCAAAGTTTCCTTACTTTAGCAAAGGAGAACCAGAGTCCTCTTGGCATGGGTTTTTCTTTACAAATCCTAGTTTTAAGCTTCTAAATTGTGACCAGCATTTTGTTTTGTTCTCTCTCCATGCTTTTCACTATAACCACGCAATGCTGACGAACTACAACATCTGCCTGGACGTCTTCCGGTTCCCCACAGACAGCAGAGGTGAGAAAAAAAAGTGTTTATTACGTCTAAAATAAGTTTAAAATATTTATCTTACAAAAATGGCACGGATTCGCTACAGGGGACCATGTGTGGAATGTCTTATTACAGATGCGCGCACTTTATTTCACTTCTTCTGAACAGTTGACAACAAACACCCTCTTATCCCCATTGAAAGGCTAGAAAGAGCAAGGACAATTTTAATATAACTCCGATTGGATTATTCTAAAAGAGGAAAGTCACATATACCAAGGATGCATCGAGGGTGAGTAAAAGATGGATTCATTTTAATTTAATTTTAATTCGATTCTGATTGGCTGGCAGGTTTGCATTAAAACAATTCCTACACACACACACCAACAAACATACCTAACAGAAAAATAGCATGGCATAAGCAGGATAATGTCACGTCACATATTTTAGTTGCCAAAAACAACATTACTATGCACACCTCCAGCATCCAACTAACCTGCTGTGCTGATCATGTACTTCCACTTGACCACGTATGTGTCCCCTTCATGGAACTGACCAATGCTCTGTTTGGGTAGACGGCTAGAACAAGCAAGAGAGTGTGTTTGCATATGAAACCCCATTAATTTAACATTCTTATCAAGTAAATGATCCGTCCTACCTGTAGTCAAACTCTAGAATGTGCCAGACATCAACAGACAAGGTGCTGATCTCAAAATTACGCCCCTCGTCACCTTCCACCAACCCACAACCTCGTCCAACATTGACCCCATCCAGAACGGTCTTCACTGGCGTCCACACTGTCTTCAACATCAGTGATGCATTGTACGGCCGACATTCCCCACCCCGATGCTCCTAAGGAAATTAACCAACCAATTTGATTTCATGTTTAGCAACATTTATTCTGAAGTATCTAATTCTAATTTAGTAACTTATTTATTGAGAGTCTACCTGATTTTCTACAACATGCGAGTCACCATTCTTCTTAGTGGATTTCTTGGAGTCACTCCAATCCAAAAACTTTTCTTTAAAAAGAATAGTCTCATTGTGCTGACTTAACCTGCCAAACACAGCCCAGTCTGGTCGTCCCTGGCCTTTCCTTTGAATAACACATTCAGAGAAGACAATGATTGTTTTAATTTCATAAACATGTTATACAAATCTGTATATAACTAACAGAACAGAACAAAACCATGAGATGTGAACACAGCAGTCATTTATTTTAGGAGTGACACATCTGGCAACCCGAGTCTGTTTATGAACACCGAGATACTATGCTACTCTCCTGACAGGTTTAGTAAGTTAAGCAACAGTAGCACACTTCTGACCTGAAAGGCCTCTGTGAATGCGCTTTAAAAGGTCACAAGTGCCAAAACTTGATCTATGATGGAACAGTAAGCAGCAGAGCCAAACATACTACGCTCTTATTTGTACCTGGGTATAAGGTCGTTGCACTCTCCGGGGTCCAGAGGATTAATATCACAGTTGGTGTAGTCAAAGGTGCCATTCCACAAGTGCTTTGCCAGCTGAAAAGCCACTTTTCTCTGGGCCAGTGTCACCTCCTTACCATGCCATATGTAGATCTCGCTACCAAAATCAAACACCAGCACCTAGATGTCCAACAAGAATAAAAAGTTGGTTTAAACTTGTATTTGCCTTACTTGTATTTGTAGAAGTGTTTAGCAGGGATGCACAATATATTCATAATTAAAGTGAATTGAACAGAATTCTTTTTTTTCTTTAATTGTTAAGTATTGGCCAGAGTAGGCTGATATTTAAATGAGTATAAGATCAGAGTTATTTTGTTTTTAAAAAATCGTACCAAAAATGACTACACATCCTAAAACATCTTTTTTTCCTGCTTCACACGTGCAAACTTGTAGACTGTAGCTTCTAATATGAATATAATACATTATTAGTTAGAATAAATGGTCTAAATTTCATCAAACCATCCTTGATATTAAATATGTAGTATTTTCAAGTACTTCTTTAGGCTTAAGCATGGAGCAGCGAGGGACTCGACCCCAGAAGTCATCTTCAGGAACAAGTTTATCCTCCATGAGCCCGTAGATGCAGTTGGTTTCTACAACGGCATTCTCATAGAACTCATCTTGTTCTGGAGTGCCAGCAGCTGTAAGGTACAGAGGGCCATATTTACAGGGACTGTGGTACGTAAAAGTCATTAAAATGCTCTAACATCAACATGCCTTATGCTTGAATACACAAAAATACTTGTTTAAACCGATTAGCTTACCTTGATAACTGGCTTGGCCACCAAGAATCTTCCAAAACTCTTTGGCAGCATAAGTGTGTGTGTTGGCACCTTCCTCGATGGTCTGCACATACGAGGCTCTGCATCCCAGGTCATGCTTGGTCTGAATGAATGTAGCTAACTCTGCAGCCTGCATGATTGAAGATACAAATGCTTAATATTTATTTGCACCACAAATATAACATAATACAATACAATACAATACAATATAATATAATATAATATAATATAATATATCAACAGTCTGTTCTTCTCACTCTGATCCCATGTACAGAAATACACATATGAGCACTTAATGATTAAAATAAAATAAAAAATGTAAAAAAATCCATCAGTTTAAGATAATGAGCATTTCATCACTGGTGAGACGCAACTCAAACAGAGTTCAGTGACCTGCAATCTGGATTGAACAATGATAGAAAGTGGTGTGTAAGAGAGAGACATGAGCTTTTACATTGCACCTCCTGCTTCCTGTAAAACAATATAACATTTCCTTTGGGGTTACTTCTGTTTACTTCCTGCACGTGGGGACCAACATATGAATAGTACTTAAACTTTTTTATACAAGTGACTGATACTGATATCCTGCACTGAACAGACAGTGTTATTGTAGTATTACTTTTATAGTATTACAGTGTTTATTAAAATTCTGAATAAACTTATTTTATTTTCAATTTTCATTTTAACTTTAGTTTACATTTTAAGTTTAAAGTGTATTCGTTTTAATTAACAATAACAACACCGTTAACAGCTGGATATTAAACAGCGCTAAAGTGACAGCGTGATGTGTGTTTATTGGGACACGTAGCAGGACACACTCACTTTGGCCTTCTCAATAACATTAGCAAACTCTCCAATCCAGATGAAGCAATGATGGGGTGTGATCAAAAGGAAGCAGTCACCACTGTTCAAGGAAGAAGCTCTGGGCTCAACCAGTCTGGTCTGAACATGCCGTCGACCTGATTAAAGTGAACAGAGAAATTGGGACAATATCACATGTGAGTCACATGCTGAACCCCTGTTGTCAGCAGCAAAAACACCTAGTGATTTGCTTTGCCTGTACAGTTTAGCTTGGTTGAAATTTAACCTAAAATTTAAACTAAAAAGACATATATGTTATGACCTAATACATTACAATGAAATGTTATGTTGTACGTTTATAAAATGTGCACCAAAAACTAGAATTAAAATCAGCACAAACTTCGGGCACAGGAGAACATTACTACAGCTGGCCATACTTTGTTCATGTGTTGTTCACTTCATTGAGCATATCTGGTTTCTTTCTCTCTGTATTTATTAAGGGCAGAATGTTGTTGTGGGAACATGCACGTAGGTTTAGATTGAGAGGGATGCCTTATGAGGAATTGGTATCCACAGTCCTTCTACATCCTACAACAAGCTGTCCCCATAACAAAAGCAGCAGGTCTCATGCAAGATGGGTTCTCCGTCTTACATAAGTAAACAGCATCGTTCATGGCTGTCTCACTGCCAAATAAGTACAGCCTCTACAGAAACACACAGAAACAGCATACTCTATATGGCTAGCTGCTAATCAGAGACCATTAATCTTCATATGAAACACAGTTGAGAATAAAGCTGTGCCCAAACTAGGTCAGAAACGATGGTGAATGTTATTGAGCCATCTGTAAAAAGAGCAGCTTTCATTGAGCTGAAATATTGTGCATCACAGCTGTTGTCAATGTCCCTCACCTTTGACCTGAATGAGCATGAGCTTTTTATAGGGCATGGCACTGTTGTTGGAACTCTGCTCAGATGCAGTCACACTTCGCAGACTCACACTGCTGAAGTTTTCTTTACTGGCCAATCCAGCAAGAGCAACCTCAGAAAAACCGCTGTTCTTGTTCACTATGAAAGAGAGGAATCAAACAGAGAGAGACAGCATGAATATGAACTCTTAACTTTTGAGAGAAAGACATTAATTCAAAACAGTGTTTCAGTGTATTCCGTTACACTGTCCTCACTCTTACATTTGGAGCAGTTTGGGTGGTTCGTTTAAGGCAAGAGATTAAACTAATTATTCAGTGAATCATCTTGTGCAGAATTTTTTTTGCAGAAAGTCAAAAACTGCTGTTTGTCATACAAAATCTCCAATTCTACACATTTACTCAATAACTCACTCTTTTCCTGCTTCATCCTCTTGCTCTCCAAAAGGCCAATATTCAGTCTCTGTTCTATGTACTCGTGTCTGATGTCCTCCCGAACTGCCAGCATTTTAAGGGGGTTTTTGGATGACTGAACGTTTCTGGTGGGCCGCACTGCACGCTTGTGCTGCACCATGTCTGAGGTCAACCTAAAAAAAAAAAAAAACCTTAGTTTAAATGCTTATCTGTAAATAAAAAAAATTATAATATTGTAATACACAAAATATGGCTGGTTGTACAGAGGCAAGTCTAGTCATTCATAGCACAGATCGCTGACTTTACCTGGGCAGCTGCCCTCCAAAAATGGCATCAAAATCGTCGCTGATTTCCACCCTGCTAGAGATCTTGGCCATATCCTCTGTGTGTCGATAAAACTTATCGAAGATCTCATCATCTACAGTCATGACCTCTTTAACAGACTTCTCTGTGACTGCAATCGTGGCCTCTTGAAGTCCTGAAACTAAGAAATGTACATTACGTACAAAACAAACATTAAGAATAACCTTAATAAAATATTAAGTTGTTGTAGGAGAAAATGCAAAAACATCTCTGAGGTTCATTACTTATTTATTATCAAACCAACCTTTACTATTGAGCCGACCAAGGAATGACTCCAACTTTTCCAGCTTCTTGTCTGATTCCAGCTTCATGTCCTCTCTGACTTCAATCTCTACTTAAGAAAATACAGCAGTAATATAACTATATGCAAATTATATATATATATATAAATGTATAGATATATATAGATATATAAATATATAGATATATATAGATATACATAGATATAGATATAAATATAGGAAATGACTGGACTTGAGTAAATTATGGCTTTTCACCTTCGTGTGGCTTTGAGATGGTATGGGAGGTATTCTTATTTTTAGAGGACAGAGGGGATGACACTGGATTTGTGAGAACAGAGGAGGCTGCCAGACCTAGAGCGAGATAAAAAACAGAGGAGAAAATTTCACACTGTTAAAAAGCAAAACTGTATTATAATTATGTATCAAAACTATGTGTTTTGTCCACTTAGTTAAAAAAAAAAGTCTCAATCTGTGTCACTGCTGTGAAGTTTTACAGACCTTTTTTAACCATACGGCCAGCCACTGTAAACTGAGTTGAGTCATTGAATGCTCCGTAACCTTTGACCTTCCAGGCATCCTCTTGTGCGGTGATGAGCTGCTTGCGTTCCTGAATAGACATCTCGTTTCGCTCAATCTGCTGACTCTCCACCACTCCATTTCCCATCCTCTGACATGACAAAGGAAAAAAAAAAAAACATTTACATCGCTGTCACTGTGAAACATGTTCTCACACTTTAATTTAAATATCTTTTTAATCATTTTAATTTAAAAGTGATGCTTTGTTGATAACCATTACGATTGTAAAATAGTGAGAAACAAAACCTCTCGTAAAAGATTTAGCCATGAAAAAAATTTGTATACACACTTAGCCTCCGATTTCCTAACTTTAACCTGCAAAAAAAAAATCAAAAGCATCTAAAATATACTGAATATTTATGTTGGGTCAACCTAGCTAGTTATTGACTCCAAAAAAGACACCAAAGACAACACCGCAAAACATGTTTACATACATTATTGTTGTGTTATGGAGGAATAGTGGATGTGTGTTTGGGGGGGTGAGAGGCACCTTCTGTCTCCAGGGGTGACGCTCATCCACCTGCACGGGCAGAGGGGTAGCCTTCACACGGAGGGAAGAGCAGGGAGACAGATGGAAAGAAAGAGGAATGAGGAAAGAATGGAAACAAAGGATAAAAGGTGAGGGGATGCATCCTAGACTAAAGGTTCCTATTAATAGACACAGGAAGGAGATTTACTCCTTGTTTAGTTTTATAGTCAAACATTGTTGTCTTAAAATGATATAGGCTTGTATGAAGCCAGAAGCCAGTTGTAATTTATTTAATAATTATATTTCTTCTTTTTGCTTTGTAACCATTTGTGGACATAATTTTATGCTACCGGTAAGTATTACACACAGGTAAAAAATACAGGCAATGAAATGCCATCCTTTAAACAATGTCCTTGTATTTTATATTATTCACTTCTGGTCTGATGTTTTTGTTGTTGTTGTTTTTTAAACCATAAATTTAACAGGATTTAGTGGTGTAGAAATTAAAAATGGAAAAAAAGAGAAAAAGAGAAAAATATTAGTGGTCAAGAGGAGAGGCCGGCTGTCAGTATCGGAGGGTGGAATGAGGAGGAAAGTTCACATTGGGTGTTCTTGCTCACCTTGGGGAGGACTGCTATTTGATCCAGTGGTTCAGAGGCACATGAAAAGGAGGAAGAAAAGACAGGATCCTAAAGACAGGATAGAAGGGGGAAGCAAGACAAAAGTTGGAGAGACACATGACAAGTAAAGAAGGGGTAATGAAGAGGAAGTCCAGGGACAGACAGCAGGCAGGTGATACTGGTCTAGGCTTAGACAAAATGTCACCTCTATATAACCACAAGACCTCTAGACAAAACGTCAAAGTACTTTGCTAGAATGCTATGGTCAAATCTAGAGTACAACACACACACACAATTACCAGCCTTGTACAACCACCCTGAATCTGCTGATGCTCAAATCAAACTATCTGCTGTCAATCAAGCAGCTGCAAGAGAAACCCCAATGGAGAGTACTCGCCTCAAATTAAATTAGTGTGCAGATACAGTAATGTAAATAAGTCACATATTCACAGGGTCATCATTGTTATTATTTGATACTGTCCCCGAGGAGGCAGATCAATAGAAACTAAAAGTCGGTAAAATGTAGGACTAAAGCTACCTGAAAGCCTTTAGCCTATCTATAAGAGTGATTGAACAAGGCAATTAATATCACACCATAACCGTGAAATCACCATTGGGAAAATGATAAAACCACCACAATGGCTAAAAAAATAAAATAATAGAAACATTTTTTGAAATTGCAGAACTCATACCGTCACCATGGTAGCAATGTGAGAGGAACAAGCAATTAAAATCACCAACACAAGCAACAGTGTAATCCTGAGTTACAAGTTCTGAAACACCATGACAGCACACTGACATCACCATGATTACAAGGATTAAACTAAAACAAAACCAAAACCATAACCCATGTACACTGGCCATACCCATGCAAAGCCTGTTAGCACAGTGGCTAATGGCTAACAGCCTTACCCAAAGTTGATCAGACACAGCAAAGTCATCTATCATCAGCCCATCATCCTGGAAAAAGGGGTGAAATGAACGGGAAAAATGATCCCCTACTAAAAGCTTGAATTCTTAACTTAAAGCTGCAGTAGGGAACTTTTGTACAAATATATTTTTTACATATTTGTTAAACCTGTCATTATGTCCTGACAGTAGAATATGAGACAGATAATCTGTGAAAAAAATCAAGCTCCTCTGGCTCCTCCCAGTGCTCCTATTGCCATTTGCAGAAAGCCATCCGCTCCCGGTAAAAAACAAACAAACAGAGCTGCGGTCCGTAACTTTGTTTGTGTTCAAAATGTAGAAAAATGAACATAATAAGCGAGTACACCATGAATCCATTTTCCGTGTTTTTAGCTTGTCCTGAATCACAAGGGTACACCTATAATAAGTGTTTATATTCAGATTATTTTAGATTGCTTCTGGGGTACCGCGGCAGAGTAACCCAGTACCTTTGTGATTCTTCATAGACATAAACAGAGAGAAGTAGCTCCGGCTACAATGTTCTTCCGCAAGATGCAAGCAGTTCTGTTTATTAACCGCTAGAGCGCCAAAAGTTCCCTACCACAGCTTTAAGCTTGAATCTGATTACTGTGAAGTATAAATATGTTCATGAAGTATAAATATGTTGAAGATGCTAGGTTGATAGGTAACTAGGTAACTAGGATTGTTATTCTCAATATTATTAAAATTCTACTCATATTAGAAGTTAACCAATTTGTTAAATCTGCATGAACTACTGTGAAAACGTATTCTTATCTAAGAGTACTAAACTAAATACAACTGAATATTTTTTCCCATATTGACATACATCTGAATGAAACTGTTTATTGATCAGAAAACTGTAGAGCCGGGACTTGGTTGTTAGTTGTTTAGTTGTTGATGGAATAGAGGCAGGTCTGACTGCGAGTTTGCAGATTATTGTAAGAAAGGGAAGGGTTAAGCAGACTAAATGCTTGAAGATCTGCATTCATCACCACAAGATCGCTGGAAGATCGATTAATGCATGTGAAACCTTACTACATCCCCCACTGCTCCAGAGAATTAGTATCAAGCATGCACATTTTTGAAACATGTTTTATTGTAATAATGAAATTATAAAAAAAAAAAAATAATAAATGCAGTAAAGTAGTGGACTAGCAGAAAGATCATGCAGGTTAAGAAAACATACTGTATCAAACATACAAATGGTCCAGAACCCTTTGCTACAACAATGATGTACACATTCATGATGACCATATGACCTCGACTAGCAGCAGGAAAAACACAACAGCATGGACAGCACCTGTTATTGCTGCAGGACTAACATTTGTGCCATAATGTCAGTCCCAATAAATTATCAGCCTAATTTGACAATTTCCATCCATGATCAACAATCACACTACACTGTTTAAAGTAAATGAATTGCTTGCTCTGAGCAAACCTGTCGGCCGTAGAGCCCATGTGCAGATTAAAGTTCTTGAGTTTCACACAGAAGCAAAATAAAATAAAAATCTACAAATTATTGAGAAGTGTCCCATGCTCACCACAAAAACATGCAAACAGAGAGGACAGAAGAAAGTGAAATGATACAAGAAGAGAAAACAATGGATAGCACAAACCCTTCTCTGTAGAGTTCTCTAGAGTTAATCAACTGCACAAAGGCCAATTCTAAGATGAAATGCTGAACAATGTAACAAATGCAAACTAAACTTCTAAACCACAAAATTTTACCAGTTACATGATATTTGGACTGCATCAACTTAAGCAGATAATACAAGACGCTACAATATTTATATATATTCATTAATCTAACAACAGCTGATGAACACACACTGTATATGAAATTAGACAATGCACCGTGACCTATGACCTGTACAGTCAGGTGGAACAGCTCAAGGTTCAGAGGTTACCTTCTTCTTGAAGCTCTGCTCCACTTCCCATAGCTGGGCATGTCTTTCAGACACAGCAACCTTCACCACATCCTGTTTTTTATTTATCCTGTTCCTCCAGTCTTCCTCTCCACTCTTCTTCAACAGAGCCAGCCTGTGAAGGACAGAATAATATGTCATTATGAATTCTTGAATGATTTAATGATCTAAAAAACCTTGTATACAAATTTAAATGCTTGAAAATAATTTGAAAGATGCATTTACTAATTTATAATTGTGTAGCCTTTTAAATGTCTTCACAAAAACATTTAATGGTTGAGAAGGACCAGATGTAATAAAAGTTAAATAAGAGCAGCTAACAAGAGTCAAGCATGCATGGAAACGCCTTAAACACTGCCGAAAAGCAACCCTGAAGGATTTCTCTGCAAAATTGTGCAGTACTGTATTCTAGAAAAACAACACCTACTTCAAAGTAGCTAAAATGTCAGATTAATGTCAGATTTTTGGTCCCTACATATACATTTCCAAATGTACGTTTATGTGTATTGAAAAAAAATGGTGCATTAAAAAACTATTGGTGTGTTGAAACATTTGACTGGGATTGTGTAACTAAACATGCATGGCAAACAGCAATTTAATTCACAAATGTATCTCTGGGAAAGTTAAAAAGCAACAACAACAAATAGGCATTTTTCATGCTCATTCACATGCATTAAATTTTTTAATGTGTGGCTACATATTTATGCAGATGAGTGGTTTTCATTATGTCATTAAATCAATTTGACCAGCTTGCTTCCTATGGCGGCAGACAGATGCCCATCAGTTACACAATACTTCGATCTCAAACCGGACACAGCTGTACAGCTCTGACAAAGCTAAACATAAACAGAGTTATACACAATATAGAGTTACACTGAACTGGAATATGCAACATTCAGTACGTTTTTTTCTTCTTCTTCTATCTGACCTCCTTCATCTGTGTGCTTGCTGCCAGACCACAACACAAGGATGCAGTTGGCAGGGAGACATTACTGTAACATCACTACTATCAACAATGACCAAGTTTATAGTTAAAAATGCTGTATAAGGACTTGGAAAATCTGATGTTTCCATTTCTAATGTTATGTTTCTCCCAGTTCTCAATCTAAATGGAAAGAACAATGTGACTTATTCAAATGACATATATTCAAAAGATAGAGTGCAACCTACTTTCCACAAATAGTCAAAGTGGAACACACACAGAAAAGTCTAAGGCAGCTTTGTTTTACACAATTCACTATAAATAAAGCGGATTTTATTTATTTATTAATATACATCTATAGTTATAAAATTTTCATATAAAAAGGCAAAAAAACATTTGAAATTCTGCTGACTTCCTTTCATATCACATTACAAACTACACAAACTCTTCAGAGATGGCATTCTGGATATTTAATGCTTTCATACACTCACCTTTCTTTGATGGACATCTGTTTGGCAGACATGATGTCTGAGAGCTTGTCTCCCTCCTCTGTTTTAAAGTCAATCTCCTGCTCTTCTTCTCTCCTGTTGTCCTCCAAGAGGTGTCCGGCAGATTCTGTGTGTGTCTGTGCATGCGTGTGCTGTATGAGAGAGCTGCTCTGTAAAGAGGATGAGCCCTGTAATACAGCTGCTTCTGCACGTTCTACGGCTGTGTGCACAGGAAGATCTGTCAAACACAGACACAGGAAAGCATTAGAACATTCCCAGTGATACAATCAATAACAGCTCAGTAACAGGCGGAGCCACCAGACACATATAAACATAGCCAAAATCTCTCAAAAAAAAACATTTAGTCCTGTAGTAGTCAATGCTCACTTGAGCATGTGAATATACACATAGTAAAACTGTGATAAATATGTACGAAGTGCTACACACGAGATCAGTGTTTCTAAGTATAAAGGTAAGCTTTGTTGCTCATGCTGTGACCATGTGACTGAGAGAGACATCTTTCTGTCTTTTCAAATGGGGAAAAAAGTAAAAAACCACCAGCCTGAATGACAGACACAAAACAGGAATACTCTAAAGAACAGACGCCCATCATTTCCTATCCACACCTCTCTTTTTCAAAGTCACACTGATATCAGCACAGAACACATGTACAGCAGAAACTGCAAAAAAAACATCATAACAAACCATCTATGATAAAATAACCAGTATATAACTGTGTGAATTGTAGAGCAAGATAGAAAGATGCACCATCATGGGGACAGTATTTTCTTTTTCTTTTTGTGGAACAGTCAAATTATAACCTTTGGGTAAGATGCAAAAATTAAACTGAGCAAAAGCCTCTACAGAGCATTAAGCAATTCCATATAACTCCTCTTTCTTTCTTTTTTTAAGGTTGTGATTTTGAGATTTGGCAGTTATGATTTTATTCCATTTGAGATACCCGAGACACATTTTAAAGTAATTAATGAAAAAATATTAATGAGACTTTTTAAAGAACATAATTCAAAAGTTTGGGGATGTTTTTAAAATAGGTCTCATATGTCTGATTTACAACATGGTCACAGTATGAGCACAACTGTGCCCTAATGAGAGCAGCCCGGAGCATAGGTGAAAACAAACAAAACTAGAGGTATTTCATGTTGCATGGTTGGAAAGTACTTCTACTTACAGAAAAGGTCTAAAAACTGCTAGTTCTGCTTATTATTATTCTTTTTTAGAAGAAACAAACACAACCCCAGGCATTTATTCAATACAGTGACTAAATTAATGAAAAGTAAAACAATCAACAGGTGTTGATATTTCCCAACAGCACAGCAGTAATGACTAAATGAACTTTACTTACAATATCAATACTATTAGAGATAAAATTGTAACCAAGCAGCTGTCGGCTACAGTATCGTAGGGATGTGGGGTATACCAGTACTGGAAAAATACCGGTATATATTAATTTCGAATGATACGATATCATAATTTTGCTCAATTCGATATTTCATGCGCTGCTGTTCAGAAGTTCATCTGTAGGTTGTTGCGAAAACTTAAAAATCTTAAAACTTAATAATAACGCAACTTTGAATGTTACTTTGACTGTTAGAAAAACACTTGAAAAAACAAAACATTTGTTATTATTGATCAACAGCACTGCACCACTTATAAAATGTAGGTCAATGATTATTTATAAATGATAAATGTAGGCTACTAATACATGTTTAGTATGTTAACATTTCTTTATTCATTAAACACATACCTAAAATTAACCAAGATTAATAAATACTATAAATGATAATCATTCACTTGTTTTTGTTTTCCCTTTTTTTCTCAGTTCACTTATTTTTTGAGGGCTGGTTATTTGTCACCTATGTTATCGCGTCATAAATAATTTTCTACATATTTTTTTATTATTATTTTATTAATTTGTCAATGTCATTAGGATATGTCCCAAAATCGTTCAAACTGGCTGTTTTTGAGCCTCATTAAAATAATTAGAACTTGTTGAAAAGTAGAAAATTCGTTAATTACAAACCGATTTTCCTCTTCCAACAAAGATACTAGAAAAGGCATTAACCTCACAACTATGTTCCTTCTTAGAGCAAAATGGGATCTGTGAGCATTTCCAGCCAGGATTTAGACCATATCATAGTATTGAGACTGCTCAATACTATGTTAAAAATTACCTGCTATTATCATCTGATTGTGGCTGTATCTCTCTCTAAGTGCTACTGGATCTTAGAACTGCATTTTGTCAGTATTGACCACAACATTCTTCTGAGTAGACTACAAAATTATGTTGGTATTAGTGGTATTGCATTGCATTGGCATGGTTCAATTCTTACTTATCTGACCATCATCAATTCATAGCAGTGAATGAAAGAGGTATTATATTGAACACAAGTCCAGTATGGAGTACTACAAGGCTCAGTACTAGGACTGCTGCTTTTCACGCTTTACATATTACCCTTGGGAGATATCAAGAAACATGGTGTTAGCTTTCACTGTCATGCTGAGGACACCCAACAAAACATACCAATTTGCAAAACAAAAGGAATACATTACTGAAATAAAAAACTGGTTGACTAGTAATTTCCTACTGCTAAATTCTGAAGAAAACAAACATACAAAAACAAAAACAAAAACAGAGGCAAAAACCTCCACATGTAATAATCTAGAACACTATCTAACACCTGTTGGCTGCTCTGTCAATTCTTCGTCATCAGGTAGGAATCTAGGTGTACTATTTGATAGTAATCTTTCTTTTGAAAACCATGTTTTTAACATTTACAAAATAAAATTTTTCCATCTTAAAAATACACCTAAATTATGACCTATGCTCTCAATGTTAAATGCAGAAACGTTAATTAATGCATTTATGACTAATGCTCTTTTGGGTGGCTGTTCTGCAGGCTTAATAAACAAAATCAAGTTGGTCCAAAATAAAGCAGCTAAAGTTCTTGCTACAACCTGGAAGTATGACCATATTACCACAGTTCTGTCAACCCTGCAATGGCTCCCTACAGAAAATTGTATACTGTAAAATCTTCCTAGTTACTCATAAAGACCTGAATGGTTTAGATCCTCAGTTCTTGAGTGTACTTATATCACATCAGATTCCTTCACGTCCGCTGCAAACACTGCAACACTGGCCATTTGATAATACTTAGAATATATTTCCTATTTAGTGCCCAAACTCTGGAACAATCAACCTAGCTTTGTTCAGGAGGCAGACACACATTGTTAGTTAAAATCTAGATTAAAGACCCATCTCTTTAACCTGGCATACACATAGTACACTATCACATTTCTATAATTCAAATCAGTTAAAGGATTGTTAGGCTGCATTAATTAAGTCAACCGGAAATGGGGAACACTTCCCATAATACCTGATGTACTCGCTACATTGTAAGAATGGTATCAAGACTAATATTAGTCTATTTCATTCTTATTCCAAGGTGACCGTAGCCCACCCAGATCCAGATAAATTGATAAATCAGCACATAGGGACATCCTCTACAGCCCTAAATGCAGAGACCATGCCAACTAGATGAGCCCTAGAAACAGATCCCCTGCAAAGACCTTGTCAACTAGACGGCCATTTGGAAAAGACCACAGGAACCAGACGAGCCCTCTGCACAATCTGACATGTGTTGCAGCCAGGAAATAAAACACATCATGCTGGTTCCATCTGGCCAGAGAAGAACTGGCCCCCAACTGAGCCTGGTTTCTCCCAAGGTTTCGGTCACCGATGGAGTTTTGATTCCATGCCACTGTCGCCTTTGGCTTGCATAGTTGAGGATGCTTAATTTCAGGATTGCCCAAACACTATTGGTTTGCCCAAACATAACTATCTGCTTATTTCCTTTTATATCATCAAATCACAAAATACACAAATTATTCAGAGATGTCATTTTGGAAATTTCCTAAGCTCACTTCTCTTTTAATTAAAGCACCTCTTCTTGCCAAGTATTAACCTGTTTAATCCCAATTTTTTTCCCCCAGACATGAAAATATCCACGTTTCATTCAGTAACTCTTTGAAATAATCGATAATTATTTTTTTGCAATTTTTCTTTTTGGAAAAGTGTGTGAAAAATTGTGTTTTGAGTTGGGTCACAATTGTGACCGATGGGATAATGTGTGAAATAACATATTTCTGCAGTCAAAAATGGTTAGATCTACATAGGTATTTTAAACTGTTTGATCACATTCTAGGGTTACTATTATGCATAAAAAGCCTTACGCAGCATTGATAGGAACACTGAGATAAAAAATAAAAAGATTTAACCACTGCATTTCAAAATTGATACTTTTTTGTAAAATATATATATTTTATATTAATGCTTTGAGTATTACAACATCATCATTTAAATGTTTTATTTATTGCAATATTTTGTCATTGCAACATTTTATTGTCATTGGATAGACTTGGATTTATTTTGTATACCTAAGCTCACTGTTATCCCACCGTTCACTATTGTGACCATCGACATGTTTACTTATTCTATGATCACACTCAACAAAACTAAATATATGTGAATGCATATATTAATAATAGACACCCTAAAGATCATGCTAAGACACTTTACTAGCCTGCTCTGGTCATGTGACAATTTGCACTAATCATGCGAAACTGCACATATTTAATTGAGACCCTTTATTTTTTCCATATTTACAGAAAGTGCACTAAAATATCAATGAGTAAGGTTTTAGAACTTTATAAATAAAAACCTTTCTTACGGAGCACCGTACTGTTTACACTTTACAGTTAATTAAATGGGTTAATCTATATCTATCTCTCTCTCTCTCTATAATTTTTTTTTTCACACACACACACAACCAGTCAAACATTTTTTTAACAGTAAGATTTTTCATGTTTTTTAAAGAATTATTTTCTGTTCACCAAGCCTGCATTTATTTGATCCAAATTACAGCAAAAGCAGTAATATTATACAATATTTTTACTATTAAAAATAACTGCTTTCTATTTGAATATATTTCAAAATGTAATTTAGTCATGTGATTTTAAAGCTTTTTTTTTAGCATCATTACTCCAGTCTTCAGTGTCACATGATCCTTCAGATATCATCATAATATTCTGATTTGCTGCTTAGTGAGAAAAATGTAATTACAACTGAATTAACAACTGCTTCTATCTAGTTCCCCAAATAGTAAATGTATTGAATGATGTTACCAACCTGTACATGTATCACTGTACATGTCTAATTATATAAGTAAATTTGCATTGTTCTCACAAATAGCATCTTGCCATATTAACTGAAGGAAAAATAGGAAAAGGACAAAAGAAAAAAAAAAAGAAAAAAAAAGAAAAGAAAAAAAAAGAAAAATTTGTTAAAAAATATTACCTTGTAGTACAGAAATTTGTCAAGGACTAGAGAGCACTTAGAAAACAAAAGGAACACATAATCCATATTTCTCTACCTGACATGACTGCCTTTGACTTGAGCTCTCCATCTGTTTGTGAAAGGTTTTGAGGGGTCACCGGAGCCTCACTGTGCCCTTTATGCTCCTCCCAGTCTCTGGCTGGTTGAGCATGTGGTGTCTGTTTCTTGCTCACTGGAGTGGGGAGATGCTTCTTCCCTGTGGTTAATACCAGCATTTCTCCTTGGGCCACCGGGGACAAATCTGGACTCTGATGTGTCTGGATCTCCTGGGCAGGTTGAGGGTGGTGAGGTGGGGAGAAGTTCTGCTCATAGTAGGCAGGGCCAGATACATTAGGCATAGTCAGGTGGATGTCACCAGCATGTTCAGTGGAAACGGTTGAGGATCTCAGGGCCGACGAAGAGGTGGATGCAAAACGAGCTCCACCCGCAGGCTGCAGCTACAAGAGGACAATAAAAGAGAAGGATAGAAGAGTTTAAGTAGAAAGGCAAAGACTGAAGATTTGAGAGTGAAGAGTATGAGAAAGAGAAAGATAAGAGCATGACGGTACATTGGTTAAAGAGAGAGGGATGAGAACAAAAATCAAGTCAGCACGGGCAGAAAAAAACAGCACATTCATCAACTGTTCATCAGCAGACATGTCAATCATGCTGACTAATCAGAGGCTGACTGCATTTCCTGTAGCTGAGAAGCAATCATCAAATAAGCCAATAATAAATCCGTTCACAAAGCCATTCATTGCCTACTACAAAATAGGCAGAAATCAGAAGAACAGAGACTGCAGGAAAGCAGGTTTGACAAATCAGTGGTCTGGCGTTCGCAATTTAGATTTCTAAAAAACACTTTTGCTCACATGCAAACAAGTGCATGCACAACCAAGAATCTTCCTTCATGACGTAGACATGTGGAGGCATGTTTAAACGAGCCATTTTAGGGGACATTGTGTTGACATCACAATTTGTGACGTGGAAATGGACTATAGTACATCGATGACATGTCGGTGTCTATTAAATTAGTAATGAGACTGAATGTTCTTCGCTTAATTATTCACAACAGCATGTTGATTTGCTATGACAGACATTTCAAACAGTGAGATGACATTGCGCAAATTAACTGAGAGAAACGTTCTTGGATCGAAGAATAATGTTTGGTTTTGCTTTGTAATAAGAGTTTGGCACAAACGTAATTCATTCACTTGGTGAGCATAACGGTTTTATTTTTTTAGCATTTTTTTTTTTACCGTGGTGAGAACTAACCAGTGCTGAAACGGGGGGTTTCATGACCCTTTAAGATTAAAAAAATACTTTTCATACTTAAGTACAATAAAGGGAGGAATCACAATGTCAGCTTAAAGTCTGCATGAAATCAAAATGGACTATTTACTTTAATAGTGCACATCGCAAGTCTTGATGTGAACAATTAATCCGTGCAAATTGATCTGCAAATTAAATTTTTTGTCTTGGTAGCCTTTAATCAAAATCTGAACATTTGCTTCCACTCTGAAATGGAATTCTTTCCTGATGACATTAGTTTGACAGCTTGGGCAAAATATCCTTATATATCCATTATATAAATATCAATTTTTCCATGCTTCGTCATTCTGTAATCAAAGAATGCAAAACACACTATAGCAAATTTCTTTGCACATTAACCCAGCACTAATGATGTTTACACATAAAACACAATAAACAGACAAAACATTGTATCTGTTAACATTTCTCAACTCAATTTCAAAAGCACATAAAGACTGCAAAGCTTGTACTTGAGCTTCCAGCAAACTGGAACTACATTCACATACAGAAGCATTTACCTCCAAGCCTTCTTTGGGACTGTAAAATCATCTAAGCAAGATGCTTAAAAGAAACACCTAAATTCAGCCTACTGGCATATATGGACATATATGCTGAAGCATTAGGACAACTGCTTCTAAGACATGGGACAATGGTTTTACTGCAGGCAGAGTAAAACCTTGGTTCCTATTAAATCTTATACGGTTCTATAGAGGATCCTCACATGTTCCAGATCACTCAGAAGCTCTGAGAACTCAGATTCCTCGTCAAACATCTCAGAATCATCCTGCATTAGAGACAAACTGCTTTAAACCATCAGTCGTGTCAATCTGTGTGTGTAATATAGAGTAATATTGTGGGTGTAATACTTCAACATATGCCCAACAAACTTAAAGCTGGGTACACAGTAAGAATAGCCAATATGAGCAAACATATAAATCATAATATTCTTAAAATCCTTATGACAATTTCCAAAATAATAGTAGACCTATTAAAGTCCAACGACACAATTCATAAATGTTAAGTCATTACAGATTAACTGAACAACTTTTGGGTGTTGACTTAAATACAATAAAAAAATAAAAAAAAAGTTTGGTTTCGAATTACGAATTTAGTGCATCCGTTTTCAACCACACTACACACATTAATACTATATACACTACAGAACATACTTTTTAATGGCTGCTAAGTAAGTATTTAAAAACAGCACCGACTCAGAATATGTGCAACTCCAGGATCAGCCTGTGACTTCTTATCCCCCGATTTCTGTCTGACTTCCTTTATAGCTTCATTGTTTTAGTCTTTTCTCTTGTCCTCCAGTATTTAACTGAAATACACTATATAGCCAAAAGCATGTGCACACCCAAAGATCACACCCATATGAGCTTAATTTAATGGCCAGGCATGATTCATGACATGATGATTAATGTACTAAACTGATACAGCTCTCAACTGTGGCATTTATAAGCATGGTCTAATTGTGTAATGAAGAGAGAGACAAGGTACATACCTGTTCAACTTCTCCTAGTGTAATTGGCTGAGTCTGGTAGCGTGCATTACTCCTACGAGACCTAGTGTCTCCTCTGGCCCGAGGGCCAAGGCTGGTCGGCTGTGCCAGGCGGTTGAAGAGTGCCATCTTCTCTGCCAGACTGAGCGTGGAAAGGTCTGGCTCCTCCTGAATAACCTCCGCTGGAGATGCTTGGCGAGCTTGATCCGTCTCCACTGTCCCCTGAGCCAGCCGAACCTCTCTGGCCTGCTCCCTCACCATGGAGTTCTGCTGAGATGATGCCTGCAAGCTGTAGGACACATCAACACCATACTGTTCAGGAGCACTTAATGCATTTCATATTAATTTCATTATATCACCTGTAAGGCTGGGCTGCATGACTGTATCAAATATAGTTATTATAACAATAAAGAATTACATTGGGTATTTAACTACTTGCATAAATTTGGATTAATCACACGTGCATGCATAGAATATACAAGCAATCGTGATTCATGTAACAGTATGAATAAAGCAGCGTAAACATAACCACATAAAGGAACATTTGGGCAAGAATGTGTTGTTCATTCAGATTATAGTAGCATTTGCAGATAAACATGTCATGTAAGTTATATGCTCAACAAACTGCTGCTGAAGCAAAAAAAAAAAAAAAAACACACACACACACAAAAGTGGCATGACTCAAATCCCTCCCAGCAATGGGTTACACTTCCACAAGTATTTCAAACCCATTTTTTTTATTATTAACCATTTCCATTTCATGACCTAAGGAAACATTAATAACATCCCCTTTATGTACACAAATTCAGTAAGCCAATATAATTGTCATATCAATACGCTTAACATATATAATAGCTCAACACAAGTCAGTGATGATCAGGATAAGTTCATTTGTAGTCAAGAAATTGTGGGGGTGCTTTTGAAATCTTCACTCTTAATTCTAAGAGTACTTAATGTAAAATAATGATCTGTATTGGCCTGAAAATACCACAAGAGGGAGCTGGTTCTTAATTTGATTTTTCAAAGTTGTAAATAAAACAAAGTTTATTGGAGTAGGCTTTACAGGAATTTTTTTTTTTTCTACTTCAAAATTGCATGTTTAATTCAATGTTACTTCCTGTTTCTTTGCAATTGAGTGAAAACGGTTTTTATTTTTATTTTTTCAGGGATATAAATATACATTTTATAACTTACCATTAAATAGTATGGGAACAGTGAGATGTTTGGAAAATAATTCAACAAAATGAATGAATATTCAAAAGAAAATTAAGCTGCACAACTGTTTTCAACACTGATGATAAGAAAGGTTTCTTGAAAACCAAATGTGCATATTAAAATGATTTCTGAAGGATCATGTGACACTGAAGACTGGATGTTAAAATATTTAATCGTTCCCTATTTTAATATTTAAAACTTTAATTATATTTTACAAAACATCTGGTGAGTGCTTTTCTCATGATACACAAATCAAAAGAAATTGAGACTTTTTTGTAAAGACATCTGTGAACATGCGAGCTCTCAGTGACAAACATTAGTATTGATAAAGGTGACTATGCCTGTATTATGCACACACGCTCATGGGAGTGTTTGTATGAGTGTCCTAGGTACCTGTATTTGGTCACAGAGCTGCTGACTAGAGTAGAACTAGGAACTTGTGTTACAGAGGTTTGTAAAGTCACGGACTGTGACAAATGGCCAGGGACACTTTAAACCACAAAGAGCAAGAGGAATGAAACAGAGAGACAGAAAAAAAGGAAGAAAACAGAACATAGCTACATACACCACATGAAAGAAAACAAAGGGATAGGAAAAAGGAAAAATAGCATTGAGAGGAATGTACATACTGCGAGCGGTTCTGAAGCCATATTCATTTGCTGACTGATACATTGACCAAATGTGACCATAAAGACTTTTATACTATTACAAAAGATTTCTACTTGGAAAAAAAATGCTGTTCTTTAAGTCCTAACTGTTTTGAACACAACGTTTCTTGAGCATGAAATAAGCATATTTGAATGATTTCTAAAGGACCACGTGGCTCTAAAAACTGGAGTAATGTCTAGAATAAACATTTTACAATATATTAAAATAGAAACCAGTTAATTCAAATTGTAATATTTTTTCAAACAACAAATGAAATAAAGTGCATAAGAGACTTTCAAAAAAAAAAAAATAATAATGTTACAGACCCACCAGTGAACAGTAGTTTATCTTGCCAAATCTTTTAAATATTCATGTTGATGCACATGATGGAAATAACAAATGTAAACATTTGGGGGATTTTTGTTACCTCAACCTGAATTACTCAACATGTCACATACTATAGAACTTACGTAGCAGCAATGACCACTTCCTCCGAGGTGACCGGCTGAGTGCGCGATCGATCCTGCCCTCTCCTCAGCCTCCGTTCAACAGCAGGGTTACGGCTCAATGCCTTCAAAACAGAACCATCTGAAGTCTTCTCGAGCTCCTGCAGAACAGAAAAACTCAATAACTTCAAAAAAACTATATCAAAACATTAACATACTGCATTTGACTTTACTAGCATGTTCAAGATATCAGATGTTTTTCCTTTTGATCAGGTTTCCATTGTGCTGTTGGTCACAATTTCTTATGCTGGTTTCATGTAAGGGGTATTTTGTGTGGTTTGCATAAATGACCTCAGGGATGTAGCCAGCAAAGAGCCAGTAATATTTGGTTGCGATGCTCTCTTTATAGACAACAGAAGGAGAAGCAGCTCACTTTCGGGGTTTGGAACAGGAGCAAAGACACACTCAAGCACCACATACCCTGAAGAGAGAGCGCTTGGCGGCTACACTCAGCTTTGCTCTCTCATCCAGCTTCTCTTCATCTACTGGAAAAACACAGGAAGAAGAGAAAGAAAAAAAAGAATGAGTCAGAAACTTTTCTCATGAGAACCATTTCATGAAATCCCAAGGCTTTCAGAGGACAAACACGATGCTTAACACATGTTAAAAAGATTACACAAGCAAATTTCTGCTTCTTTACTCACACAGGTTAACCTTAAGAAAGACACAGCAGTGGAAAACAAATGCTTTACATCTACCAAAAGCAACATATCATATTAAGATCTGCTCTGATACAAAGTGTAGCATGAGTTAAACAACACTTAAAGGGACAGTTCACCCGTAAAGGAAAACCTGTGACCATTTACTCACCCACATGTTGCTTCAAACCCAAAGGATTTGGGTTAATCTTCAAAATACAAATTAAGTTATTTTAAATGAAACTTAAGACATTTCTACCCATCCACTGAAAGGTCAGGTAACCAAAACGTAAAAGATTCATGCGTAATTAAGTTTAAATTATTAAGTTTAGAAGATAAACCAAAGTTTTATGGGTTTGACATGACAAAAGGGTGAGCAACTGATAGAATTTTAATTTTGGGATGAACTATCCCTTTAAAGGGGTCTTATAATATCACCCACTTTCTGTAATGTAAATGGTCTTTGAGTTTATCTTATACTATGCGTTCACACCAGTAGTACAATGAATGGTTTATATAAAATATCAAATAAAATTATTTTCTTTTCATTCTTCCTCAAGGTAGAACTTTCAAGTAATACACAACTGTTGAAAATCTTAGGGTCAGCATTAATTCAGCAAGTTTTATTCAGCAAGGACACTTAAGACTGATAAAAAAAATTACAGTTAAGACATTTAAAATGTTACAAAATACTTTCTTTCCAAATAAATGCAGTTCTTTGAAGACGTCCTTAAAATGTATTATATGTTGATCTAAAATAATATTAAGTGACAATTGTTTTCATCCCAAATCAGCATATTAAAGTGATTTCTGAATGATCATTTGACACTGAAGACTGGAATATTGACTGCTGAAAACTCAGCAGCTTTACCATCAAATGGAATTAATTACATTTTAAAATCCACAAATTAAAATAATTATTAAAAATGTAATTGTAATAATATTTAACTATAATAATGTTTACTGTATTTTTTGATCAAATAAATGCAGCCTTGTTATATATATATAAAAATTACATTAAACATTTGTAAAACATCTTACAGACTGTTTGCTTCAACACAAAAACATTTCAATGCAAATTGGCATTGCTTAAACATACAGTAGGACTATTAAAGCAAAGCAGTACTAGCTTTACTAGCCCTCCAGAGATGCAAAAAAGTAGGTCTGTTGCTCTCTGGAGTAATCATGGACACTCAGCCAAACTGCACAGTCAACTACCTCTGCCTGAAGTCACAATGCCATGTCTCCATAGGCTTTTCCTAAGGAAATAAGCTTTGCCCCACCACAAAGTTTTTATACGCAAGTCAGACAACAACTAAAATTAGCTGACTTTTTATTTTTAAATGAAACAATAGAAAGGCATGTTATCCTAAACCTCAAGTGATGATACAGATTGTGTAGTTTATCAAAACAAATCTCAGACTTACCCTCATGACTTGGTGGTTCAGTGCCTAGACGAGACCTAAAGAAAAGGAAACAAAAGTTAAGTCTTATAAAACAGTTACAATGAAACATTAAATTGTTTAGGATTGGAAAAGGATTAGTTCATCCAGCTGACTTGGAAAAAAAATGGCAATAGTGCAAGCAGACAAATGCAGCAGCATATTTAGGAAAAGGAGAATCAGGAAAATACACAAAGCGACTAGTGGGAAAGTGCGGAAAACACAATCATAACTGCTTTATCCACAGCGTTAGACAGAATTATATATTTCGGCACAGAAATAGAAGAGGGCGAAAAAAATGACAGAGCCTTTCATAAAAACCACTGACCAAACCTCTGGATTAGAATCTACTACACATGAAAACATTAAACCGTGTGTTAATGAGTAAAATGTAGCATTATTTAGAGAGCCAAAGGCTAACTTTACTAAGCAATTAGTGCATAAATAAAGTGCAGTTAAAAAAAGTTAATTAAAAAAAGTTTATTTAGAACCAATCTGGTTTTAGTTTTCTGAGTTTATCATCGAGTGTACATCAAGTGTTATTTTAAATTTACATAGGATAACTCTACAATTCCGTGCATAAAACTACTCAAAAGTCCTACCGGTCCGACTGTTTGTGCTCAGTTGAATTGATAGGCTGCATTCTAAACCTCTCAGATGCAATTCTACTGTCAGTTGGACAGATATACCGCAAAGGGCGACGAGATGAGCGATCTTTGACTCTCTCGCTTCTCCAGGGGGCTTGTGTATCTGGAGGCACATCTTCTGCCCTATTATGTCACAAAGCATGACTGAACAAGGCTGCATTGAAGAATGGCAGGCGCACAGGCATGAGAGAAAGAGCAAAATGCTAATGCTGGAGGAATATAAGTGGGTTAAACGAACTAATGAAAACCCTACAAACATAAAAAATGTTAAGAATTATTCTGTCAGCACAACTAGCATAAATACATCCATAATTGTATTTAGAAACACAAAGCTGCCAAGCCAAGGAAAGAAAAAAGACAGAAATGGTAGAAATGGTTAATTATGGTGAGCACTTGAGCAGCATGATGACTAAAGGAATGGAGCATTAAAATCTGCTGGTCAACTTTGTATGAGCGATTCCTCTGTAAGATCATAGAGTCTTTTCTTACAGTTCATTCTCCAAGCAGTTACATTAGACGAGATTTTGATTAACCATGTTAATCGACAATGTTAGATGTCAATGTGAGTAATACGACACATACTGATAATGTACCACCACCTACAGTTTGGCTTTCCGAGGACTCGCAACACTTTCCAGGTAGGTGTGACAGAGTTGGGCAACTGAAACCCTTGCATCATGGGATGGGTGATCACCATTAGGTACTTTCTCCAGAGGGGCAGACTCTCTGATTGGGTTCTGAATGGCATTCTGTTGGACATTTCCAGCATCCAGAGGTTTGGATGAATTTGGCATAGATCTCCCACTGGAGGTCTGAACTGGAGCATAGCAGCTAGTGTCAGCCCTTTTATGAGTTATTTGAGCACTTGCTTGCATAGACTCTGTGGCCTGAAGTCGGGACACATGCTCTGTGTAAACTTCCTGCCTTGACTGACCTCCACGCCACCCTCTGGGGTCATTTGCAACATCCTCCTTCCTGTTCCGACTGATGCCTGGGTTTACCTCTACATTTTCAGTTCTTCCTCGGCATGGGTCTATAGTGCTCTGTTCTTTCCGCCAAATTTCAGAAGGTAAAACTGACTTGCTCTGCAGGAGCCCCCCCATCCTCACATCCTGTTGAAGCACTTCTTGAATCTCTTGTTTATGCCTGGAACCGGATTCGCTGCCCATAGAGAAGTAGCTTTGGCCACCCAGGTCATGGCGTTCCTCCTGTCCAGGGTAGGTCAGCCGCTGTTTGGCTGAAGCATCAGGGAAGTTCTGATTGTGAGGGTGATATCGAGGGTATGATTGAAGAAACTGGTTGTATGCAGTTTCCTCTGCTGTTTGACCCCTGTGAAATGGCTCGTCATGGGCCAGTCTCTCCCTAACTCGGATTCTTCAGAAGAAGAAAAAAAGGGTTGGTTATGGAGAATTAAATTAGATAACTCTGCAAAAGAATAAAATAAAACAGAACTGTTTCATGGTCCTGGAAGTGAGTGCAAGCAAGAAATTCTGATCCAACCAAAACAACCCAAGCCACAGAACCAGTGGAAGCATCTCAGTATGGTTTGTGCTTATTAGAATGTGGTTAAAAAACTTTGACAGTGTTTGGAATAAAATAAAAACAGTGAGAAACTTACAGTGTGTATCAAAGTTTATGTTTTCAGTGGTTGGAATAATGAGAACCATGTGAAAAAGTGTTGTGCTTACGGTAACAAAATCAAGTCATGGGGAAGTTGTGGCCTAGTGGTTAGAGAGTATGACGCCTAACCATAAGGTTGTGGGTTCGAATCTCGGGCCGCCAATACCATGACTTAGGTGCCCTTGAGCAAGGCGCTGAACCCCCAACTGCTTCCCGGGCGCCGTAGTATAAATGGCTGCCCACTGCTCCCGGTGTGTGTTCACTGCTGTGTGTGTGTGCACTTTGGATGGGTTAAATGCAGGAGCACGAATTCTGAGTATGGGTCACCATCAGTGTTTGGAATAACGGCGTTTAGGTAACGACGTTATTTTTTCAGTAACGGGGTAATCTAATTAATTACTTTTCCCGTCGTTACAACGCTGTTAACGTTACTGAACGTTAAATGCGGTGCGTTACTATGCATTGATTTAATAATATGCAATCCGAACGGACCCCTGGCTTACACACAGCGAATGAGCAGGTGGGTTAAAAACGAGATAAGCAGTTGTGATTGGCTAAGGCAGAGTCATGTGTTTCATGGTAGCCAATCAGAGCCAGTGTTTATACACACATGCCGGCACACGCGGCTGTGCCAGTGGCGCCAAACACACACACACACAGAAATGGCGAGTCAGGAGCAATCCGATGAAAAGTTGGCATTTTCAAGGTGAAGATATAAGCATTACTTCAAATTCATTGTGGTCAAAGGCAAGAACGTGCATGTAATGTGTACATGTAATGTGTGACACGCAAAGCTAGTGGCCAAAAACACTTTTCTTACAAAGATAATGCTTGAAGTGCAGGATAAAACTCTAAATTTCAACTGACTTGTAAAAACTGCAAAAAAAAAAAAAAGAAAGTACAAATTCTCTGACATGTAGCAACTTGTTTTTTTTTTTTTTTTTTTTTTTTTACAGTAACGCAAATAGTTACTTTCCCTGGTAACAATTTACTTTTATTATAGAGTAATTCAGTTACTAACTCAGTTACTTTTTGGAACAAGTAGTGAGTAACTATAACTAATTACTTTTTTAAAGTAACGTTCCCAACACTGGTCACCATACTTGGCTGTATGTCACGTCACTTTTTTTTTTCACTTTTTTTTTTCACTTTCAAGCAGTAAATCACAACAACTGTGATATTTGGAAAAAATCTAAAAGCAGGAATGCAAAGGAAAAATACAGGCAGCTATTGTTTAATGTACGAGTCATTTATGCTGTGTGGTGAAAAATACTAAATGTAAAAATTAAGACATGTTAAATACATGTGGTCAAAATTTAATAATTAGCTTTTATTTAATTGTATATTATTTATATTAATATTAAGCCAAAATAAATAATTAAACAATTATTTGAAAAATATCTGCAGTGTAGAATGTATAAATCTGAAGAGAAATAAAATGTTTAAAATAAAATATATTTTTCTTCCTTTAACCGTGGCCCCCAACTACCTTACAGCCTCCTGGGGTTCCACAGACACAAGTTTGAAAAGCCCTGCTTCAGATGACAAATGACTGAAAAGCCAAGAGATTCATCTTTGCAAATTCCAAATAAGCTTATTTGTGAACTGTAGAAAAAGCCTCAAACCATTTTGATACATAAATGCAGTTTCTTCCTTATATATTACCATATAAATTTGTAGCTAAGGGCATCTAAACACCCAGCTAATTTCACACTACACAGCATTTCATTACATGCTGGGTAAGAGAAGTTTGCTGATAAAACTAGTTTAGCTTGTGATGACTGGATCTTTAGGTTTAGGTCAGCAGAATCAAAGCTCTCAGCAGGGGGAGGCAAAAGACTCTCATCCAAAACCTCATGCAGTCAGTGCTCTACCAGTAAAGGGACAAAGAAAACTTCCTATAAAGCTTTTAAAAGATCTCTGTGCGTCTCTATCTTCTTTTCCAACAGTTCACCTATGTTAATGCTTGATTTCCATCAGCTGAGCCTGAGAGCCATAACAGAAGTTAGCAAACAACTCAACCATCCTCTAAACATTACCCTTTTATGAGTTCTATCCCACACTGCTCTAGCTGATAAAAGCGGTTTCTCCTGACCCAAGCTTTATGGCTACCCATCAATACACTCACACTTGAGTTTCACATATGGAAAAATGCACTCCGTTATGCTCCTCTGGACCCCTGTTTAACTGAAACCATGCTCTGCACTCTGTAATTGAGTCATCTGAACTGTTTTTAACCACCTCTAAGTGGACTGTATTTGTAAGGGTACAATAGAAAAACATCTGTAACAAAATGCAGCTAAATCTATGTTTGAGATGTCATTTGTGAAGAAAAAAAAAAGCGGTTGAAATCTTTTTGGCTATGAAGTAAATGCAAATATAAACACAAAGGTTTATTGATAAGACCAAGATCACATATTTAAATATAATACATTTTATCATATGTGGCTGGCTTGCATAGGAATAGATAATGCGCTTCTTCGGTTTTCATCTTCAGTAATAGAAAACAGTTAGTGCAGATTAAGAATACATGTTCAGACCCTGTCTCAATTACTCATGGTGTTCCACAGGGGTCAGTGTTGGGTCCGCTTTTATTCATCATTTATATTCTACTCTTATTTTTAGTTCCTATGGTATTAATTTCCATTTTTACACTGATGAGACAAGTGCATAATTCTACAAGACTTAAATGTTTCTCATTCCCCTCCTGACCTTACTAAATTTCTCTGGACATCTGGATGACTAATAATTTTTTTAACTTAAATACCAATAAGACAGAAGCCCTCCTTGTGGGTTCTAGATCTGTCTTATCTAAAGCTCAATCCATTACCTTGTTCATTGATAATTGTTCAATTTTTCTACCCAGGTGAAAAGTCTTGGGGTTACACTGGATGGTTTCGTTTGGCTCTCAAATTAGTAATATTTCACGTTTTGCATTTTTTCCATTTACGCAACATTTCTAGTCTTCATTCTTCACTCTCTCAACATAGTAAAGAAGTGCTTATTCATGCATTGGTTACATCCCAGATTGATTATTGTAATTCTCTTTTATTTGGCATTGCTGAAAAACTCCTTCATCGATTAAAGTTAATTCAGAATTCAGCAGCTAGGATAGTTTCCCATTCATGTACTTTCACATAACTCCTATTCTTCTTAAGTTGCATTGGCTTCCTGTTCATTATCGTGTACATTACAAAATGTTACTTCTTACACACAAAGCTCTTCATAAATTGGCTCCTCATTATCTTTCAGATCTTCTCCATTTGTACACTCCTTTGCACTCTTTGAGATCATCTTCTGCACATTTATTGTCTGTTTGAAACTTCAAGATGAGTTCCTTTGGTGGTAGGGCTTTTAGTTGTGCAACACCGAAGCTATGGATCTCTTCCCCTTTACACATTCACCAGCTGGATTAAATTTCCCCTTTTAAAGCTCAGATAAAAACATATTTGTTTATAATTGCTTTTAATGATTTGCTTGTTTAATGTGTTGTTATAATGCTTTTTTTTATTGTACAGTGTCATTGAGTGTCTTGAAAGGCGAAAATAAAAGGTATTATTATGATTACAATTTGATGTTGTCTTTATATGCAAATTTATGGCAGTTGAACACACTCAAAAATCATCTACATCTCAGACTTGATCACTGTAACAAACGGAAACTGTATTTTTTGTACTTTTTTAGAAGGTTATGATTGTGCAAATATGCTGCAAATACTTCTGAGGGGGAGAGCCCATCCTTCTCCATTTCTCTTTACACATCTCTTCTATTGACATTGGGTTTGTCAAATTCACATTAATAAGTCCACATTATAAAATAACACATTACACTAGTATAATCTGTGTTAATAAAAAGTGTGATAGAATGGGGCAAAAGCAGAGAGTGGGGGGAAAAGATGCAAAAAGGGAATATCATTGTTTCCCAGCGAACTTGGCTCTGGTGTTTTGCATGACTAATCAAGTTATTATACTCTCCATTTGGCATATTGCGCTAATGAAGACCAAATGATTTTACATTTTTATTGGGTTTGGTGACTCACAGTTCAACAATTTTCTCATCCACCACAGTACTACAAACAAGTCACGACTGATTCAATCAGGTACTGAAATACAATATGAGGACGATAACCACCATATAGGGATAAACCATACACACTGGACAGTGAACTGTGCCTAGTATATATTAACAATAGTTAATGGTAAAAATCCAGGTTTAAATGATTGATTCCAATTCAAACCCACAACACTCATTAATAGTGTGGATGGGATGGGTGGTAGAAATGTTTGCGAGGATGGCCATTTTGTTACTGAAATGTTAGGCCCATCTCAAAACAACACCCTGAGCCCTTACCTTGCTGGTTCAAAAACAACCTGAAAACTTTATTAGCTATTTGCAAAACTAGATTGCTAACATGATCACTTAAGTAGGAAACATAGTAAGAAATAGGGCTGACAAAAAAAAAAATCGAATATTCGTCCAATTTAAAATTAAAATCCACATTCAAATGCAAAATTGTTGCATTTTAGGTATCTGTTAAGGAGGCTGCTTTAAGGCCCGCCCCTGGTATACTTCACATTACGTGTTTTGTTCCGTCACACACCGCCTCATCCGCACATCTTTCAGAAAGCAGATAAGCTGGAAAAGCAGTCCCACTTCTGTCTCATCATTCACCTCGAGCATGCGCTGTTGACAGCCGAGCAACCGTGTCCGCGTGCAGGCACTTTTTGAGACCGCACAGACTTGCTGCCACTGACTGACGTTTTACCAAGGTACCAGCACAAAAAAACTATTGTTTAATTATTGTTATTGAAAAATCTCAAGTTTATTTTGTTAATAATATCACACGCCCCTAGAACCTATATACAGTCATTTGCAAAGTGGAACAACCAGACTTCACTAGAAAACACAAGACTCCTGTCATAGTCATTCTTTCCTCACATACCAGCAAGGACGTTTATAGGACAGGACTGGAGATGGTTTGAGATAGGGCCATGAGGTTAGGCGGGACCACTGTTAAGTGTAGGGTGTCGAACACACCCATAAATCCCAAACACATGATACCTGGAAGGCCAGTTGATTGGAGATAGGGTGTCTCCTTCTGCATCAGTCTGAAGTGACCACTGGTTTGTTGACTGGCTAGAGGAGCAAAATTAGTTGAGAAATGCCCAAGAGAGTGAACCACTCAACGGTTTAATGTTTATGCATAGAAAGAGGGGGAGAATTTTTTTTTTAGGAAAAACGACAGAAACTATGTTCCTAAAAAGAAAGTATGGACTCAAATAAATTATGAAAATTGAGCTTGGTCTGTTGGGAACAGGGTTTTAAATGCAAAGTCCTCATTAGTTCATATTCATTAACCAATCAAACTTTATGATGACATTATGAATGTGCTCTGGGTATTTCCTGAATATCATTCTTTATCATATTAATTTGTCATATTTTGGATTGGCTTGATGTTGGGATTTTTAATGCTGCTGGAAAGTTTTGTTGCAAAATTTGGCTTAATTTGAAATGCTTTCATTCCAATGCATCACACAATGCACTGACCCATGACATAAAGAAACAACTACCGAAGGACAGTAAAAGCTCAATGCTAATGCATAATGTGTCAAACTGAACAGAGCCACCTATGTTTAGGGAGCTGTTGAAACACTCCTAACTGCATGCAAGCCAAACCCTGCAAATTGATGGCTTTTTTGGGGGGGGAAATTCCTGTGAAAGACAGATTGAGGGGAATACCAGCCAATATTCTTTCCAAGAAAGGAAAGAGTAACTGAAGCAAATTACGATACTAATACTACTTGGTGACTGTAAGATAGAGAAACAAACAAAGAAACATCTATCATGTTGAGAAGACTCACCCATGTTTTTGGAGGATGTTGTGAGCCTGCTGCTCAATAAACAGATCACCAGGAGATGCTCCATGTTTGGGAGCTGGCATCATGGCCCTTTGGCCTGCATTAGGTGAGCTGGGAACCCCCATTGCTCCAGGTTCCTTCCCTGGGACCCCGGCAGACCCAGATACATCCATATATGCAGATGGGTCAAGTGCAACCCCTCCACCTCCATGCAATCTATCCCGCTCCTGTGCCCTCCTCTGGTTCTCCAGATTCATCATCCTCTCGCGTTTGGAGATGGACTCTGGATCACTGTGAATATGTGAGCTGCCACTATCAACATGATGGCTGGGGGTGAGAGCATTATGGTCCACCCCATCTCCTCCTTCTACCTTTGACTTGTGTTGATGGTCTGAGCCATCGGGCTCTCTGGAGGTTCTGGAGTAACGAGAAGTGTAGTCAGTCTCTGTCTCCTGATCCAGAGAGATGCCATAGCGCTCTGCTAGCTGGCGACGCCGTTCTGCCTTGTAGCGTGCAATCCTTTCGGCTTTAGAGTCCAGCTCTGCCACTTGACCAGAGCCAGCTCTGTAGGCAGACTCCGGTTGAACTGTGTGGGTTCTGGACTGAACCTCTGCACTGTGCAGATTTGGGCAGTCATTTTTGCCATAGTGCTGGACAGAAACTACAACAAGAGAAAGACAGACAATGCATTACACAATCAATTTCTCTAAACTTTAAACAAGTAACCAACCACTAGCTTATCAAATCAAACTGAACGTTGTGTGTGCTGATATGCACTGCATAATATACAGATGTATAATGCAAATTATTTCTCATTGCAGACTACTTCCCATTAATGTTATAAGCGAGTGAAAATATAATTCAAAGTATGATTCCAAGTATAAAAATATTAAGCACATTTCTCTCCTGTACAGGGGTCAGAAGAGTCTGCTGCACGGGTATATCTCGGAGTGTCCTCCTCTAGCAATCGATTGGTAACTAGACCATCACAGCCTGGGAGATTTTGGAGAATGTCACTATCGATTCCCTCCAGACGTCTTGAAATTCGCTCTTTCCTATAAACAGGAGTGGTACAGGGATTTATTAAAGGGCTTAATTTTTTTTTCTGGGAGGGGGGGGGGGCATTTGTTAATGAAACATACTTTATGTTTATAAATTACTTTTCCATATATTTGATATTTTTGGTTATGTTTATACAGTACCATTCAAAGGTTTGGGACATTAACTGAACTTTGGCTGTGTGTGCTTTGAGAATGATTTAATTTCTCACCTGTTCATGTCCCAACTCTGACTCGAGCTTATACTCTCAAAACGTTTCCTTAATTCTGAGACTAAAAAAAGAGAAAAAGAAAGGCAAACTGAGAATGGACTGGTAAAAGACTGAGACAGAGAAGATTAAGTAAATCCATAAAAACCATTACAAATACTGAAACATACAGTATATAGTATACTGGATTAGTTATAATCTTACTCAAAACATGATAAACGCAAAAAATAAAAAAAGTTTCTGCCAAAATCAGTATCATTTCTGGCATGGGCCGCATTAACAATAGGGCTAGGCGGGGCTAAAGCCCCGGGGCCCGAGCAAGGAGGGGGCCCGTGATTGGCTGTGAAGCAGATTGACTACTACTAGCCATCTGATTACAAAAGCCTTACCACAACCTCCACAAATTAGCCCTGTTATTTAGTGGCGCTTTGCCTTATATTCCATGAATTATCATGGAATCATCATTAATATTATAGTGACTGTTCACAAAGACATGCCTCGGTTAGTTACTGTGTGACAAGCCAATCTCACGAGTCACGCACATCATATTCTCACTCACGCAGTGAAAAATTACGTGCCGACATACAAGAGAGAGCTCAAAGCAGCTTACTGTTGATATGAAACAAAGTCTCAACTTTCAAATATTGTCATTTAAATAATTTAAACATTTCAAGTTCAAGTCCACCGACGTTAATCTACTGACTGCTTTGTTGTCGGACAAAATTGCGTATTCGGCGTTATGATTGGTCAGGTCAAACCCCGTGGGCAGCGCCTTATTAGAATATATGCATCAATCAATTAACAGCAGAGGAAACATGAGCTACTCAGAAAAATCCCCAAGCTATCGGGTTATTTTACTAAAGCTGATGATCACGGAGACATTGTGGAACAGCAAGTGGGCTGGGCACATGCTGGAGCAGATAAAGATACAGCATCATCCTCCACCCCCACAATTTTCCGGTAAGTTTGATTATTAACTTGATGGATGTATGATATTGCTTTTTGTGTTTGATCAAACTCTATATTCACCTAAAGGGCTGGCGATAATATATCTGGTATATAATATGTCAGTTGTGCAGCACCATCATGATGTAAGTTTATCATTTAAAGGGGGGGTGAAATGCTCGTTTTCACTCAATATCCTGTTAATCTTGAGTACCTATAGAGTAGTACTGCATCCTTCATAACTCCAAAAAGTCTTTAGTTTTATTATATTCATTAGAGAAAGATAGTCTGTACCGATTTTTCCCTGAAAAACACGAGTGGCTGGAGGCGTGACGTGTGGGCGGAGCTAAAGAATCACGAGCGCCAGTAGGCTTTGGGGGTTGAGCGCGTCTGGAAGCTGTGACACCGTGAGGACAAAACCAACCAAAACAAACCACGACTAACAGTCAGATTCAGCGTATATTTATGATCCAGAATCAGATCCAGAGGCTGAAATTGAATAAGAGCAGCATCAGCAATCAGTCTCTATGTGGTATGTACTGAAACTGTATATATTTGCTTAGCGGTTTTGGAAAATGACTAAGTTCCACTTTGTCGTCTTTTTTTTTTTTAAGCTGTACATGTGGAAAGTGCAGTTTGATAACAACATCGCATGTTGTTTACTTGATGTGCTTACGCGCCGATAGCTAAGTTAACAACACAGAGATATTTGAAGCAGTTTTACTCACCGCCTGCGATTCCAACACGATCGTGACCCTTTTTCGTTGGGACTGCATTATCCTTAAGAAATAAACGATGTTCAAATCCGTCGTCAAACTGGGCCTTGTTTGTAAAACAAGCATCTTCGAAATGCAGGGAACAAACACAAACACTTGCACAACTCCGTTGATGCTCTGTAAAAATAAACTCCATCCACTGGTCCCTTAATGCTGTTTCTCTTTTGGTAATCTGTGCAGGGTTGTCTTGCCCTGGCAACCAAAAACACACTTCTTTTGTGACTTTTCGCGATGCTCTCGCTCTGATCAGTGAAGTCTGTTGTGCTCTCAGTGCTCTGCTATACGGGAGCGCGCGCTCTTCCGGCAGAAGTGCCCTTAGGACCCATATAAGGAAATTCCGCTCCATCTAACGTCACACAGAGCCATACTCGAAAAAAACTTTCCGAAACTTGTGACAAACCGGAAGTAGTATTTTTGGAACAGACTAATACTCCTTCAAACGTACAACTTAATTTTTGAAACTTTGTCCATGTTTAGCATGGGAATCCAACTCTTTAACAGTGTTAAAAACTCAGTATGCATGAAATAGCATTTCACCCCCCCTTTAAACATGTTTTAAGCATTGTGGTTTAGATACAAATTATTTAAAACTGCTCAGGCACAGTAAGCAGTGGGAGAGAATTAATTTAGTGCTAATAAAACTGCTGTCGCCATTTGTGTCAATAATGTTAATCAAACATCAGGAAGAAAGTAATTTACTGCCGTTGACTGAATCACTTTTGTAAAATAAATAAGAATGAATGTTGAATTTATAGTGAAAATTATGTATTGTATATTTGATTACTTTATACAATATAATATTATTCAGTGCTTTAAGTTTTTCAAGCAGGTCGATTTCTTATGTGCCTTTGTTCCATCCGCAAAAGCAGGAAAAAAATATTTTAAGGTAAGGTATTTTTTTATTGTATATTGTAAAGGAATTGGCAACTGTTATTCTGAATGATTCTAGATTATTTTTATGTAAACAACTTCAGCAGTGTTTTAGAAAAATGCGGGGGGGTTTTCTCTCTCTCTATAGTTGGTGACCTAAAGTGGTGGGGGGGGGCCCTGCATTAACTCATAGCCCCGGGGCCCATTGAGTTCTTAATGCGGCACTGGTTTCTGGTCATAATTGAAAAGTCAATTTAAAATTTTATGCAAAATACAATATACGCATTATTCAAGTTATTAGGTCATGTTTTCACACTTTTTTTTTCTCAAACAACAACAAGTGCTAATCTCCCTTTTTTGCAGAATGCGATACATCCGGTTAACCAATCACAGCGCACCAATATATGCACTCTAGACAATAACAATCAATCACAGCGCACCATCGCTTTGAATACATACAGCATCTTAGTTTTATTCCTCTACTTTGTACTTTGTGATCAACAAACAAGGGCTGCATGATAAATCACATGCAATTGCCAATTCGCATCTCGTTAGTAAAGCCAGTTCTGTTATTAATAGTACCGGTAAATCTCCATCACTGGCTTTCAGATGGAGCGACATTTAATACACAGAGCCGTAGATCAGTGACAAGCTAAGCTGTATCACGTTCATTAGATGTCAAATTCGATTAATTAATGTGATATTGCGTAGAGAAAAAAATGATTTATTGTCATGGATTCATTGCATTTTGGGGAAAAAAAATTATAACATTTTAAACATCATTGAAAATCAAAACCTGGATTAAAATGTTATGTTATTATAACCTAAAAATGCTACGTGAAAGTTTGAAACAGAAAATAGTGGCATCTTGCCACTTTCTTGGTAAAAAAATAAAATAATTTTTACTAAAAATCTATCAATCTAAGTGGATTTATTGCGTTTTGGAAACAAACTCTTCAAATATAACTAGTTGGATAGCACGCACCACACAAAGACAACCTAATCTTTACATAGTTTGGCTTTTCTGATGTTTAATACCAAGTCATGTTTCAGGAAGTATCTGATGGATAACACTAACCCTCAGAGGCATATTGTCTCCAGCAGCATCATAAACCTGTTCAATTCTGAGAGCTCTTTGGCATTATTAACATTTTCCTACAGTAATGAGTGGTAAGCATATCAAAACACTAAACACTATAAAAACACTAATCCAGGCATTTTAAAAATGCCAATCCCCAACCCCTTGGATTTGTTTTCTAAAAATAATCTATATCCTTCGTGATCCTTATATATTTTTGCTTCCTGTGTCACTAAGGGCACTGCCATGTTGTTACAGTGACACAATTCCAATAATAGTCAAGTAGACAAGAGTCAACAAAAGCTGCTTACACTTAAGTCGTCTGACATTAGCTAGGAGCAAGGCAGTATACGTTTCCACAGAAGTTAGCCAAATCATTGGTGCATCCTCAGTGAATGTTGGTTCAGCTGTAAACATGGAAATATGACACTCAACTGTGTCCAGTCACCAGGAGACCAGTGAAGTGATTGAGAGAAGATTGATCATGGGCTAATGTGTACACACAGCAAACTTGTTTCTAACAATGCTTACTCTGCCTGGTCTCTCTGTGATTCAAAGCTAAGAGCTGGACAATGCAATGAAGAGACAGGGCAGTTTCATTGTCTCAGGGCAGGATTTTCTGTTACATGTAGTCAAGTAACAGGGTTTCTGCAGGTTTTATGAAGGCAAGACCTTTTAAGACCAAGGGAAGAAAATTTAAGTCAAAAATGTAATAACAAAATACGTCAAAATAGTCTTTAAATGTACATAAATGTCTTTTAGTGGCAACAATTTCAAGTTTGAAAAAACTTCTAACAAACAAATCTCCATTATTTTAATTCTTTTTTTTTTTATGTATTCATTCAAGGTTTGAATATATCTGCTACTAACCACTAGTATATGGAAATAACTTTTACTGTACATTCATCAGCATTTTCGTCTCATTTTCCAATGCAAATGTGTAAAGTTTCTTAAATACGATGCATTTACTGTAACTTGAAAAGAAAAATGACAAAATAAGAAATCTTGTTTTATGAAAAATGTATCTTAATGAAGTGTTTAGGATTAAAACATTAACAAATATCTGCCCAGGAAAAATCTACTTAATTTTCAAAGGGAAAACAAGTTCATACCCAACTGACAAATGTTTGTTCTTGTTTGAAGCATAAACTCATTAAATCTTGATTCAAGAATGTTTAGATATGTGTATTGGAAAACAACCAGAAAAAAAAAAATTTGCAGTGCATGCAACATTTAATATGCCATGTCTTTATGGATTTGAGACTTTCTTCTCCAATTTCTGATCCAAGATCGTGTCGTCCTTAATTTGTGGAAATGCTAATTAAGATTTTTAAGGTCCTTAAGTAAGGTCAAGTGTGTCTTACTTGCTTAGCTTAATTAATTCTATAAATAAGTTAATTTTATTAATTTATCAGCAACTTTGATATATTTTAAGTAACACCGCATGAGTGTTCAGGTCATGTCATGTCAAGTTTTTAGCCAAGACTAACACCTGTCATAAGTTTTTCAGAAAGGAGAATTCCTACTGTTATCAGCAAATTTACAAAACACACACACAAACAAACAAGGGAAAACAATGTGAACTTCATCCATCAGAAATTAATTATATGTGAAAAGTGGGTGTTATGTGCTAGAATGGGGCCAAATCAAATGCGAGTGTCTTGAAACAAATGTCTAAATGGTTATTTGGCTATAGAGTAAATATCAAATAGTCTGTGTGGCATCAGAGGACAAGGACGATCATTTAAGAGGAACAATGTTATTACATTTTGATTAAAAATTCAACAGACAAACTAAAAGACAAATGTATCTTTTGAATTAAGCACTATAAATAGTTCACAATAAGACCAGGAACATGCACTGACAAATGTTCGATTTTTTTTAAAGCAATAAAAGTGCTTCAATTAAAAAAAAAAAAAAAACATTTATAAAATTCACAAAATCATGTTTACTCATTTTCTGGACTGGCTTACATTACAAACAATTTTACAAAGTATCTTGGCACTCTCTTTCACACATAATTAGGGTTGGGAATCGTTAGAAATTTTCCGGTTCCGGTTCCACCTAACGGTTCCAGTTCTGATTCCGGTTCCATTAAAATCATTAAACAATTATTAAGAAATTAGTGGTGAGGAAAAATGCACAATACTCAACTACTCAATGCTCAATACTGTTTTTTACTTACTGTCAACTTAATTTAAAGGTTGGCTATGTCAAAATTCAACATATATTACAGTGTACAGAAGTAGGGTGGGGTATTTTTTGAAATTTTCTGGTTCGGCTTCTGGTTTCATTTAAATGAACTATGTTTTTTACTATTTTACCTTCACTGAATGTAGCGTTGCTGGAAGGTAGTAAGTAATGTTGAGTAATGCTAGTCCATCAATTAGCATGTGTTTCAAAGTTGATGTTTTTTACACTATCAATAACGTTTTGCTTTTCAAGCAGGAATAAGCTTGTTGGCCAGACACTTGAGACACTTGTTAATTTCCCTAAATTAATGAAATATAAACGGTTAAACTTAAAGTCCCTATTTTACAAATAATAATGCAGTCAGGAGATGGTGTGATACAATGAGTGGTTTCCACATTTTTAAACATTTAAAGTGCATTAAAATAAATATTTTCTATCACGTTATCACTTTTGAAATGACCTGTTACACTAAATAATCTAACCCTCATACTTGCATAACAATAGCAGTCTATTTATTTAGTGGTCCAACCTGAAGCCAGTATGTATATTAATGACATTTTGGGACAAATATAATGCAATTTAGTGGCGGCAGGTGCAGTGCGCTGCCGTTATATGTACAGTCAGACAAAACGATGTGCACAGTTATCAAAGGCGCGAGTGCACATACAGTCATGGGAAACAATGTGTTCGGCAATTAAAGACGGGACAGCGAAACGAGTTTGTGGAATGCGCATCATTGGAATCAATGTGCTCAGTAATTAAAGAGGCAGGGAGGCGTGTCTGTTATTCAGTTCGTGACATCCTTTACGGCAGCGGTTCTCAATTCCAGTCCTCGCACCACACTGCTCTGCATATTTTGCACGTTTCTCTTTGTTAACACACCTGATTCAGATAATCAGCTCGTTGGAAATGAACTCCGTGCATGAACTGTGTTTCAATTGTTCATTGCACCCTACTCCCTGAGCAGGGGAAATCTGTTGAAGTTTACCTCACATCGAAACATTCATTCACTGATTTATGCTGTGCAGCATCTTTAAACATGGACAACTCTGACATCATATACCTCTGTAAATCAATACAATTTATATTCACGTCTTGCGCACTTTAATGCACTTAAGTTTGAACAGAACAAATCTGAAGCGCTAAGAGAAACGTAAAAAATGTGCAGAGCAGTGCGGCGCGAGGACTGCAATTGAGAACCGCTGCTTTATGGGAAAGGCTGAATATTCAGAACACCCGGCGCAAGGCTGCTCACAGCGCTTGGTCACGTGTTGCACCAGAACCGTTTTCGGAACCGAAACGTAGAAATTGCTTACGGTTCCGGTTGTTCTTTTCAAAGAACAAAACCGGTTCTGAATAAGAACCGGTTTTCAGTTCCCATCCCTACACATGTCGTCACATTTTCAGGACCAGTAAAGCAAGCCAACTTATCCAACAACAGGTGGCCCCCAGCAAACCAAATATAGGTCATCAGCATCCCATCCCCCCAACCCAATAACCCCCACGTGTCCAGGAAGCAGACAGTGCTAATTAAAAGAACATACAGTCTTGAAGCAACCTGTGAAATTTTGATCAATGTACCATGGCTAGCATTACATACTTTACCATTTTAGCAGACTGTTGTCATCTAATGTTAATACAGAATGCCTCATGTGACTATATCAGGGACAGACACCCTAAAATTGAGTGCACTTAAGAGCCAGTGATCATTCAATGTTCAAATCCTCCTTGGGATTAAACCTGCTACCTTCGTATTAAGATACTTAACCATTAAGCTAACACACCTCAATTAGAAAAGTGCAGAAGTTAACTGAATTTTGTAGTTTGTGACAGAACTCGTGGTTTCTGGAGTAGTGATTTAAATACTTACTAGTATATGATAGGCAAGATAAAGAACCACAGAGCTGAAGTGTTGATGTATATTGTAATTACCCTTGGGTGTATTTCTCAGCAGACTGACATCTAAATCTTTGTTGAGTCCCTCGTCTTTCTCCTCAAACAAGAACTCTTTCTGGAAGCTGGACAGAAAAAGAAACCAGCATTAAATTTCAATATATTTTGCATATAATGTTTATAACAGAAACAAGAGGCCTCAGAACTGCCTGCTTTTGTTGAAGCAGCACCTAAAAAAGGATCAGAATCTTGGCAGAAATCACACAGTTCCATCCAAAAAATGTGAAATGCAATATCTTCACATACAATTATCATTTTCCACAACTGGAATTTTTTTGTAAGAGTAAGGTTAAGAAATATTTTCCTAACAGCAAATAATGTAACAGCACCATACAGGACTAAAATAATTAGTTGGGAGAATATTTTTTATCATTATTAAAAACGAACATCCAATAACATGAATACATTTGGAGGTACACAATGTAGGTCCTATTAAATTTGTTCAAGCCTTATACAAGATATTTAAAAAGAGTGAATTTCTGTTGGTGTGGATCTTTTACACTGAGCTTATAAAAACACTCAAATCCTAAGTTAAATAAAAATTCTACAAAAGTATAACATAAAAATAAGGCTCTTACCTAAGAGCTCTCCGTTGTAGTTTGGAATGGCCAACTTTAGGGGCTGTTTCTGCTGTGAAGCCTGTGTGCACAAAAAGAGAGCATAGCCTTAAGACTGCTGGTGTCAGGAATGATCAGCAAAAGATGTTTCAAAGGCCCCATATGAAGGCCAGGAATGAAAACAATATCAGTATCAGTATCAATTTCATGAATTGTCAACATGGTGCTGTGACCATAGTTGAGCAGATTTATTTTTGTATGTAAACTGCCTGTATGCTTTTTTAACAGTTTTGTAAGTCAAAGTGTCCACCATGTAAGGCTCAAAGTTGTCTGTTTCTAACCTGCATCCATAATATTACAAAACCTCACAGATCACCTGAAGGGAAATACACTATCATTAATAGCAAGGATATGAAAAGAATACAGCAATGAAGTTATAATGAATTCTTCCAAAAAAAATACTATTATATATTATAAATAAATATTTTAAATAAATAAATAAATAAATTATAAATTCATTTTTTATAATGGGGGCAAATAAATGGGTAACAAAAATCAAAAAAAAAACTTATTACTAATACTTTTAATACTCATTATTAATACTATTATAAATAATACTAATAATAATACTCAAATAAAATAGTTTTGTGTAAAAAAATAATACAATCATCAATTCTGTGTGATAACCAATGACACCAATATGTAATAATGTCTTCAAAAAACGAAGATAAAAAGGCCCCAACAGGTTCCCAACAGTCAGCAGAACGGAGGATTCACTACAGAGGGCCATTATTAACCCCCCTGGAGCCGTGTGAGGGATGCTTTATTACAGATTCCCACACTTTCTTCACATCTTCTGAACGGTTGACAACAAACACCTGCTTACCCCAATTGAAAGGCTTGGAAGAGCAAGGACAATTTTTTGTATAACCCTCTACATTGCAAGTAAATCACTCGCATATGTGCCTAGATCTTCACTCTGGGCGACTTAATGATGTCTTATATTAGCCAATGGCTAATAAATTATCAGATTTTACGCGCCAGTGATTGAGTTGGAGGATAAGTATAAGTTTAGCTCAGATATATGTTCACTCGCCGAACACTCTCTGACTGAGCGCTTCAGAGTTGTATGCACAGCATACCTGTGTTTGATGTACCGTAAACTCTACTGTAAAGGCGACCACTCGCCGTCGCTTTGATGAGAGCAGAGAGAGCGAGAGAGTCTTACATACATGCAGAATTGACGCGCTACATGTAAACGATATACTTTGCTATATTTTCCTGTCAAAATAAAGGAGTTCCTATGATTTTTTTCAGCTTTTAAGTTTTTTCTGGTAGTGGGCAGAGCTAATGCGCAAACGACAATCTCTTGTCCTCTAATCCTTAGTACCATTTAATTCAATGAAATGACTAATACTGGTGTTGTTATCCAGGTGAGGCATCAATTCTATGAATAAGCACATGGACATCTGACAGACTCACAGAGGGATTGGAAGATCAACAGCCTGACCACACATTCTCCCACACAGACCAAAAACCTTTTTTGACATTCAGAAATTCAATATTTAAATATGTTAATCTACAATAAGAACCGTGGTTAGATGAAATTACCTCCTCTCTCAATAAAAACCATCTGAGAAGAGAAAGTGAATGAGAGAGCCAACCAATGGACTCTGTTTTGGTACGGATGGAGTGAGTTTTCACAGCTGGGATGAGTATCTGCTAAAAACATTCCTCATTGCCTAAAAATCTCCTCTCAATTCAGAGTCACAGGGCCAACAGACAAGGCAACATCAACTGGAGGGGGATGGAAAGAGAACTTAAAAACTTGTTGGATGCAACATACAGTGGATTTGTCCTGCTATGCCTGATATAATACACAGATTGTTTTAGCTTCAGCAATGTATTCACAGTAAATGACAGAAGCCCCTTTGTTCTGGAACTCTGCACAGAGGGCATCTTCCTGTACCCTATGTAACCTATGTGTTATTGTTGCATCTGGGATATTTCAACTACAAATCCATTGCCAATTAACCTAAGTACTCATTATGTGCATTACATGGTCTGGTCTTGTTGAGACTGAGAGCACCCACTGCTGACAGACATGCATGAAAATTCACACCATCTTGGCTCCGTGCCCTCTTAAGTACAGATGCTAATCAGACACAGTCAAGTGCAACATTTGAAGCACTTTAAATGGTATGCGTGTTATTCCAAAGGCCTGTGACACACCAACATACCTCTCCGATCTATAACAATCATCATATAGAAGCTGATTGCACTGCTCTGAACCTTTTTCAGGTTAGTTTTATGTTCCAGCATAACACACACCTGTTTTCCAGCACAGTCAATACCACATAATTTGGTGACTGATAAACTTGCATGACTTCAGGGTTCAGTCACTGATATCTGGCATTAGACAGAGTAGAAGCACATGGAGGAGATGCGGCTGAAAAAAGTCACAGCCTGTTTGGTCATATGATGAGATCATAAACTCAATGCTCTCTGGCTTCTATTCACTGTGGTTAATTTCTAAATGTGCCTAAACAGTGACAATGTATGCGAAAATTTATTTAATGATTATTGTATTATTAACTATGAGGAAAGATTAAAATTAAATCGCATTTCAACAAATATAAAAAGTTTGGGTCGATAAGATTTCTTAATGTTCTTGAAGTCTCTTGTGCTCACCAAGACTGCATTGGTTTGATCAAAACTACAGTAAAAACTGTAAAATTGTAAAACATTATAATTTAAAATAATTTATGCATTTGAATATATTTTAAAATGTGATTTATTCCTGTGATGGCAAAGATGAATTATCAGTATCTATTACTTCAGTCATCAGTGGAACATGATCATTCAGAAATCATTCTAAAATGCTGGACTTGGTACAAGACATTTTTCAGTTTTAGTGTTCAATGCCAAAAACAGTTAACAGTTGATTAATATTTGTGGAAGACTTTTTTATTTATTTTTTATTCTTTGATGGACAAAGTATAAAGAACAGTAAAGAGTACCGCAACAGTAAAAATTATGTTAACAGAATATTTTTATTTCAAATAAAGCTTTGGTCAATTTAAATAATCCTTGCTCAAAAGTATTTATACACACACACACAAACTTTTTGCCCCCAAATGTTTTGAACAGTAATGTGTGATCTAATAAATATTGCAATAAGTTGGAACATTTACTTTTCAAGTACAATTAAGAAAGCAAAAGTAACTGAGAACTAATTACTTAAAAATGATCAAATATGAAAGTCAGCCAGTGGAAAACACAGGGCCAAATTGTGACAGTGAGGGGTTATTGTAGCACTCATCTTAACTTATAAAGGATTAGTCTTCAAGAGGAATAGGATTAGTCAGTGTGGACACAGGGAAGTGTGCCATCACTCATATGTGTATGCGTCCAGGAAATCATGAGGTTTATTAATGTTGTTTTATGTTTTAATACTAGCTTAACTCCAAACGTTCTTCAGTGCCTTCAAACGAGTGTAAAACTGTCATTTACTGATTGAAAGACAGAGGAAGATCTTAAGAGTCTTAAATGAGACAGCTGGTGTCTAAACTCCAGGAAAGGGCGAATTAGGTGACGGGGAATCTCTAAAAACCATTTATACATTTACACATTAACCTGCATTTACATTTAAAGCAGTCAGAACGCTGACTATTACGGGATTCTTTCACTATGATCAAAAACAAATTAAATATTTGAATGAAAACGACAAATTATAATTAATTTTGATGCACAAAATGTCCAAAAGTGCTTTGCTAGTCACAGACACCTGCTATAAATGTACCAAATGCACCATTTAAGACGACGCAGGATAAAAGCATGTGGAGTTGCACAAGAACAGAGGCCATAACAAAACCATTAACAGGCAATACCTCAAGTCAAATTCTCTGCAGAATTTAAACAATTAAAAACATTTGCATCTAAAAGCACAAATGCATGGAAAAGACAGTGCTTATTTTGCTTTAAAATGCCTCAATTCGCTTCAATTTGAGTCAGCAAGTTCCTTGTCCTGAATACGTCTGTCCTTGGAGGCTCTAGTACCATTAGGATTCAAGCAGACATGTGGTAGGCCTGTCCAATCCCGTCCCACCCCAACTGCCATTTACTCACCTTGGCACAACTTCACATGGTTGATATAGTTGGAGATCCAAGGATTCCGGTACATATTGATTAAATAAAATGAGGGGTGGACGACAGATAAGAAAAGAAAAAGACCAGAAAGGAGGGGTAGGGGGTTGTTGAGGACCAAAGAGAGGAGGAAAATAGGAGAGCGTGAGAGAGAGGACTGCAGAAAGGCAGCAGTGTCTGAACTGCAAGGTGATGCAGAGTCAGCTGCAGCAGTCCTGGGACAGCCAGAGAAGGGAGGTGGAGAGAGAGAGAGAGAGAGAGAGAGAGAGACTGTGAGAGGAGGAGGAGAACAGTATCTCCTCAACACTATGACACTATGCTGACGAAAAGCCTTTTGCTGTCTGTGTGAATTCTGCTAAATGTTAGCAAGTTAACTCCAGTGCTAATGCTGCTCACTGCTAATCAGATTAACAATACTGAGGCTGGGGGATGAGGGGAAAGAGACATTTAAAGAAAGGTACGGCTGAATTTTAGCAGTTGCATACAGTTGAAAGGGTGAGAAAGGAACTCAAAGGTGTCTCTAAGGAACTAGAAATTCCACCCATCTCTGAGCAATGACATATGTGTGGTACTGAGAGAAAGAAAGAGAATGGAAAAGCAAGATCTCTGTCACGAGGAACCTAACTTGCCAAGTCATATTGTTGTGCTAAGTGCTCAAAGGAGGGACAAAATAATTGGCGATATGTGTAGCAGAAAAATAATTTGATTAATGGACTCATCACCAGGCTTTCTGCTCTGTCTTCCAAATATCAACAGCTGTGTGTTAAATAGGTTTAGATTTTTTAAATTTACTATCCTAGTCCCTGTGGTGTAAGGAGGAAAAAAAAACTTCCTTGCTTTAGTTTCTTCTCAGGAATACCAATGGGTCTCAAAAGAATGACTCTCTCTGACCAAGCACACTTGTTAGCTCTGGGGTTCAAATGGGATAAAATATCCAAACCAGAAGCCAAACTCAGAAATTCTTGTGAAATAAAGTCACCCATCTGTGAGGAAGACACTTACTGCTGAAGAATGGAGGAAAAGATTACAGTGTAAAGAGAGAGAGAGAGAGAAGAAAAAAAACATGGACAGATGATGGACAGTTGAAGAAGGCTAAAGAATCTTAAGTTACAATTTTATATTTTATGTGCTGTAATATTACAATTTCAAATTACTATCATCTATTTAAATATATTATTTATTTTTTCAAGTTCAAAAGAAAAGCATTTATTTTTACTAGAAATATTTTGTAACATTACGAATGCCTTTACTGTCCCCTTTGGTCTATTTAATGCATCCTCAAAGGATTATTGGCTAATCTCCACATAAGTGAGTGTAGTTCAGACTGCTGTCCAATAGGGCGATGAATGACTGATTGAGAGATTGAACTTCATGTATGTAGGTAATCAAGTTGTACCAGGTCATTAAAACAGGCTACTGCATGAAAAGCTAAATAAGTAAATATTTATGATGTCAACATCCATAATATAGCAGAGCCTTAGAGTCAACCCAGTTGTATTAACTAAACCTGGACAGACCATATTCTGCTGTTGTGAGAATGCTGCCAAACTGAGTAACATTATAAATGAGCTATATCTGAAACAATAATGCATTAAAAAAATGGGCACTGTGTCACAAAAAAAAGGACAGAGGGAGGTGGTATGAAGATGAAAAGACATTGGAAAATGAGAAACAGGCCAGTGTGGAACAGAGGGAGAGTAGACAGCAGTGGAGAAAACTAAACCTCTGTGTGCATTCAAGCAAGCAGGCATTTAAGCACTCGTGTACATGCAGAATGGCATTTGCCTTGCACTATTTCTGGCCTATTATACTGACTGCAATGTTTCCACTGCAATACTGATTCTCATAGACAACCAAACAAACATCCTTCAAGAATGTGTCAGTAGCCAGGTTTCCATCAAATGTTTTTTTTTTTGCAAAATAAATAAATAAATAAGACTCCTGGGTCTCTTAAAATTAACATCAAAAATGCAAACATCAAAAATAAACATTTTATTATTACTCATTGTTTCTCTGTCTGTACATGTACTGTGAACAACGACAAGAAAGTTGACAGATGAATTAAGTGCATTTAAGTGCATTCAGTTGGGGTTTTAAATAAAGCATTTTCTGAGATGCACATTGAACACATAAAACATTCATTTAATTTATCTTTTAATTATTGAAAATTAACTTAACTTTTTGGTAAACAAAAGGGATTTACTATTATAAATAAAACATGGAAGAAATGTTGTGTGATTAAACCATAAAAAAAAAAGTTAGATTTTTTCTTTTTTAGTAGTAGGCTATGTACATTCTGCTGAACAATAGTCTTTAAAGGGGGGATGAAATGTTAGTTTTCACTCAATATCCTGTTAATCTTGAGTACCTATAGAGTAGTACTGCATCCTTCATAACTCCAAAAAGTCTTTATTTTTATTATATTTATAAGAGAAAGATAGTCTGTACCGATTTTTCCCGGAAAAACACGAGCGCCTAGAGGCGTGACGTGTGGGCGGAGCTAAAGAATCACAAGCGCCAGTAGGCTTTTGCGTTGAGAGCATGTGGAAGCTGTGACACAGATCCAGAGGCTGAAATTTATGTAGTATGTACTGAAACTGTATATTTGCTTAGCGGTTTTGGAAAATGACTAAGTTCCACTTTATGTCGTCTTTTTTTTTTTTTTTTAAGCTGTACATGTGGAAAGTGCAGTTTGATGACAACATCGCATGTTGTTTACTTGATGTGCTCACGCGCTGATTGCTAAGTTAACAACACAGAGATATTTGAAGCAGTTTTACTCACTGCCTGCGGTTCCAACACACGATCGTGACCCTTTTTCGTTGGGACTGCATTAAGAAATAAACGATGTGCAAATCCGGCGTCAAACTGGGCCTTGTTTGTAAAACAAGCATTTTCGAAATGCAGGGAACAAACAAAAACACCTGCACAACTCTGTTGATGCTTCGTAAAAATAAACTCCATCCACTGGTCCCTTAATGCTGTTTCTCTTTTGTTGCCCTGGCAACCAAAAACACACTTCTTTTGTGACATTTCGCGATGCTCTCGCTCTGATCAGTGAAGTCTGTTGTGCTCTCAGTGCTCTGCTATATGGGAACGCGCGCTCTTCCGGCAGAAGTGCCTTAGGACCCATATAAGGAAATTCCACTCCATCTAACGTCACACAGAGCCATACTCGAAAAAAACTTTCCGAAACTTGTGACAAACCGGAAGAGGTTTTTTTGGAACAAAAATACCCCTTCAAATGTACAACTTAATTTTTGAAACTTTGTCCATGTTTAACATGGGAATCCAACTCTTTAACAGTGTAAAAAACTCAGTATGCATGAAATAGCATTTCACCCCCCCCTTTAAGCGGACTTTTATTTTGATGGGTTGGCATACCTTTACAGTTCTGTGTATGTGATGTGACGCTAGTTTCACTCAAATCAAACAGTCAAATGCTCATGAAGTGACTGTCAGAGCAGTTCTGGAGATGTTATTAATTTGTTCATGTCCTTATTTAGTGAGACCGCAGACGCTGAAATTACCGCGAGCGTCACGTGCGCTTCTGCTCCATTCATTAACAGAGACACGCAGAACATGCAGGATTCATATTTAAATAGACTGTTCCAGTGCAATGACCTATTTTTGATTAATTCATTCAAAATTCCGTGTCATTCCTCGTTAAACTGTAAATTCCGTTTTTATGATTGGATTCCGCGATTCCCTCCGCATTTTCTGCATCGCGGAAATCATAGGGCCTTAGTTGTGGTATGCCAGCTCTATCTTGCAATGGACACACGCCATTGATGCTTGATCATCAAGTAAATAGTTTATAACAAGGTATACATTTAAAAAAACAACAACAACAAGACAATAAATATTTTATTTATAATAAATATAAATAATTTTAAGTAGGCTTATGCAATTTAATATTGATAATAATAGGCTATATAATTAAGTTTTGCTTCAAATGGATAAAGGACAGGCTACTAGCCTATATAATTTATGCAATGTAAATTAAAATAAATGAAATTAAAATAATAATTATATATAAATAATAACGATATAGGTGGAAATTATGTATGGAAACAGCTCAAGGGCAATTTTTTTTTTTTTGCAATACAGCAAAACTTGGGGGGGTCATCACACAAACCTTTCTGTCTGTAAAAGGCTAGTTGGATGGATTTTTTTTTATGCATATTCTCTGTCGATAACTTGGCTAATTAGTGTCTCAAGTGGCCAGAAAAATCAGCTGCTGTTTTTCTTGACACAATCCCAGAGCCACTTCAAGATATGGAGCAACAGTATCTGATGGAGATCAGACTTAATCACAGACCATGATTAGAAAATCAAAGACATACCATAGACTGAACTAATACCTAAAATAATCAGCACTTGAGTCCCCGTCAGGATCTAAAAGTCAGAAAAGGGATGACATCACCACGTGACTCTTGAGGAGGGCATGTGCACTGCCATGTCATTACAAAAAATGTAATCTACCAATTCCTCAGAGACTGGTTTGGTTTCTCAGATGACAAATAGCACAAATATGACATCATCCCTTGATCCAAGACACTCCATCTAATGACACAGTCTCATGCACATGTTCTCAGTATTTACAGCTCAAACTGTTGGGCTTGGTTTTACACCATCTGCACGCTATAGTAGTAAATAAAGATTGAAATGGTAGATGGTGACACAAATCAAGTGTAATTTTAAGCCAAAAGGCCATGCAGAGGGTCTAAGCTTAAATCTAGAGCAAAAACAAAAAATAAAACCTTTTGTTAACCTAAGATTTGTTTCCTGTGTACCAGAAATGTTCATAAATCAAAGCAAAGAGACATGGCCACAGTTTTGGTTTGCTGAATTTTAGTTTAAGCATTTACAATCTACCAAACATAACTTTTAGACGTCCCAGGGCAGGCAAATAAACAGATAATAAATTAATGGGGTTTCACATTTAAAAATTAAGAGTATGGATGGTTCAAATTTGATCGGTAGAAAACTAAACCAAAGATGCTGTGTTTCTGGGCTCTCTTAAAGTTAACATGCTATTACCCAAGTTCACCTAGTCCTGAAAATGGCCCAGATTTCCCCACATATCAACTTTCAGACGGTCCCATGCCAGAAATACAAAACCTGGCAAGGAGTTCAAGCTGCTGTCTGCTAAATAAAACCAACCAAGTCTGAAATATTCTCCATAAATATTTTCCATTTTATTATTTTCTGAAAAAAGAAAAACCCTGTAAAACCCTGAAGGTGCTGCCTTATCTATTGCTGAATTATATGAAGAAAGATTAATTGCATCTCTTTAGATGGGTATCTGTCATCATCTTTGCTGTTTGAATGTTAGATTAAGAGAGTCAGATTTCCAGCAGTGCTGGGCCTCAGAAATATGACTATAACATTTTCCTTGCTACATTCAGAGTTGAAGTAGAATAACCTTACCACAGCCTACAGATCCAAGGTAACTCATTTGGCGGATGCAATTTAGGTTGCTGTAATGAGACTCAAACATAAAGGATCAATGCTAAACTAAATGACGAACATCTATAAAATGATGTGTGAATTGATTAAAGGCTGGAAACTTAGGCACATCCATTTATGTTAAGGCTACAGAACCTGAATCATTAAGCAGAATGGGAATAATATGCAAAAGGAATCATTCTGCATCAGTGAATCAATACTTCACTTCACCCCTGTAACTGATGTAACAGAATTAAATCTCAGATTGTAACACAGAAGAATGAACGAATGACCCATAGCTGCATTCTGCACCATTCAACCATTATGACCACAGTGCTTGATATATAAGCAAGTCCTGAGATTTGGAGGTGACTGGTAAACAATCATGGAGTCCTGTTTCAACCGCTCATTGGTCACCTGATTTGGGTCAGTACTATGCAGCAGGATAAGGTCAGAAACTTGTCCACTCATTCCACATCACATTTACCTAAAATTACCACTCCCACCCAGCTCTGACCTAAAAAGGGAATGTGTTTTCTGAGTGGCTGACTCTGGGCCACCGCTTTTGTCTTTACCTTGTCTGTATGGCTGAGCGGTGTCAATGATGTGACTGTACCATTATTCTGGAAGCAAAAGAAGGATGTGTGCGTGTTGTGTTTGTGTATATCTGTGTCCAGTGCATAACCCTCACAGAGTATCTAGGGCACCAATTACAAGTCACCTTCTAAAGAAAGCCAACAGTTTCAGTCATGGCTTTCAAACCCAGCTTATAGAAAATATAAACAAGTGCCGTATGTATAGTATATTAACAAACAGAACACAATACTCACACACAGGAAAAAAAAAATATGTAATAGATCATACATATGTATGATTTGATATCATATATATTAGAGCTGCAACTAACAATATTTTTTTCTGTCGACTAATCTAACGATATTTATTCAGATTAGTCGACTACTCTAACGATTATTTTTATTACAATAAATAATTAATCTAATGTTCTTTTTTGATTAGCTAATGAATCCTTTGGATAACTTTACAAGAAAATGTAAGTACAACTTCTAATCAAATATTTCAACCTTTATTCATTTTCAAACAATGTGGTTGAAGTTTTTACAGTATACAAAAATAAAGAGGCAAAGAAGATTATAGCGCTTTTAATTAAACCACAGTAGCCACAAATTTACAGTTGTCTGAGACGTCATGAAATGTTATTTAGCATCACAAACCATAAAATGTAAACTGTTGTCTCGTGGTGCGCTCTCTTTTAAGGGGCCGTTCACATATCGCGTCTTTTGCGTGCTCAAGTTCGTTATTTCCAATGTAGGTGTGCTGTATGCGTGCTCATAATGGAAGCGACACAGTCGCGACACGCACGGGAAAACAGGCACGTCCGCACCGCATCGAGTTAAAAACATCTCAACTTTTCAGAATACAAGCGCAACGTGGGTCATGTGACAAGAACTAACCAATCAGTTTCATCCTTTCCCGTAACAACGTTGAAAGCTCAGCTAAGATGAAGTAACTGCTGATCATAGCTGTTTATGGATTGCCATTTCGAAATAAATTTAGTAGCAGAGCTACTGCAAGCGATTTTTAGTGCTGCAAATCCATTTATCCTTTGCTGAAATTTCCGCGTCTTCGTGGAGAGAGCACGTGATGGTTGCTTAGCAACAGCAGACATCCCAGGGGCGCAACTGCCCAAGCGCTTTGGAAAGTAGGAGAAAGCGACACGACTAGCAATTTCCATGCATTTTTAGGCGCGATATTTGAACGGCCCCTAACGCGTGTTCGAAACCCACACCAACACAGACTTTATTCTTTATTTTATCCTTACTTCAGCCGCTACGGGTGATCAAACCAATAACTTGTAATCTTTACAAGAATATCAGAATCATGCAATGAGCAAGTCTGCATTTGATTAGACACTTAATAATATCACATCAGTTTGTGCTTTTAGAATCGCCGAATCTGCTGCAGTCGTTCCATCACATCTGCAGTAGAGACCTGAACCAGGAAGTTAGTCGCCAGATCACACGGTAACCAGTTAAACCGTAACACCGGAGAGCGCCAGGATGTTTTCGTCTGAAGTGTTCGTGCATTGCAGTTGTGCTGCCGTGGTACACCATATCGGTTTTTCAAATGGCCATTTTATTTGACCTCTGTTTGAAGTATTCCCATACTTTTGATAACAGTGGTCTCTGTTTTTGTGATTGAATGCAACTTTCGCCATTCCCAGTATGTCATTACGCGAGATGTAAACAGTGTGATTGATTTATATTTATCAAGGAATCCTGAAAAAAAAGCATCATGATTTTTTACAAAATAAAACATAATAATAGCACATCAGTTTTCAACATTTCTAATAAGAAATGCAACAAATCAGCATATTGGAACGATTTCTGAAGGATCACGTGAAACTGAAGAATGGAGAGATGGCCTCTAAAAATTCAGCTTTGCTCGTTTCCGGTCACAAAAATAAATTACAGTTTAAAATATATTCAAATAATAATAATAAAAAAAGTTATTTTAAACTGTAATAATATTATTTCACAATATTACTGTTTTTGCTTTCTTTTTGACAAAAACAAATTAAGCCTTGGTGAGCATAAAAGAGTTTTTCAGGGTTCCCACACCTTGGTTAACTACAAATTTAAGGACCTTTCCAGGTCCAGCAACCTCAAATTCAAGGACTTAATGTGTGTACGTAAGAAGCTTTGTCAACTTAACTTTATCAAAAAGCATCCCAAATAGGGCCGGCGCGTGCCTATAGGCGAACTAGGCAGCCGCCTAGGGCGGCAGCTCAGCCAGGGCGCCAAGAGAGTGAGAAGGTGAGAGAGAGAGAGAGAGAGAGAGAGAGAATTATTAATTTATTTGTTTGTTTCACATAGGTTACAATTATCGCACTTCAACAGAATTTTTTAGTAGCTATAAATAAATAAAAAACTTTTACATTTCGAATAAAAATTCCCACCCAGCAGCGCCCTACTAGTAGGTCTTTATGCATGCAAAATACTTTAATGTATATTCAAAAAAGTCAAAACGAATAAAATTATCTGGTCATGAGTAATCGCCTCCGTGGAAGAGCGCTTTTCGAAGCTCAGACCATGGGCGCGTATTTGGATTTTTATATGACATCGCATCTCTCAGCAAAAAAGAAAAATACAGTAGGCCTAGTTCTTCGGGATTGCTTAGGACTGGAAAAGACCCTGACTCATGGAGGCTCGCGGGATGTTGATGGGCATGAATTGTTTGAAGAGCTTACTGCTTTGGGCAGACGCCTGGTTGCTGGATCTAAACCACTGGATGCACTTAAATTCATCCGTGAAAAAGGAATGGAAAACAATTTTCCAAATGTTTGTGTAGCATTGAGAGTGCTTCTCACTCTCCCCGTCACTGTGAGATCTGGAGAACGCAGTTTCTCAAAGCTTAAACTGATAAAAATTTTAAGGAAGAGAATACAATGCTGAATAAAGTCGTAGTTTTTGTCATTTTTGGACCAAAATGCATTTTAGATGCTTCATCAAATTCTAACTGACCCGCTGATGTCGCATGGACTACTTTGAAGATGTTTTTATTACCTTTCTGGACATAGACTGTACACCGTACAGACAGTTTCAATGGAGGGACTGAAAGCTCTCGGACTAAATCTAAAATATCTTAAACGGTGTTCCGAAGATGAACGGAGGTCTTACGGGTTGGCAACGATGTGAGGGTGAGTCATTAATGACATAATTTAAATTTTGGGGTGAACTAACCCTTTAAGACAGATAATGTGTCGTTAGACAGTTAAGCTTCGCTAAAACTAGAGCAGGTATATTTAACATTGGGTTAGTTAATTTACATCAAACACACAGCCTGTCATACTATTAAGGACTACAAATACTTATCCAATGGAAAATAATATTGCACTGTAGAAATGGAGTTAAAATATTTACATAGCTTAAAAGCTTTTCCAGCAGTACAGAATGTGTTTTCATGTCCTAACCACATCTAACTGCATATGGATACAAGCAAAAAATCCTAATTTCCTCTTCTGGCCTCATGTTATACAAAAAATATTGTTTGTAATGTGTATCTGTCATTTGTGGGGGTCTATTTTGGTCAGAGAAGTGATGGAGAGAGAGCAGGTGGGGACACTGGACAGCTGTTGAGCATGAGGCTTCGTTATTTAGGCTTACCGTCCACACACATGTACACATAAACACACCATTAAAGGATGAACAACTCAGCAACAGAAAGTGGTCAGAAAAACACTGTGGCTGTGATTAAAACTTAAGGTCAATGACTTTGCAGGCAGGGTTTTTTTGTTTTTGTTTTTACACAAAAGCACCTCCTAATAAAACAGGCTTTCAAAGCACATGTCTAATGATAGCTTTAAAATATATATTGTGGTCACAAATTGAGAATGTGTTTCCTCTTAGTAATTTGTACCCACGTTGTACTAATACTTCACTTGTTTTAATTCAATTAAACCGAGGGAACAGATTAGAAAAACCACTTAATAAAACAAGGGAATGAATGACTACATTCATCCATTCTTAATTCATTTCTATGATTTAACTAAAAATAAAATGTAAAAATTTTTAATTAAATATAAATGAATTAAATAATAAATTAGTAAAAAGAAGGGAAAAATTCTTAATTCGTGGCCAATCTCAAACCAGATGAAGATATCTATAATAGGTAGAATGTTACGCAAAACTCTTTATATATTATTTAGCTTTCAAACTTATCCTATATTATGCCATGGACACTGCTCAGTCTCTCTGAAGTCTCAGTCACTGATACTGACCCACTTTACATACAGTAAAAAAAAAAAAAAAAAAAAAAAAAAAAAAAAAGATACAAGCATTTTGGTTTCATCTAACATACACAGACTAAATCATGCAGGACAACACACAATTCATTAAAATTACATGTTTTTTTATATTTTACCATTCATAAACTCTCCAAAACTTTAAATAACAGAACAATTATCAGAATGAAAAAGGAAAGAAAAAAAAAAGACCAAATGTGTCCAAATAACTTACTGTAGCAGTAATGCTTGTATCAGATGTACCTCACTGGGGAAAGTGGACTACGGTCACTGCGTTTAAATCATGAAAGGGTTAAATAAAGTAATGCAAAGGACAGACGTATTCACTGCTCTTCAGAAAAGATGTATCAGCTCTGGGTAAGGTCAGAGAGCGAACAAGCAACAGGAAGAGGGGAGGACAGCAGAGGGCCATGTGGTACTGGCACACACACACACACACACAAGCACACCTTCACTGTCAATCACACCCCCTCTACAGGAGAACTGTTTGGCAGCTAAAGATTCATGTCAAAACAGACATCAGAGGTTTTCAAATATAGCACGGTGCTTTCCCACCACAGCCAAGCCATCGCAGGCCTCACAGAGCGGGCAGGCAGTAGATTAGAGGAAACGTGATCCTGTGCCATGAAAGCACAAGGACAAAGTGAAGTCTGACACACTGACGTGATGTGTTAGTGAGCTAAAGCATGCATGCAGATCACAGTAATATAAGAATGGAATGAAACATAGCAGGGATTCTAGGTTTTATAAGGAGACTAGTCTAGATGCATCAGTTGTCACTGGTCACTCTCTCTATGTGTCTTCTGTTTTTGTGATCAGCAATATTTTTTATGTTTTTGATGTGCCTCTTATGCTTAGCATATCAGTATCAATTTGATTACAAATATAATTTAAAAATATCCACTTTCATTTTTATATAATTTTAAAAGAAATGTATGTCTATGTTGTTGGGCAAAGCTGAATTTTCAGCAGCCATTACTCCAGTCCAGTGTCACATGATCTTTCAGAAATCTTTATAATATGCTTACTGGTGAAACATTTCTTATAATTTTTGTGGAAACCAGGATCATTTTCTCAGTATTCTTTTATCTAGACAAAGTCATAGGGGTATATTGGGAAGTTTGATCGGCGGTCTCTATAAAGGCCAATCTCATAAATTGACCTCAAGCTGACGACACGCCTGCCGTGAGACGTTTGGCATGCCATGCAGCGGCACTGTCTCAATCTCTGTCCGACGCAGGTAAAATAATTATACTGCTGAAGGCATACAGTAATATATTTGGTAATGTTTATTTGGCGGCCCATCACAATATCAAAACTGACCTCCACAAATAGATTTTCCAAAAGGCTTTGAAGAAACACAAGTACTGCACATGTCAAAGTCTATACCTGGTGCGGGTGTTTTTATATCACTGCATTTCTGAAGGAAACCAACTATCTTTAGAAAATTATGGATGCCATTTTTATTTCATCTTGCCTGTAATGCCTGAGCAGCGTTTGTGAGTGCAAGCTCAGCGCTTATTTGATTACATCCGTTACTGGAGAAACCGGCTATCTCTCCTGCACTACAAGCTCCTCCTGCTGGCAGATAATTCATTTGCATATATGCCTCCACAAACAGAGCGCAAGTCTGTGGGAAACACTGAGAAGGTGAGGCACAATTAATTGTTCTTTATTGAATAACTTACAATGAAGTTTAAAACTTTGTGAGAATTCCACAAACAGTGTGAATGAATCACAACACGCTCGCTCTCTCTCTCTCTCTCTCTCTATCTCTCTCTCAAAATACACAAATGGCTACAAATCATCACATCACATCACACCATAAGTGAGCTGCAAACTGTGAAGTTGACACAGGAATTGTCATTTGCACAATTAAGACAGTGTTGCATCTTCACTAAAGTTTATAATTTGCATTTCTTTTTAAGTCTTGCCAGTTTTTAAAGCATTCAGCACTCATGCGCTCTCCTAGAGACGATGCACTCATGCACAAAACGCACGAACATAAGGCCGCCTCGCACAGACCTCACAAAATCAGGCTTGTGCTGTGTTTAAGCTATTGTGCACCAATTGCCCCACTGTAAAAACAAAAATGCACTGCATGATCAAACTTTAGGGTAATTATATATTTTTGAAAAAAATGGCTAAAAGATACCCCTCCTCCACCTCTCGAAAAAAAATAAAAAATAATAATAATTCCCCCCCCCAAGAGTCACCTATAGGAAAAGATCTTCAAAAAGATCGGTATCAGTGATCGACCGTTGGCTCCAAACATCCCTGATTGGGTGCACCGTTAGTAGGATGAAAGTAAAAAAAAAAAAAATAATAAAAATAGCATTTATTAGAAAAACATTTTTTCCATGCTTATAAATGTCCAAATTGTCTATTACTAATGTTTTTATTAATAGGAACTTGCTAGGAAGATAAATGGCTTTTTGCTCCTAATTTCAAAGTGGCGACCTAAATTACTAGACTGGAACTTACTGCTGCAATAAAAAATAAAAAATGTTAATTTAAAAATCTGCTGCCTTTTACAAAGCAATGTGTGTAAAACATTGTGAAAGGAAGATATCCAATTTGTTTCCTCTCTAAACAAAACCAATGTGCTGCATACACTAAACCAAGAGAGAGATTTCTGGAGATAACATGATGACAGAGTGCAGGACAGAGTCTAGGTGTCAGCGTGAGATAAAACAGATCATGGCTGTTTGAGATTAATGCATTCTGTAAGAGTGAGGGGTAGAGAGGAACAGCAACTTAGTGCTTGAGACCGAAAAAAAAAGTCAGGATCCTCACCTGTGCTGAGCTCCTGAAAGAGTCCAGAGCTCCACCTAGTGCCCCTTCTCAAACCCTCTCATACACATTTACAAATGTTCTTTTTATTTCTCGATCATGTTCATAATGCACTTATGCAATCAAATCAAGTAAACAATTGGTCAGTAACCTTTGAGAAAAGTAGTTAACTTCAGACTGAATTAGTCAACAGGCTGGGCATTTATCCAGCATTTTACAACTAACTTAGATTGTTTGTGCGCAGAACTATTGGAAACACCCTCAATATGATAAATGATTTAAAATTAATTTGTATGAAGTATGTCCCCTCATGTAGATAGTAGACCTGTGTTTGTCTTTGATGTCACTGGTGTAGATTTCATTGAACAGTATTTAAACCGATGATGATTTTATTCAACTGGGTAAGTTCAGTTTTTCAAATTCATTTGAGTTTTTGTCCAAACACTTCGACCGTGACATGCTGCAGGACATTTTTCAGTCAACTGTTTTCCATTTTGTGGAGTTTCACTAAATGACCCCACCCACTGCGAAATCTCATTGGACCAAAATGCCATGCCTCTTTATATAAAATAATTAAATATTATTAGATTGCATTTTGTCACTATCCAATAAGACATTTTCAAGTTCAGTCCAATAACTGCAGTGCTGTATCCAACTAGTAAATAAGGAAATAACCAGAAATATTAAAATGAGCAAAAACAATGTCCCTGACATAAACAATAACACTCAGTCACTGCATAACAAACTACTTGTTTGTGCACACAAACTGGTTTTAAAAATGTAGCTGCACAGAAACCGTTATCAGCCATGTGAAATTAACAGGTTATTCTGCTTCAGATTCTTAGCTCAAAATAGGACACTTTTAAACAACACAAAATATTAAGATGACTATGTATTTTTACAGCATCTTCGGTGCCCTGAATACAATTTCTCTGTTACTGAGAAAAAAACTGAAACACAAATTTCTGCAAAGGTTGGCAGAGAATGCACAGGGAACCATTATGAGTATGACAACAATTTCCTGAACTCCTTTGCACAAATACTCACTTTATCACAGAACAGAATGAGATGAAAAAATATGCATGCCTCATGGGCAATCCAAGTGAGGCTTTTTTATATATTTCTTGATCCTCATTGACATGCTTAACAAAAACAGCCCAACATAAAGATTTCTGGATGAGCCTTGTCTGCATAACATCTTCATGTCACGTATAAAGAAGCAAAAATATGACAGAGAAAAACACTAAGCACTTTACCTCTCAACATGCTCTCTCCCTTTAGCATTTCTTTATTGGCACATGGACGTCAGAGTGAAATCTAGGAGCCTTAACAACAAACAAAGAGATGCTACATCCTGCAAAGACTGGGAAGAAGTCACTGTAGAGAGAGGCATGCCAAATGGGATGGTCTGGGAAGGACAGTACAGCCCAATAAACTGAGAAACATGTGACACACATGCACCCAAACCAGTATGTGTTTTCACAACAGAGAAGTTTTGCTACCACCAAGTGTTTTTGTTAGATGTTAATGCTTTATGACTGGTAAGATGCAAGAGACTAAATAAGTACCGTAATTCCTCAAATAAAAATCTGGAGGGGATTATGCAGCAGAGCCAGATAACGAACGTACACGCCCACTGCCAGAGCGTTTCTTGTTCTTGATTCAAGAACCGGTTGCATCAGTTTTCGGATCACCAGTACACTGAATCTACCAGTACTATGATCTCTGTCTACTGGAACGCTATCGCTTTTAATTTAAAAATGGTTATTTAAAACAATTACTTATCAAACAGATGCAATTAGAAAAAAGGCCTGCCTCTAATAAAAGCCTGCTTCAAATCAAAGCCTGTTACCTTCTGCAGTTCAGGTAAATAAAGGCCCCGGCTGAGGAATTACAGTAATAGGTTTTTTAGGGCAGCAAGAACAAAATCAAGCATGTACCCACATACCGATATTGAACCTAGCCAAATCTACAATGGCCGTCCCAAAACCAAGGACACAAAAGGATAACGAAAAGCTTGCCAACTCATCAAGAACTCAAATGAATGGAGATAACGGTTCATTAGAGTGCTGCCAGGTTGATAGAGGCATAAATCATGATGAAAAACTTTTAATGAGGGTAACAAGTGGGGCACGGCAGGAAAACATTTTGTATAACGAACATGAACCAATGCCAGATGGTCCATCTGGCCAGACACACAATCAATGTAACCTCTTTATTAGTTAAGGCATCAACATCTTCCCTGTGTCAGCAACAAACTGAAAACTCAGTTTTTGCCAAAGACAACATTTACCAGTAATCAAACATACAGTGCTGTAAACTGGTGCGGCTGCACCAGGCCCCGTGCTTACGGGAGCCCCGCGGTGAAAGGACCACGGCGAGAATTTAGATTTCAGCAGAACTAAAGAATTCTGACAATGCTGATTTTTTAAATCTTTACTTTAATATAGAAAATACTGATAAGTATTAACATAAATTAGTAAATAAATTGTAATAATAAATAAATGGAGATATTGAAGCGCCTTGTATTAGCCAGCTAGTTAGTCAATTAGCATAACCATACCTTTCATTTCAATTTTGTGCATACAATTGAAAATGACATACTTGACTGAATGCTAGATTATAGACATTACGACACTTTTTGAAAAAAAACAACGACAAAGCAATCAATAATGTAACTGAAATTAAACCAGCATTACAGAAGCTTAAATTGTAAAAAAAAAAAATGTAAATAAAGTAAAATGAAATCATCTGTTGGAGTTGAGACAGTGTTTGATTCTCATGTGAAACATATGTTCTTAATTTTGGTGTATCTGGCAAAGAAATGCATACTACTATTATGGTCATCTCCTCAGGTTCCTTCTTTCAAAATGTGGATGTCTAAAATATCTATATTACTCCCGCTTGAGAAACTTACATATGACGTGCACCGAAAATCTGATGACTTTTGGCGGATATGGTCACCTCTTTGGCATTATATAAAGAACCTTCCTTGACTCTCTAATTTGTGATTCCCTGTACTTGTAATGTATTTTATCATTTGACCTTTTTTTTTTTTTTTTCCTTCTTCCTTTCTATTGTATTTTGCTTTGTTCTTATTTTGTATGTCTGACACTGTATCTGTGTACTTCTGATCATTGAACTGACAATAAAAAAAAAAAAAAAAAAAAAAAAAAAAAGTAAAATGAAATCAGCAGTTAACTCAAGCAAAAACGTTCGATGGTATTAAGTGTTGCCTATTAAGATGTCCTAAAAAGGCTATTTCAATATACTAAATAAACGTCACAGCTAATACAGTCGTTAACTTGTGATTTTTACCTCCATATTGATATTCTGCTCCTCTTCTTTGCGTCGCTTCCAGTCTTGTGCCCCTGATAATTTTCTTTTTTTCACTCATTTTTTAGAAATTATACTTTAAGAGCACATAAATGGCTAAACTATTTTAACTGCATGCACCATTGCATAATTAAAGCGTTATGATGATGTATATTAGGGCTGTCACTTTTAGTTCGAAAATTGATTGCACAATCGATCTGACCAACCAAAAAAAAATTCGAAAATGAAAATAGGGAATTGATTTTAACCAAATATGTACACTATTAATTTTAAAAGAATTCAACAATTAAAAAATATGTAACAAAACTCACAAACAAGCAGAAAAAGAAAATAAAGAATTCCGAAAGTGCAGTATGCGTTGCGAAAGCTAGACAGAAAATAACAGCAATTTTACGCGCCTATAAGACATCTTATGCTGCGTTGCGTTCACATCAAACGCGAATAGAGTGTCTGGCGTGAATGATTTCAATGTTAAGTCAATGTAAAGACACGTTTACTTGCGTCTGGAGGTCTCGCGGCAGACGTGTATTCGCCTCATTGAAAAGGACCGTTGCAAGCTGACAGCGACCGGCTTTTGTGGTGGACAATTGGCAGTAATACCCCCACCTTGCGCAGCTGTAACGTTACCTGAGTGTCCCTGGGACATCAGTGCGGTCGGAGCACGTCTTCTCAACAGCTTGACATATTGTAAATAAAAAACACTCTGCTCTGGACCCCGAAAATGTTGATCGACTTGTTTTCATGTCCAATAAATTTGAAATGGTGTCGTTTACATTCAATAAAAAAATTTAAAAAGAAATTTAAAAATTCAATTTAAAGTTTCATAATTTAAAGTTTCATTTTTTTTTTTTTTTTTTTTTACAGTTGTTTGAAATGGATTGAATCATTTTTTTAAATAATCTTGGAGATTTTTTAATTGCCTAAATCATAAATGCAGCCGGGTTGAAGCCTGCACTGGGGTTTTCCTTTTGTTATGGCAGCCGTCCCCTCTGCACATTTATATTTTTTTGCTGTTTGTTATTCTGCACGAAAATTCATGCCAATAAATAAGAAACATTGCTGACTTGTGCGTTTACAGCGCTCTCTTTACTTTCGTCCGTTATTTGACATTGAAAAAACGTCTTTTTTTTTTTTAGACATGGAAAATCGATTTTACAATTGATTCAATGAACACTTATCGAAAATGATTTTTTCACAAAATTGACAGCCATAATGTATATCATATCTGTCATATATATGTTGTATATATGTCATGTCACAGAAAGTGTTTAAATTAGTCCAACATGACGTTGTCAAATCTCATTTTTTGTTAATGTCAATTTTTTTCTAACATTATTTTAATCAGTCCGATGATGGATCAGTACTAAAATTGTTAACTGTCAGAAATTGTTTTGCTTTATATATGGGAGTAAGAGCGCACAAAGGTCACAAGAGGGCGTACTAACGACCCAAAAAAAAAACCTTTCCTGCTGTGCCCCCCCAGTCATTTTGCGATTAAGTCACCTAAGCCACGGTGTAAATTTAAATAAGTTGTCAGAGAATCGAAAATGCAATCGAATCGAGGATTTGGAGAATCGTGACACCCCTAGTGATTAACAACACATTTTTTAGTGGTGTGACAAACTCAGAACACATATTTAACATTGCTTTACACAAACTTTAAATATGTAAGTTACTGATATCTAGATCTGATTTTTTATTTATTTTTTGCTTTGAGACGTAATAACTAGACAATAATAAAAATGTTAATTGAATGTAAAATAGTGAGAACCTAATAGTGAGAAATATATATATATATATATATATATATATATATATATATATATATATATATATATATATATATATGCAGAGTTCAGATGCAAAAACCTCTAAATCCATCAGACTTATTTTCTTTAAATGAGCATTTTTTATTAGGCTCCTGTGTTCACGTTCATTAGTTTCATTTTAAAGGTACTGATAAGGTTATTAGTCAGTGAATAAAATAACTTTTTTTTTTTAAATGTCACTTCAGTCAATTCAGTGATTTTTAACAAATTAGATTTTCTTTTGCGTCAAAACCAGCTAAATCCACTTGTGCTTTTTTGGCAAAAACCTCTAAATCCACCTATTTGGAACAAGACATAGTAAATATTTAAACAATCACTAAAAATCACTAAAAATGTAACTAGAAACAATGAAAAAGATTAGAGCATAATCATTTCAAAACTAAACAGTAGACAAACTTCTTTACAGGGGGGTTGAATGTGATCTTCGATTATTTGCAAATTCCACCTGATTTCTCTGCAGTCACCTTTCTGCCCTGTATGAATAACGACAACCCCCCCCCCCCCCCCCCCCCAAAAAAAAAATCTATATATACACATGTAAAAGAAAGATTCACACAGTATAACCACATTGGCAAAAAATGGCAGTACATTTATTTTAACAATTCAAAAAACAAATGTTGCACAAACATTAAATTAAAAATACATCTATCCAAGTAAGTGCATTAAGTCATTAACATTACATTGACATCAATAAAATTTTAACAATAACGTAATTTCTGATATTTGGGATTTATAAGTTGAACTATGTAAACATTGCAAACATTGATGTAAACAAAGCATATTCGATTCAGTATAATCAAGTATTAAACATCAATATCTGTGCATTTTGTATAAGAAGCTTATAAGACTTAAGCAGTGTAAAGTAATAATTTAATATAAAATTCAAGTATAAAAAAAATCAGTGCAAATAAACAGGTATTCTAAATGTAATTAAAAATGTAAAAGCCCTAAACAATTCCAATATAATGTTCCAATATAAACTGCATATCAGATGCAAGTAGAATAAATTAGATCATTAAATGTAAAGCGACATTAAGATAACAATAAAAATAGGACTTGACCTGTTTGTGAATTAGAAAAAAGCTTACACAAGCAAATAAAACACAAACAGTACTGTGCAATAAGAGGACATCTCTCAGAAACTTTTAGATGCTGTCATTCATTCATCCTCAAGGTCTTGTTCAATGCCCTTGCCACCATCACTTGCCAGGATGTTTTCATAGAACTCTTGTACAGCTTTTGGTGCTCCCAACTCACCCAGCAGCTTCAAGACATCAGTCCTCTTTGCTTCATTGACGCAGTTCACATCCGGAAGAAGAGCCGGCTTGAACTGAAACCACTTCTTTCCCCGCTTCAGCACAGAGTGCTGGCAAAATTCACCAGCAAAAGCAGGCTTTAGCCCCAGCTTATCTCCAGAGATTTGCAGCACTCTTGCTTCACTTATTTTGAATGATCTCTGAGTTGTTGTGAACCTGGCTGCTGCCTCTTTGAAGTCATAGCACTGCCAGTCCTTTCCATATTGATAGACAGTGCCATGCTTCAGCAAAATGTTGTTATACTCTTCTGGCAACAGAATAGTTGTATGCTTCCGGATATCTTGCTCAATCCTTCCAAACACTCTGTCAGCTGGAAGGAAACTGTGCCCTCGTATAGGAAAGAAGTAAGTGATGTTGAGCTGGGGGTACAGCTGAGAACGCATGGCAAACAACATAGACAGAACATTAATGTTTTTATTCTGGCCGTAGCAAGAGTCAGAGAACAGTCGGAGGCTCTGACACTGTCGCAGATCAACTCCTGCCACTGAGGTGAAGTAGTGATGTAGAGCTGACGCGACAATGTTACTATCCTTTGAGTTCTCATATTCCAGCCAGGTGTACAGATTTATCTCATGCCGACTCTGGGGTTCTCCTCTGCCACGGTGACGGACCACACCGAATACATAAAAGTATACCTGCCTTGAGTAATACGTTTGACAGATGGCAGACCTAGGAAGGACCAGGTTCTCCATTATGTCAAAGCAGACAGTGAATGTATCACCCACGTCATTTAGTGTGTCATAAAACTGACGAGCTCGGCGACGGTGAAGTGTGTAAAGAAGAATCTTGTTCCGCTTCTCTTCTGCAGTCAGATCAGGATCATTGATTGCAATGCGGAATTTGACACACGAAGAGCACACATCTTTGGCAGGATGACCAAAAGCCAGGTTGAAGTCATACACAAAGATGCTCCAGTATAGTGAGTAGGAAACTTGTTGATGATTCTGCTCAAGAAACATCTGATGCATTTTTGCCACACTCAAGTCACTCGGCAGGAACTTTCTCCCAGGTGCACCACGGCGGGCATAGTGGCTTGCTCTACAATTAAAAGACTGTATGTGCTTTCGAACTATGTCCTTCTTTGCAGTTTGTGCTTCAATTTCCCTGGGACCACCACGATGTTCGGGACGTGCTTTGCCGTTCTCAAGCCAGTACTTTGCAATACTCTGAACTCTGTCTTTCTTGACACCTAAAATGAAAATAAACATGAAACCAATCATGCAGGCATATTACCCATATTACACAAAATTTAAAAACATGAATTGACAACAGTTATACAGTTTATTTTTTTGGAAAAGGTCTGCCCATATTAAATGCTCTCCCCATTGTGCAACAATACTATTTGTAATTTCACTTATATTTCTTTGATACCACCCAACTTAGTCCATCCCTATAACTTAATCCATCTATAACTCACCTGCACATACAATGTTTGTTCTATTTTTTATATATATATACATATTTATTTTATATGTGTTTGTATTTTTATTTACTTATTTTTATTTTTCATTATCTGTGTGTTGTTGTTGTCTCTGTTTACTGGAAGCTTTTGTCACTAGAACAAATTCCATGTATGTGCAAACATACTTGGCAATAAAGCTCTTTCTGATTCTGATATCGTTTTAAACAAATGTAGGTAGCCTATGACCATCAATGATAATAATTTAAATAAGATACATGGCATTTAATACTGCAGAGAGATGCATTACCAGATAATAACTGCTGAAAAATAGCCTGTGTAACGTTACTGAGCACGTACTAGAGTAAGATAATTGGATAAACACGGCTTTGATGAGGTAAAACAAAAATTAGAAAAATAAATAAAACACTAACAATAAAACAAATACTAAGCCACTAATGCAAAAATATGGAAAAAAATATAAACTTGTGATGAGAAATTCATTGTACTTACAGAAAATGCTCAGGAATGAAGCATGGCAGATGGGAACTTTTGTTTTATCTTCTTTCAAAACGGCATACTTTATCGATACATCTCTTTGCCTTCTTTTCTCTTCAGCCTCCACTTGTTGTCTCCTCCGTTTACATGGCATAGCATCCATATGAGACAGAAGAATGGCATCTTGTTCGACTTTGTCGTTGGTGGAATAGAGCTGTTGTTTGATGTAAAATAAATCAGATTCCTTCAAAGTAACAGCACCGCACCAAGAAGTGTTATGAGTGCATGCTACACTTGCGACCAAGCCATTTCCACTGTATCGATTTACTTTTGCCTTGTAACGGGAAGAGTTTTGAGGTAAACGACGTTTTCTTCTGCCATTTGATGTCATTAGGATAGGCTCATCCATTTCATCGTACTCCATCTTAAAAACGTAAAAAAATCTGAATCTGAATAAAACAAAAACAATCTCCTCAGACGTCTAAAAAAAGCCGTCTCCTCAGCGCGCCGCTATATTGAAACCGCCTGTATTGATTCGCGCCTTCTGATTGGTTCTCGGGATGTAGCGGCTTTTGCTGCCAAAGAGAAGTGGCGTCTAGAGGCTTTTGCCAACAAACTGATATTTCTGAATGGGCTGAGGGTGAGATTTAGAGTATTTGAAGCAAATATATTTGTTGAACGTGTACTGTATGCAGATAGCTTTCACTCAATGTCATTATCTCATTTTTGACGGAGGTGGCGTTTAGCGGCTTTTGCATCTGAACTCTTCATATATATATATATATATATATATATATATATATGAAACAAAATGCAAACAGTGGTAAAATGTTTTATTTGTGTTTAATTACCAAGTTATTTTGATTAAACAAGATTATTTGTAATGGGTCACATAGGGGTGTCACGATTCTCCAAATCCTCGATTCGATTGCATTTTCGATTCTAAGGTCACGTTCGATTCGATTCTCGATTTTTACATTTATTCTTTTTAAAGCACAGATTGTCATTTTTCAAACTAGACTTTTATGTAATATAATATCTGACCTTTGTTTGCAATGTACCACATTACACTGTCAAATTAAAAACTTTTATTAACAACATAATGTAACAATAACTTATATCTTTAGTCAATTGAAAACTTAAAATAAACTGCCATCCAGTTTCTCTTTTGTAAGTGCAGTCTTCTTCACAAAAGATGACTATATATATATATATATATATATATATATATATATATATATATATATATATATATATATATATATATATATATATATATATAATGTATGTATGTATGTATGTATGTATGTTTGTACAGTATGTATGTGTGTGTGTGTGTGTGTGTGCATCATTAGTCTGTAAAATATGTGTATCTCTTATTACAAGACTGCAATCACTAGCAATCAGAAGAATTCCAGTTAATCAAGTATCTAAAAAAGATCTACTCTATAAACAATGCATTAAATTACATTAAAGACAAAAATAAATTAAACAAGCAAAAGAAATGATTATTCACATGTACCTGGTCCACTGATGAAGTCATGGGTCAAGTCAAGTGAATTATTAATCATTTTCTAACAGGCGTCGAATACTGACTTTAGGAAAAGGGGAATAACCAATGACATTTGAGATAACAACTAAAACAGCAAGCCCCGCCCCACGACTGACAAAAATAAAATTGTTCGCGCGAGCAGAGGTGAGATGATCGAGCGCGAGGATGTGGGGAAAGAGCATGCGCGCGTGAGGGCTTTTATTGCGCGCAAAGTACGTCACCCGCGCGCGAGAGTTTGAAATGAGCTCGCGGGCTCCCGTTTCTTCGCATCCGATTCAGTTTTCCTCTCGCGGAAGCCATATAAGTACAAAGTCTTGTCGCAATCTTGCGTCTTTGGCGCTTAGAGGGTTAACAACCTTTTCTTCTACTAGCTTAAGACAGGTTAAATACAGCTTGACATTATTGTAGACAGTAGGGGAGGAATCAAACATAGCTGAATGTCACTAGGTATCTGTGTAAATGCTTTTCAAAAGACATTTGTACCCACCCGTCCTCTTTCCATGTCTCTACTCAGGCAATTATTCTATCTCCACAACTCAATCCATTAAATAAAACATGGACACTTATCTCTCCATTACTGCATAATGTCTAAAAGATATATTGTGCAAAGATAATGCCTAATCTTTTGATAAGCAATAATGGAAGAAAAACAATGGTCTCATAAACTGTAACAAAACGTGTACACTCCCTATACATTTCTGAGCCACTCTAGACTCAAAACATTGAAGTCAACATGATAAATTTGACCAAATTATAATAATTGTTCAGGCTTGTATTTAAAGGACAACTGGAAAAATACTCACAGAGTGGGTTTCAAAAGTCTGAGACCATATTGTACACATTTAAAGGGGTCAAGAACTACCTTTTTAACTATTATTAATTGTGTACTGTTCTCTGAGGTCCACTTATAATGTTATCAAAATTTTAACAAAAATAATACATATTTTAGCAGTAATTGAATATTTTTATGTCCTGGTTTGACCCCTTTCATCAGAAGGCTTGAATTGTGCCTTGTTTGTAAACAAATCTGCTGTTAAATTAAGTGAACAAACAACCAACCTTTTACTGACACTTTCCAAATGCTGGGCTCAAGAGGAAAGCAATGCAATGACTCTTTTCCCACAGCTTGGCACTGAACAGCGTCTTATCTTCAGAGCATCTTTATCGTTTGGTTTCTGTGTAGACCTGCATTCGTCTTTCTCGTTATTTACACTGTGTGTGAATCAGTGGCAGGAGCTAAACAGGCAGTTGTGTTGAAGCATGCGTTGATCTTCTGCGGAGACGGGGTTTACCCACTCTATTACGTCAGAGCGGCACAATGCACAAGCTGTCGTTTTGCCAAACTGGCTTCAATATAAGCTGTTTTTAGACTAATGAGAAAGTTTTGAGTTCTGAAACTTGCCGGATATTTTTTATAGTATGATGAACTCTTATATGATCTTTAAAGATCAAGGGAATTTTGAAATGTAATGAATATTGTAATGAATAAGAGAATACAATAGAAGCATTTCCTCAAGTAGTTTCAGACCTTCAGATGACAAAGTAAACTAAATATATCTATTGGATACAGATATTAGGCTTGCCGCGATAGACGGTGTTGACTGTGATACTGGTTTAAAGCTGCGACACCAGTTACACATCACTTTCCCACTGTGACACCGTCCCCACCGTCGTTTTTTTTTTTTTTTTTTTTTTTTTTTTTTATATTTATTTGAAGTAAAAATAATAATTATAAATAATTTTGTTTAAAAGAGAGCATACACTATAATTAAAAACTGTACGCAGCTACAATGCTTCGTGCCAAGAAAGTCACGTCACAGATCAGCATAACGTCATCTCTTCTCCCTGTGCTGCGACTCAAAGACGACACATTGGCCACATCATATCTATTTTGAGGAGCTGTGATATTTTAGCTGAAATTGCCATCGGTGACAATATAAATATATGCGCTATGAGCATATAATGTCTTTGCATGTAATGTGCCCAAATATGCACAGGGAAAGCAAAGAGTAGCATACCATCTTGTTCAAACAATTATCATCTGTCAAGTACCAACGCTGATGGCACACCTGCTGAGAAAAAAAGCTATCTCCAGATGTGCCAGCAATAGAGAGAGAGAAAAAATGTGGACACAGAGGATCATCCTTCCATGTCAGTCACCCATGTAAAAGTGCAGAAATGCATTTTAAAACTTCTTGGATTCAATACTGGGCAGAGTAATATTGATTTCAACACTGGAAAAAAATTATTTGAAGAAGGAAACTGAGAAAACATGGCAATAGTTAGAAGTAGGGCTGTGACGGTCACCTTGACAGCTGCCACTGGTGATAGTGCACGTAACATCACGCACTCTATAACAAGCATAATACAAAGTTTTGTATACAAGTGTAATAAAACGAATAATTTTATTTAGATTGTAAGTCTATGGTAATTCACAAACAGCATTTCCTTTAGATTAGCAGGCTCATTGAGCGCAGGAAAATATAGTTTATGCATTCAGCAAATTAATTTTGTGTTGGGCAGTGGACCTTGTTGAGAAACCAAATACTACATCGTTGATCTGGAGCCATCCCCAGTCACGTCACCCATCTGCATTTGTACAAGTTCCCGTGATCACAAATGCCTGGCTGGTCTGGTTTGGTGAGGCTTTCTCCAAACTGGCCAAATACTAACGAGACAGCAATAAATGAAAGATTAACAAGAAATGTGGCGACTATTCTTATTTCAAAGTGAGCACATGCAGATGAGGAGTTAATGTGCTTGCTTTCTTGGTGGCAGAGAAGTGAACTGTGTCCCCACCGCATCACAACAGGTTCAGTCTGTCTAAAGTCTCCACAGGACATTTGAACTTTGTGTCAGTAGCCTACCTTATAAATAGGACGTGGCAGTTTTCAGTCAGGGATTTGTCATGTTGTGCCGCTCCGCATCCAGTGTAGTATCACTGATTATAAGGAGCATTTGCTTGCATTCTTATTTAGGCTACTTTCTTGTTTAACTGAATAATTTCTTTGATATTTATTTTAGTGTTTTGCAGGCTGCCTATTCACTGACAGAAGTGCTAAAATTAAAACGATGATGAGTTGAATCAGGTGTGTATGATGAGTGAGGGTGCTTTCACACTTGCACTTTTGGTGCGCACCCGGTTTCAATTGATGTCAGAGTTCGGTTCGTTTGGATGATGTGAATGCGGTCTTCCAAATTCGAGGGCGCACCCAAAAACCGTACCCGAGTCCACTTAGAAAGGGTGGTCTAGGGTATGGTTCATGTGGATTCTGGTAAGGTTGGCTGCTGATGTGATCACAATCGTACCAAAGTGAACCACTATTAATGAAGTATTATTTGATGAAAATGCGTTTGTGTATTTCATTCACTTTCCTGACAAGCGTGACTGACGCACTGCAAGCAGAGGGCTGTACATTTCATTTCTGTTCGCAGCGTTCTTTAGAGCATTTGCAGAACATTCGTAGGACAGACTCAAGTGCCGTTATATGCCGATGCTTTATAAACAAAACAAACAGTTCAAAAACTTAAATAGATAAAAGTAGAGAAAGTAATGTTATGCATTCACAATCAAACTCGGGTTCGGACCAGGCAAGCGAACCAAGTGTGAAAGCACCCTGAGATAGTGCTGGGCTGCTCCAGGACAGTTTTGAAAACCATTTCAGAGACAATTTCTTAAATGTGACACATAATATATACTGTATATTAAATGCATGCACAGTTTTAAGACAACTTTAATCACCTTTTCTAACTAAATGACTTAATTGCATGCATGTAGTTTATTTCACGCTTTTATATAAAAAAGGATCTACAGGTTACAGTGTGATTGAAGAGCACGCGCTGTGATTACTACAAATAACCATAAACCAAAATTTACTGTTTGTGATACTGGCTTACAGGTTAGACTATAAATTGTCAAAATACCACACAGCATGAGCTGTGAACTCTTTAGCACGAGCTTGACACTATTGGCTACACTTACAACACACTGCACATCAAATTAACGTTAAAGATAAAGATTTTGAATATGATTGGGGTGGTTCTCCATTACTCTATATAAAAAATGTGTGTGTATGTGTGTGTGTACTAACTTAACTATATTTTCGGGTCAATTTTGTACCGAAAATATGGTTGAGCTAAATCTGACAAAATCTCCAAAAAAATCTCCCTTTGGGGATGTCCTCATTTGTAAAACTGCTATAAAAATAAAGTAAACCTTTTTTTTATTATTGTAAAATTGCAGAAAGTTTTCTAAGGGCTAGGTTTAGGTGTAGGGATGGTGTAGGGCGATAGAACATACAGTTTGTACAGTATAAAAACCATTACGCCTATGGGATGTCCCCACTTTTCACAAAAACAAACGTGCGTGTGTGTGTGTGTGTGTGTGTGTGTGTGTGTGAGAAAGAGAGAGACTGTATGATCTTTAACATGCACTAACTTGGGTGGAGGTTTGATCTCCCTCCAGATCTGGCTTTTTGCACTCTTACGAAGAAAATTCTGAGGCAAGGCTTAATTGAAAAATCGTGTTCGCTCTCTCTCTCTCGCTCAACCACAAGCAGAACCCATCACTTCTGCAAAAAACAGCCTCTTGCCTCTTTTCCTCTGTGACATCCAAAGTGCTAAAGGAAGTTTAGTGCCATTTGCAGAGGCAATGGTTTGCAGCTGCAAGGCTGTATAATCAAATCAACTCCTGATCCGTCTGACATATATGAAAAGCAGAGTTGCATTTTGGAAAAGACAAATCCATCCACAACACAGCACACAGAAAGCAACCAGAAGCAAGATGTAAGTGTCCAACGTGTGTTAGCATTTATTTTTAAGTGTTTTCTCATGACATTCAGGGATTGCCCAGGTGAATTCATTAAAAAGCTTGAATCAATCCTCGCTTAAACAATACCAATGCAGGATCTCATTCTTATTTTGTATTTCTTGGCGAACTGATTTCATTGGCATCGTTTACTACAATAAGAAACAAAAAAATCATCCTTGTAAAAGTTAATAAAGTTACTGCTGCCTACCTGGCAAAGTTGAATGATTTTGCTGAAAGCAAAAGAAGGGCTACATTATCCAGCCAGGAAAACATTGACACAACTGTGCCTGCATATTCCATGTTAAGAGAATTGCCAAATGCAATTTGCAAACCACACATAGTTTGACAACAGTCTGAAGTTGTTAACTTCCATCACGTGGGCACCAGTGTTTTAAACAAATGCAATTAAATAAATGTAAACCCCCTCAAAGCATCTTAGATTGAATAAGCAAGCAGAAGACAGCTGACGGTGCACATAAACAATGAACCTAAAAGCACTGTTATCTCTAAATGAAGTCACAACAACTGCAAATGGAACCAGTGAATGAAAAACAAATAGGCCTATACGACCTAACCTCTAAATGGATGTGCTTTTTTCTGCTGTGACACATAACACATTTAAACAATCAAAAAACTCAAGAACAATAACAATAATGACATAATGTCTTCATTAGGTCTTAGAAACAGACTGTGCTTTTCCCAGTGTACTCCAGAACTCTGTGGCCCACTGCCAGAGAATATCGTGAGTGATCAAAACATCTGGGATCCTCATGTGAGTGCTAAGTATACATTTTTAACAACATGCCTCTTGACAGAAGGTATGGTGTGTAAATATGGTGGCAAGTCTGTCCATGGTCAGGAGCTCAAGTGTTTTTGTGTTTATACTTCGCAGTGAGTCATAGATATTCTTAACTCATAATTGTGACACATCCGTTCTCTATAAACTAAGAATACATGCCCTCCAAGCTTAAGCTATACAGGGGTCATTTCATGAGGAATCAAATTTTCTTGAACTTGCCAGGAAGAGTTCAGTGTATTATGAAAACATACCAAACAAAACTAAACTGCACTCGTCTTATACTTCTGCAACATTAAAACATTAGACAAAATAACACATTTACAAATAAGCAACTCCTGTTTGGTATTCAGGCAAGTGACATAAGATGAAATCTGCAGGAAAAGCCTACTATTATTTCTAATCAGAATAAATAATAAGACGGGCAAGACGGTTAAACTTTGCACTGCTGCTGACTGTGTGTCGCACACTCTTTACTTTCTCATAAAAGATCACAACATTATTTTTAACAAGACTCCTGATAAATTTCAGTCCTACCATCGCTATATGTGGACATTTTAAATCACAGATTATTTTGCGAACACACCACAGCAGCTAAAACTATAGACCTGATATTAAATCCACAGGTTATAAGCAAATTAAAAAAAAATAAAAAAAGTGTTGTATCTTATTTCACATGCAAATGTGGTTTATTCGGAAGATCTAAAGCAAAGGCAGCTAAATAGCCTGTTTATGGTGCAAAAAAAGGAAAAATCATGACATAAGGAGAAAAAAAATAGAAGATAACCTTTTTTTCGCACTTCATTTAGACACCATAAGCCATGAATGACTATTGATTGCTCAAACACTATTACACATCGAAGTCTGTGATTAGTAAACCACATACTGTATGTACATACATGGCATTTTAAAATCTTTTTACACATTTCTGAAAGGTTATGTAGGCAAAATCTTTCAAGAGAGAAACTGAAGACAAAGGCACACACACCAACCTATGGCCTTGATCATTTACAAGCAAAATGCAAAAACCAGGTGCTTGTTACACAATACAGACAGAGGAGCAGTTTCTCAATCTTCTCTCAACAGTGAGGGCCACGCCTCAGGAGCCCCAGCTGCTCCTCATCCCAGTGCAGGGGGGAAATTGAGGCCCCACACCGGTTCTCACTGCCTTAAACTACAGTGCTGGGTCTCTAACAATGATGTCAGCCCCTGCACTTATCCAACAGGGTCAGCCATGACTCAGAGAGAGTCTACAGGGAAGTTCTCCTTTCGGACAACACTGGGACTGTGTGAGAGAAACCTTAGAGGAACAAAAAAAAAAGGGAACAACCAAGATCCAAGAATAATTTCTCATGAAATGTTCTCATAAGCTGCAATCATTACATTGTTGCCAATTTTCTGTAACGTCATTAAGCCTGTTATGTTTTTAGAACTTTGTAGGTACACTACATGTATAGATTTTACTCCACACAGCTTCTCAGACTAGGATGTTCAACAGTAATATTTAAAAGGTGAAAGGAACGCAAAGAAACTCAGTGCTGTTTGTAGCATCTCCATATAATTAAACGATGACAGCCTTTGTGAAGGAAATATGATAATATAAAATATAAATATAATAAAATATACAATATTAATCAAGGGTAACACAAGAAGTACTGTTGATAACAAGAACAGAATCCAGTCTCATCGGGATGTCATGGTAGTTTCCCCCTGCTTAGGCCAGAGCACGACTACAGCTGCTATTATCTTGTTCAGAGAGCTGATCCTTATTCTGATTAATGAGCAGTTGCTTCAGAAGGCCCTGAGGGTTATGTCTGCTGAATGATGGGTACAGATGTTACTGTGCCAACTACGACACAAGGTCATTCCCCCATTATGCATACCTCAATGACAAGTGTGTGTGAACAAACATTAAAGTAACTAAACATTTTAATAAAAAAAATAATAGCCAATTCAAAATATTATAAAAACATAATAGTATATAAACAATACTAAAATAACACTGCACTCAATATTTCACTCAATATGCTGCATATATTAGGATATTTAAATAAGCATGCTTAGTCCTCCTGTTTTCACTTTTAATTACTTATGTTATCATCTATGCTCCCTTTTAATCTAAATTTACTATAAATTTTTTATACTGTATATTGTACTACAGTGATGACTAAATTCACTTTTAACAATTTAAAACTACTGACATTACTTTTCTACCATCAAAGTCTGGTTTTCTGGGTCTGTAATTCACAGACCATTAAGAAGTGAACCAATTAATACAAATAATAGTTTGAACATGATTTGAAGCAGACAAGGAATGAGCTTTGAAAATGTATACATTACAACAGTCATCTGACTCAAGGACCACAGACGGAAAGTGAGGTTAACCATAAACTTACTAGATTAGACATCCTGTTCTGTAATCCACATCATGCTCCTTCCACTGCAAAATATAACAGCCTATCGAAAGACAGCTTTGTTATGAAACATAAGAGCTATGATCAGTCATGAGACAAAGCCCCCCATCACTGTGATGAAAACAGATACGGATGGACAACATGACCCTTTTACTGTAGCTTGGAGAATGAAAAATGAAATTGGCCTTTCCCTATTCTGTAGAAAACATCTGCACTTAGTTCACCCAAAAATTTACATTTGCTGAAAATTTGCTCATCCTCAGGCCACTGAAGATGTAAATGAGTTTGGAGAAATTTAGCATTACATCATTTGTTCACCAATTGATTCTCTGCAATGAAAGGGTGCTGTCAGAATGAGAGACCAAACAGCTGATAAAAACACCACAAAGCAATCAACACAATACTAGTCCATCAATTAATGTATTGTGAAACAAAAAGCTGCAGGTTTTTAACATACAAATCCATTATTAAGATTGGTTAATTTCAAGCCATTGCTTCCGAGTCTATCAATTGCTTGCTTAGAGATGCACCTTTTCAAAACTCAGGATCGGTGTCAGCTCGAATACTAGCATTTTCTGCCGGATCGGGTATCAGTCAGACGAGACCAATCCAAATCCCATATTGTGCGTATACTATTCTGTGTTATTGTTCAGCTCCACCAAAGGCACAAAAACATTATAAAGCACCAAAACGTTTTCGTGGAGATATTTCAAGTGTTTTGCAGCTGTTCCATAGTTCAGTGTGAGGTACAGATTAATATAGAAGTCATTAAATTCAGTTCACATAAACTCTTCTTTCCACTGTGGCTGTCTGTCATCCTCCATTCAGCAATCAAGCTGCAACAACTATGTTAACTGAAAAGTTCGTTATCATTATTGATGTGCACAGCTTTTCAATTAACACCGGCTCTGTTTAGTAACAGCTGCTCTATGTGAAATCACGCACCTGCTGGAATTTACAGCCGATTAGATACCCGGCTTTACGGGCCAGTTCTCTCTGTTTATACTATACCACTCTCTAAGCCCTTCATTTAAGCCCATCTCTGGTTAAAGATCTATGCCAATAGCTGCCAGCATTACGAAACCCATTCAACTCAGCTTTTAAAGGCCAAGCGGGAAATCATTAAAGCTCAAATTGCAAATTAAAGTTTCAAATTCAAACCAGGCACACCCTAAATACAAGTAAAAAGACCTGATAGCAATATGCTTTTATTATTATTTTGCCACTTTTTTATTTTATACTTTTAAAATGGCAGCCTGCAAAAATTAAATATGGAAACAAATAGTGTAGATTCAAGATTAGCTTGAATTTGTTTCTTACCCTAAGTAAATTTAAAACAAGGTTTCATAATTCAAATGTAAGGGTAAGAGATTAATTCACTTGCATTTATAACTGTTTGTGTTTACAGTCATGCTCTTTGACAGGGCAGATCACAAATGTTTGTTGCCAGCCATATGCAGTACTTGCATTCACATTTTCTAATAAAATATATAGGTGATAAAGTAACTAACGAACTTGGATAACCATGTATAGTATGCATTTTAAATCAATATTTAAGGTAAAACTTATTTGTAGGTATAAGGTAAAGTGTATCTTAGGTCCTGTAACTGGTAAACTGTTCATTGATTTATTTATTAAATTCAAATACATACAGTCAGTACGATGTCATATAACTGCTTACCTAATTATATAAATTAATTATGCAAATTAGGGCTGTCAAAAAAAAATTGCATTCGAATTTAAGGTGTGCATCAGTGGCGCACAAAATGTGACAACAATTTAAGTGTCATTGTATTTGAATGTTTTTGTTAGCCTATCCAGTTGAACCCATTAGATGCAGCACTGCTGCGTTGTTCATTCAAAATATTGCAGAAAAAGAGAACAATCAATGCAAGGAAGATGTTGTTTACATCAAAACCGAACCAAGCCGTTCACACAGAGCGTATATTTATCACATTTTCTTGAGGGACATCAAGAATGGAATTTACTTGTGATGCTGTTTTGTTTCTAATTGTTTAAGCAAATGTATTAATTATATAAGATTTATAAAAGCTTTTTTTCCCCCTAACTGAAATTATGGCTTGTAAAGTCAAATATAGTTCAAATAATTATGAATATCATAATTAAGTAAAACATTTGAATGTAGTTTTTCAGCCATTATGACAGCACTAATGCAACTGCTGTTTAAAATCATTTTAGATGGTCTACAGCATGTCACACTATGCTGTAGAAACATAACCAATTCAGGCCAACTGAACGCATGAAAAAAATTGTTTTTGGCAGAACTAAATGCAAAAGTGAACCACAAAGGTCATAAAGCTGCATCACTGATGGGGTTATATTAGATCAATGCAAATGAGACCGGATCATAAAATAATCCAGTGCAGCGCAGCAAAGGCACTTTTGTTGTGTTACTCACTAACGCTGTACACAGAGCTGTGGCTCTTAAACTATAAAAACAACATTTGTAAATTGATGTAACTAATTTTAATCTAATTTCTACATTACTACTATTTAGCATGCAAAATTATGTAAAATGTACACCCACATGCCGAGTCGGTGACATCATACGACTTTAGCCATCAGGAGTCACATTCAATTCTCTGCTTTTGTCAGCTGCATCTCCCCAGGAGCGCGCATTATGACCGCGCCTCCAGCTGGGAAGCATGTAGTGTATCAAGTAACGGGAGCGACTCGTCATTTAGCCACAATGAAGGATAAACAGACCACTGGCACGCTTTACATAGCGCTTCGAAACCTCGCCCTGTTCATATCTCACGGATACACTTCAATAAAAAGTTTAATACTTTAGTCCACGGTCTATTTTGCACACTTTTCACGTGTGAGTCAAACATCATTCAATCAATTGCTGGCGCACGGGAGCGCGCATCCTGTCCGCTGTTATACTCAAGAAACCTTGTAGTAAACTAAAGAAACCTTCACCAAATGAGAGCCGTTATGTTTAACTGCAACGTCAAGTAAAAATAAAATAGTAAATACTTAAAAACGATTCAATACTTTTCTTGGAGACAGTTAAACAAACTGACAAAAACAAAGACAAACCACCAACAGGTCTGAGGAGAAACAGCTTTATCTCCTTAACACTACAAATTACTCAAGAGTATTTAAGCACAAACCTATTTATGTTGTGTTTGTTGTTTTGTTAATTGCTGTCAACAAAACAAAACTCACTTGTGGAATTACGCACAAGCAAAACGATGTTTAAAAGGCGTGACGTTAACATCCAACGAACAGTACGCAAGCAAGTTAACTAATTTAACAACTTACCCGAGAGGTACTCGTCACTGACGTTTAGGAGTTATCTCCAAACTGTAGTTCGTGAATACAAAAGCGTCAACAAAGATCATCTCCTCAAACATATCTTGACAAACGTATGAGTTGAGTGAACGCAGGGAAACCGTGCGCGCGTCCGTATGTTATTCACGCTCACCAGCGCGCGCCTCCAACTTGCATTTGTCTAGCTTCCGGGCGACGTGAGTGTAATCTTAAAGGAATAGTTGATCCATCCAAAATATAAAATAAAATAAAATCTATAAGTATTTGCTCACCGTCATGAAGTTTCAAACTTTATTACTTCCTTTGGATATCCAACAGTCACTCAGTTGAAACTGTCCATTGGAAACCATAATAGAAATAACAATTGTTCCCTTATCATCAGCCTTTCCATTATTCATTATTTTGAATGAATATACAAACTGCCAGATACATCATTGTGGTTTGCAACAAAATTCCCCACAATACAAATTCAGCAACAGCAATAAAAGCATCTTTGTATTCAGAGAGCTAAAGTTTGAAAGGACAATGATTGTTAGTTGGCGGAACATGAATTGAAAAAGCATGCCAGCGTAATAAATTTGAAACCGGGAAAACATGTGGTTACCATGTATGAGACAATAGACCCATGAAGAGACAATAGACCCATGAAGAACTGAGACACTTGAACTGTTCCAACATTGGTTAGTATGGTTACTTGTCATTCACCAGGACCTGGAAACCTTACAGTGCATTGGCTCCAAGAAACCTCTGCAGAAGCCAGAGCTATAAATACATTGGTATTGAAACTCTCCATCCAGTTTATAAGTTAAACACTTGTGTTGGATTAAATTCTTATAACAAATTCATGCTCTGTGGGTGTCAGTTTTCTGCTCAACACCAGTCAAGTGTATGCTTTATGAGTGATTAAGATAAAATCTTACTTTAATAGTCAAGTTTACATATGAAGCATTTGATTTCACTAATAAAAGAACCACTTCAAATCTCATTGTGTGGAGAAAAATGAGGAACAAAAATGTTTGTTGAACCGTCATTTCACATGCAGCAGAAGGGAAATTTGATTGCACATCCATTTGGTATTTTGATACATAGGAAACAGATGTGACCTTCGCCCTTTATGTCTTGATATTGCATTTCAAATCTCATGCAAAGCTTACAGAACTTTATATGAAAATGGTGCATATATTTCATATGCATATTGCATGTTCTGTTCTAAGCAGTGTTGTTTACTAAAACTATATAGAACTATAACTAATAAATATTGTTATTGGAAACTGAAAATTGAAATTAAAAAGTTGAAGAACTTCAACTTATAAAATGTAAACAAAACTGAAAAATGTTGCCTTGGTGATTATCTAAACTCAGTTTAAGCCATAACAATAAAACTAAAACCAAAACTGAAAATAAGATAATTTAAAGCTATATACAATAATAATAATAATAATAATAATAATAAAATCACTTAACAAAATTACTAAAAACTAAAATGAAAAATATACAAATAAAAATATTAATAAATACTAATAGAATAATACTTAAAAACACTGACTGTAATGTTCTTGTGAGGTTTAGAAAACAAAGGTGTGTTGAAAGTGAACAACAAAACAACCTTCTGTCGAAATCGAATCGAAACTTCAACCTTCTGAAATGAATAAATAAAAAGGATGTGTAAGGTCAGTTCTTGTTTTTCAGCCAAGAACTGATCAACAATGCTCTTTTGACTCGGGCTATTGTAATGCCACCAGTGTACCGATGTGGTCAAAGAGGTGCTGTTCATTGTTTACAGCCAGGAGTGTCTCAAATCCTTAGTTTCTATAAAAAGACATAAGAATGTAATGTGCTGACTAAGTGGCGTAAAAGCTTGAAAGAAAATTACCCAATTTGAGATTACAACAAGCAAATGTTATGAAGAGGAGGATGCTATCGAACAGGGTCAGCTGTATTAATTATACAGCGGAGCATCTTTATGCTGGGCTTTGTGAATCTGAAGAGAATTTTCAACTCAGACACCAAACAATATGTTAATGTTGTTTGATTAAATAATTTATTGTTTAAGCACATCATATGCCATGTTTAAGTTTCAGTACATAAAGTGTAGTATAGGAAATAACTATAGAGCAACGTCTTCGAAAAGAGCTTTAATTTCGTTGCATTTTTTCGTGGGTTTAATGTATTAAAACACTCTGTACAGCCCAAGCTCTGGAGGCCTTTTTTGTTGTTGTTGTTGTTGAAGCTGAGACAGAGAGCAAAGGATGGATGGTTCATGAGGGACAAGGAGGAACATATCTGAACAGAAAGGAATGAAGAATGCACACATGGATAGTGAAATGAGAGTGAAAACAGCAGAACTTATTACATGGGTTGATGTTGATGAGTCTCTGGGTTAGAGGAAAGACCATAAGCCATATTGTGAGCGACAGGAGGTCTATTTCGCCTACAACCATGAATCTCCATGCAGTACAGATTTATGGGAGCTAGGTGCTATTAGAGCAGACATAACTTGGAAGTGTGAAGGAAAAAGCTTAATAAAAATCCAAATGGAGCCAGGTTATGCCATACTACAGTATCAAGATAATGGGGAAAATGTGTTTTTTGAGAGCAAAAATCATGAATCATAGGTTCAAGTTGACTGGAGGAATATAAAGCTTGATGGAGTATTTCTTGCTGACCGGTTGGTAGTTTGAATGCACACTCATCTACCACTTTATGATCCATTAATTTCACACAAAAGCAGTTTTGGTGGTTTTGGTTCTCTTTTGAAGAGAAAATAAGATAAGAACCCTAGTTTGAACTAGATCTTAAATTAAAACTCTTTATTTCACAGCTCCAAACTAAGCTTAACCTTCAGCTTGAAGAGTTTTCAAATAAGTTAACAGAAACACAGCAAAACATGTATGAAATGATGTAAAATAGTCCTGACACAAAGTTGTACAACAGCCAATTTCCACGTGAACAAAACAATGCCTCAGATGATTAAAATAATTGAATTTGTAATAAAACATGTCACATGATCTTTGTAATAATACGAAATTGATCGAATTGTATCTGTAAATGATTTATGGTCATGCTGAGCGGTGTCAGATGTCTTTAGCCCCTGCTGAGACAAAGCCTGTGTTTACCTAAAAGAAAGCAAAGGAAAAGAATACAAAGGCCTCAAATATGACTGCCATCCCCCACCCATTGAGTTAGACATCATAATAACATTATTGCTCAACTATAACATGCCCCTGGCTTTATTGTGTTTATGTCAAATGGTCTCATCCTGTTTCTACTTTCCTATGACTCTCAGATATGCATTATTCAGTCAAGCCCATTGAGAGGATGAATACAAAAAGATCTCATCCTGTATGTGGCCTCCGGTTACTCTCACTAAATAATTTAAAGACATCCACCCACTCACTCATATAAACAGAAACATTACAGTAGGAGAAAGAGAAATGGGCCCAATAACAGAGCGAATGAGGGAGCGATGAGTTTGAAGATGTTGAAGGTGTTGGTGATCTAATAACAAAACTAAAGCACATCCAACAAACCAAACCTAAAGGTGATTTCAAATGTAAGTTCCACATTTAAACTATAAGCAATTATATTGCTCTTTCAGTCATATTTGGTAGCATGTTGAATGACAAATTAGATATTGTACAATATTTACTGTATATTAAGAACAAGAAATTTAGCCCATGTATACAAGTCACCCATAGACCACCCATTTTATTATCCAGAATTATACAACATTTCAATAATGAAAGAAGTTTTGAAAGATTCTCTACATCAGCTCTGTGATATAAGGTGGATTGGTGGGTTCTTGGTGGGTTCTAGTGGGTTTTCTAGTTTAGTAATGGGGCCAAACTCATAAATTGTTTGGCCAAACCTTTCTGTGGAGCTGGGCTTGATTTAAACATGCTTTTGATGAAAAGAGTCACCAGTCTACAGTGTGCTTTTTAATCTTTTTACTTTGTGAAGGCTACCAAGTAAATGTCTGGCAGAGGTAAACAGCATCTATCCTAAAGTAACCATCTATCCTGGTCACAAATACAATCACTTTACACTTTATCTAGGGCTTGGGACAAGAAACCACACCATTATCCAACATTAAATGCATTGGCAGTAAATTGGCAGTGAATCTGAATCTCCCTGGACATGATGGGTAGGATACAAGGATTCATTTGCACGATTATCTAGATCTGGATTGAAGTACTGAAAGTTCCTCAATTAACAATAGCGTGTGAGTGATCTGAGATTGCTGTGAAAGGTTGGTTAGTTGGTGAGATCAAACATTTTAGTTAGACACTGACAATTAAAGGCTTTCTTTTGTGTGTCCGTCTAATTGGAATGAGCTCATGGCCACTCGCAGCCAGTTGAATGCTCAACTAAGGGTCAGGCTTGGAAAAGGCCACTGGCTCTGGTTCTGGTCGTCGGAAGGGTAATTCTTTAGCCTAACCTTTTCTTTCTGCAACCTGAGACACAAACAGTCATCAACTGACAATTTTGCCTGTGACTGTATTGAACTTGGCTGGTGATTTATGCTCCTGACCTTTTTATAAGAACACAGAGAGGCATGAGAAGGAGGCAGTCGGACTGACAGAGAGAGAGCTGAAAGATTTACAATGAGCCAAAAATGCCAGTTCAGTTCACAGTCTGTCCAGAATCTCCAGAAGGTTTCAAGCATTTGTACATCATATATGTTACAGGTTAAAGTGTTGGCAAACTAGGGGTAACATAAAAAGAGCGTTAGACCTAGTTTGCTAATTTAATTTCATGCTGTCACATCCTCTTTGTGCCTTACACCAGTTTGATTATCATGGCTATCTAACAACAGTCCTTTGAGATCCATTCCCGAAAATTTTAAAACAGTTACAATTTACAAATGATAATTTTAGATGTGCCTGGGGTCCCAAGGTCAGCCTCATTTAGTTATGGAAACAAAACCTAAATTCTCAACTTCTAGTGAAAAAACTTTTCACCCCCAAACCAATAGATAAAAAATAAAAACAAAAGTCCATGCAAGGAGTTTAATAATGAGCAATCTCCATTTCCTCTCAAACATTTCATTCACATTCACCCAGTATAAAGACATAAGTACTGAGGTGCACAGTAAATACTTCCTTTTCTGTAATATATATATATATATATATATATATATATATATATATATATATATATATATAAAAGATTAGCTTGTTTTGATTTTAAATATTGTTTTTATCAGGATACAAATGTGCACAATGTAATATGATGAATACATTTTTAATGTAGTACCAAATGCAGAAAAACATTTTCACGACCCCAGTTTACATCTCTTATATCATGCAGAGAAGGCAAAAAAATTCCAACCCAATACAAAATAATCATGTACAGTTTCTGTAAGAAAATAGAAAAAGATTTTAAATGCCATATACGTTATATGCAACAATATAATCATCCATTTTTGAAAAACTAAATTGTACAAAATGGTAGAAACAATCAAGGACTACTTACAGCAATTACATGACTCTAACTTACAAAAAATCAGTGTGATGAATGCTACGTCTATACTATATATTTTTTTCAAACCATCCACTGACTATAGAACATCTATCTGATTTCATTCAGTTTATTATTAAAAAAAAAACACTGGAAAATATTTATGATAATATTACTATAACATTATAGTATTGCACTCTTTATCCATAACGATAACTATAATCTGAGCAAATGGAAGCAATGAGTCTTCTGGAGTTTTTAGCCACTATTTCCAGTTTTTGAATGTGCTAATTACTAAATTAATTTTAGTGCACTCTGGACTGCACTACTCGGATCTTATGGATATAAATAAAATTGAGGAACTGTGTCCACCTCAACTTTGCATGTTGTGTTATGACAGAATGTAACTAAGCAATTATGAGGGTAAATTAGTTAATAAGCACTTCATCCGGTAGATATACTCACAATATGAGTAAGTTTTCAGAACTGATATGGACTTAAGATGCAGAATACTTTGTATGTGCATGAAGAAACACATGTAACACTTTCTGACATTTGTGCAACAAAAAGCACACCACACGGCACAATAAAAGAATCATTCATTGTAAGATTAATACAGGATAATATACATATTCAGATATGATATATCCAAAATGATTGTAAGCAAGCAAATAAAGTAAAATAACACTTCTTTGAATATATTTTAATCTGTACAGATTGTTGATAGCTTGATAAAAATAAATAGATTTGTCTTTTTTGATTGCATTTTGTGATGAGATGACATGATCTGATTGCTACTCTGAAAAGCTCAAACTGCATATGAGATATTTATGCACATGTATTTAAAAAAATGAATGAATGAAGGGAGTCATTTTAAAGCAATAACTATGGAAACTGACTACTGAAGTCACTGCACTTAAGATTAAAGTTGCTGAAGAGTTTTTCACACAAAATATTCTTAAATCTTTGCCCCAGTTTAGTTTTCTTCTTAACTGCATCATTTGGGTAAAAGCAGCCTATATTCCACTGCAAAATATATAAAATAAAAAAAAAAAAAATTCATTTTGTATTGCAGTTCTACCACAATGAAATAAATGGTTTCTCCCACCTCAAAAACTGATAATAATGCTTTCCTTTTAACATTTCTTACAAAAATATTTCTTTGTGATTAAAAGCACAGTGTTATGTCACTGATTCAGCTGCTACCTCACCAGTCCAATTCATTGCTTTAATACATCAAGGCCTCTTCCTTTCTCTCATTGGTAATCCTGCAGAAAATGAGAAGTGCAAGCTTTTGTTTCTTTCTTGTCGCTGTTGGCACAATGCCACTGTGTTCTGAGAAAGTCCAACAGAACTCCAGCATTTGCTGGTGCAGAGAAAATTATTAAGTCTATACAGACTGATTGTAGCTATTTCTGTAATGTCTGAGCTTTACTTGATATACATTATACATTCATATCTCATTTATAAACAACTTAGCTACCTCATCCATCAACAGGCCATAGAAGTTTTTAAAATGATTCTTAATATGTGGCATGAAGTCCATCTTCCTGCTTATGATCTTCTGTGTTTGTTTACATTATGTATTGCAGTAAGGTCCCAGAGTTTGCTTTGACAGTGTCCAAGATCAGACTCTCTCCACGCGACTGGGGTCATATACATCTGAAGACAAACACAAGTTATATTAGCCATTTTTCATGCAAAACCACAACAAGAGAATGGACATTTCAAGGACCATCAATATACTACAATATATCTCTATCAGAAAAGCAGATTGTTAAAATCAGTTTAGTCTTAACTTTTTTAAATATAATATAATATATTATAATATCTATTCTTTGCTTATTTGTCAAGGCAAAAAGTATGGGAAATCAGACCATGCTTCCCTCTTGTGGTGAAAAACCACATAGCTCATTGCTCTTAAGTTATTGTGGCTTGGCAGATCATAATGCTACAGAATATGTAATAATTATAAAATAATAATAATAATAATAATAAAATCAATCCCTATTTTCACTAGAAGTTGAGTATCTGTCCTTTTTTTCTGTTATGCAATACAATACTTTGCTGAAGGTGACCTCTCCTAGGGCACTAGATAGAGTGGACTTCACACAATATCAATATCAATATCACAAAGGCATATAAAACAACACTGATATTGAAAGCAGACTGGCAAACAACAGCCAAATATATATATATACTCTTGTGGACTAAAAAAAGGGTCAAAGCCAAAAATGGCTAAATATTTAGACCATTTTATCCACAAATCACTGTTTAAGAAACTAGCAAGAATTGCACAAATACTGCAGATAAAGGGACAGATGCAGATAGGGGATAGCCTTTGCCTATTTTCTTGCAGACTACTTTTCACAGGAAGACGAGTTAATGTTATTCCATTGAATAGTACTTGAAAAATGTCTCCCACTTAGTTGGAGTTTAAATATACCTTATAGTGTTCAAATCTGGACTCTGACCAGGACAAAACATGAGCCTGATGGACTTGTATTTGAAGTGTGGGCAGGATCATTTTTTTTTTGCTGTTGTTGTTGTTGAAAAATAACATTTCAGTTGTGGGAAGCAAGCCATTCTGCATTATTCTTTCACACTCCATAGCATCTTTTGAGTTTTCACAGTGAAGCAGCTAACCAGGACCAGCATCTTCCTCCATGCTTCACTGTGGAGATGCGTTCCTTGTTGTATTTGTCACCAGATCTTCAAAGCTACTGGTCTGGTGTATAATCATGCAAGTCATGTTTTAACATGATTCATCACTCCACACAACTCTGCTGAACCGCTCTGAATCAAACAAAAACCTCATTTTATCTTTGATGTTTTCTAAGGAAGTGCATTTGCTACATTCTTACTCATTTCCTTACAAGTAATTTGTGCCATTCAGTAATTTGTGCTTTTTAACGGCATTTGAATTTTTTTGGGGCTTGACCAATTGTGTTTATGTATTAATTTATTTAGCTAGCTAGCCCAGGAGTGTACAGTTACTGTATATACAGTCTGTCAGCCTTACAAACTTGGTTGGACTTCAGTGTACTGACCTGAAATAAACAGCCTGTCATCATCCTCAACTGCAGCCATTGTATTATCCATGTTAAATCCTTGTGGCAGAGTGATCTCTCTCTTTGTTACCATGCCACTGCGTGGTTGTGGGATTGGACGTGCTGTTGACTTTGGTGGCTGCCTTGATCTTCCTAGTATCACCTCTTCAGCTGAAACTTCCTCCTGAGCCTTTTGCTCATCCTCTTCTTGCATATAACTGCTCATGTCTTTGTTTTCTCTGACTGCATTCTCACTGTACTGGTTCTCTTCCTCTAGTGTTTCATCCTCTTTAACTGATTTGTTTTCTTTGACTGCATTCTCACTGTACTGGTTCTCTTCCTCTAGCTTTTCATCCTCTTTACCTGATTTGTTTTCTTTGACTGCATTCTCACTGTACTGGTTCTCTTCCTCTAGCTTTTCATCCTCTTTACCTGATTTGTTTTCTTTGACTGCATTCTCACTGTACTGGTTCTCTTCCTCTAGCTTTTCATCCTCTTTACCTGATTTGTTTTCTTTGACTGCATTCTCACTGTATTGGTGCTCTTCCACTAGCATTTCATCCTCTATTACTGATTCTTTTAGTTTTCCTCCCTTTTCTTCAAAGTCTGTCTCTTTGGCCAAGGTGATCCTGGTGATAGTTCTCACTAATGACTGAGAGCTTTCTTCCTTTGCGTGGATGGTGTACTCCATGGATGGTTGATCATTTGTGAATGAGGGCGACATAGGAGATGGGCAAAATGCCTGGAGGTGGTTCTGTGGCACTTCTATTATATCAGCATTAACTGTCTCCTTCCTGTCTCCCCCACCTACACTAAGAGTCAGTTTCTCATCCTCGGTCAGTGGAAGCGACAAACATAAGTTACTTGGAGGAAACTCTGGCAGCTCCAGCACTGAGGAGACTCTCTGACTGTTCTTTTCAGCACTAGGTAAATCTTCTCCAGACTCTGGATCCCCTCCAAGCACTGCCTCTGACATATCTCCATGACTTTCCATAGACCTATCTGGCACTTCCTCACACTCTCTACTTACATTCCGTTTCTCCTCATTTGAGCTCATCTCTTTGGTTTGTATTGCCAATTCTGCAGCAACTGTGGTTTTCAGATTTCTTTCCACCGGTTTGTCATCAACTTGGTCAACAACCAAGGCTTCAACTGGCACTGCAATGCCGAGTATTCTGGCAGCCCGTTGTTCAATAGATTCATTTTCAGGAATGCCTTTGGCACACTGGACTTGGTACAGTTTACTAAGGTCTTCAGTCTGCATACTATTGGCCTTCTCTTGACTCAAAAGAGTCTCAAGATGTTCATCTGCCAAGGTCTTTTCATTACTCCAGCTTAAATAATCTGAATAAAAACTGTCGTCATCATCCTCATAACTAGCCTTAAACCTACAATGGAGACTCTTGATCACACCGATACGCGAGGACCTCCCCGATCTAGTAACATCTGTGTTTCCTCTCCTAGCTTCCTTCTTGTTGAAGGCTTTGGAGTTGAAGGCATTATTATCGTTCAAGCTTTGAGTACATTCAGCAAACTCTGGGCTGTGTCTGCTCAAATCTCCACTACTGTCTGATGACGTAATCTGCAAAGTCTCACACATCTCTGAGTTGTCTGAAGGGCTGGTTAACATAGGCGACTCAGGACTCAAGCATGTAGGAGATCCAGAGGTCACAGTGTCTGGAATGGCAGTGTATACTGTTAAACCAACATCCTTAAGCAAGCACTCCTTCGGCACTGGGATATCCTGCCGATGTATTGCCGAATCAGCATTCCCCGTTTGCATAATCTCAAAGTTGGCATAATTATTCATTTTGGTGACAGGTATCTCTTGCATCTGGCTGTCCAGGTTCACCTTTGCATTGGACAAGGAACTTATTATTCCTTTGTATTCTGGATGTCCTCTGTTCCCTGAATCACACAATACATTTAAGTTATTGCTTTTCATTTGCATCTCTGTGACCTGCACTATATGTGACTGCTGGTGAGTGTCCTTCTTCAAGTGAAGTGGGGTGGTTTCTTGTCTTGTGTAAATGACTTCTCTGTTTGTGTCACTCAGCTCCAGAATACTGTTCAATGCTTCATCCAGCTGCTCTATATTCTGATCAGCACTTGGATGCTTCCCAGTATGATCCTGTATCTCCTTATTAAAAGACTCAAGCTCCCCAATGGCATCCCATTTGCGTCTGTTCACTGGCTTTAGCAAGAACTGTCCAAAAACTTCTTGCGAATCTGCTGTTTCATTTGTCTTTCTCAGCAAAGGCTGACGGTCTGGAGATGATGGATTTGATGCTGATTGGGGTAGAGTCGGGCTCCTTATATTTGAACTACTCACATTCCTAGTCCTGGAGAATGCACTGTTCCTGGAAGGGTTGAGATCCTTTTGACCTATCATGGGATATCCGTAGTTGGCACTACAGTTGGTTTCACCTACATTAGAAGTGATTGCGTGAGGGGAAGAATGGTCATTTGCCAGAGGATGGGTATTTCTGGAAACTTCCGGAGAACCCGTCTGAGTTTCCTGGTTTTTGTAATGATCTCCAGGCCAGGATTCTGCATAGAACAATTCATTGTCTTTGATTGTATTTAGTGACCTAGTATCTACAATCTCTTTCCTCAGAGGGGATTTTTTAATAGATGGGGAGCTGCCGGACAGTATTTGTGTCTCTTTGCGTGATGTTTTTAAAAGGTTTTGGTCGTCGTGCTGCACCACTGTGTTTTCTGTCGAGTTAGTCACTTTTTCATTGTTATTTGGGTCAGAAACGCTTTTGTTAGCTTGTATACTAATAGGGACAGAAACCAGGCAGAACATTGTCTCTTTGAGCTTTTTCTTTGAGCTTTTCTTGTTCTCAGACACAGTCTTTGCCTCAAATGTCTTTACTTGTGTCACTGTCTCAATTAAACCCTGGTTTGAATTCTGCTGCATCGTCATCTGAAGAGCAACTATATTTCCCTGGGTAGCTGGATGCCTGTTGCAGTTTTGGTCAGGTAACGTGGCTGAACTTTCTGTCTCCTTAAGCACTTCCTTTTGTATACTGTCCTCATTAATAGAGTCACTAATATTGCTTTGACTTGGTTCAGTGCGGTCAAAGGGTTTCTCTGTGAGAGGAAAGGCACCGTCGTTAGACTTCTCAGATAAGACATCGATCGGAATCTCATTTCTGATGTTTCTGATTTTGTCTGCATCTGTCAGCGAGTTTCCATCTATCTCTGCACCTGAAACTTGTCTGACACGAGGGTCATTAAAGGGAATGTACTGAACATTACTCATCCGTTCTTCACTGTAGCCTGGATATGCCTGTCTCCTGCAGGGCATACTTCTTTTTCCGTCTCTGTAATGGTCGGGCCAAGCCATCCCAGTCTGCCTGATAAACCATTCCTGCACTTCTGTCATTGCAGATCCCTGTATATATGAGTCACATCTATATTGGTGGTTACCCATCGAGACAGGATAAGTTCTGTGTCCTCTGTTAACTACAGGCTGCCTCCTGTAAGTTGGAGGGGGGATATAACCGGGGGGGTCCACACCAGGTCCAGCGAGTTCTTGTACAATGTATTCTTGCCTTGAGAAGGGCAGTGGAGTTCTGTCTCTGGGACGAGGGGCAAGCTCGCCTGTGAGTATCTCTGCGCTGCCACGCATCTGCTGGTGCACTTCATAAGATGGAGGTCTGAGAGGTCGGCTGGATCTTGGTTTTGTTAGTGGTGCAGACTGTGCACCTGATCGGTCAGTCCACCTCTGCCTGTTCTCCCCATCATTAAGATGCCGTCCATGAGGGTCTCGTGCATGGTGGCCATTTAACTTATAGCTTCCATATGATTCTTGCCCAGCAGTTGGTATGCTGACGTACTGGAGGCTTTCAGATTGCAGAGCCATTCTGGGCAGTGACTGGGACTTGTTTTTGGTTCTGTGTGGAACGGCTCCTTCTGCAGTCCGTGGCCTGCGTTGCTCTTGTGCCACCTCATTTTCAGATGGTTGACGGCTCGTGCTGGTCACTGGATGCCACTCCTCTGTTCCCAAACTTTGGTACTTCCTTTCAGCTGCAGTTCTCCACTGGTGCAGAGCCATCTCTCTCTCCCTGGCACGTGCACTCTCTGCCCGCCGTAGTCTTTCACGGTTATGTTCCTCTGTGCTTAAGGCAGATTCTGGTCTCTGCTGTTTGTTGGGAACACCTCGTCCACTTCCGCGTGGATCCCTGCAGTCTGCATAATCCAAAAGCACACTAAAGTCCTGACCTCTTCTTCGCCAGTAGGAAACATCCTGCTCAGATCTAGGCTGAGAATGTATTCCTCTGTGGGTCTCAAAAAACCTGCATTAAAAACATACAGAAGCAAAGTTGTGAACCACTGAATTAGGTGAGACAAGCAAAAACTGGATAACATTAAACACATTTGAGTATAAATCCCGCCATGCAAGCACACAGGCAACATCAGATCAACACAAAACTAAGAGGACAAAGTGTATCTTCACAGTGTTGTCAAGAAAGTAGATACCCTCTAAGGCCCAATAAATTGGGTAGCTTTAATGGTGCAAACAAACTAAGATAAATGGGCAGTTTCTCTTAAGCAGAAACATGACTAGCTTGTTTGGTGCAAACCGTTGAGTCAGCACTGAAGGTCTGTTCTCTCATCCAATATCTTGGCAGCAGAGATAGCATACGATCTGCATGTTAAACAATCCTGACCTGCACTCATGGAAGGATAATCTTGCTTAGTAACTGTCACACTGTCTGTCTGTCTGTCTGTCTGTCTATCTATCTTGAAAATCTATGGCACGAAGCCATTATGACTTACTGATCTACATGCATAAAGAAAAAATGAAACTGTTCCTATGGAAAAAGAAGCATTCTCTTGTGATCTTTTTAAAAAAAAAACATATTAATCTCTGAAGCTGCTCTGTGACAATATGGCTGGCAAATGCAGATATTCAAATTTAGCTATATTCATAATGTTTTATTAATAATGGTGTTATATAAGAGATTCTTATAAGGAATGGAATATTGATCTGGCAAGGGGCTCATGGGACATGTAGTTTACTGCTGGCTCTGCCTGCAGAACTAAGCATGCTCAGTAGGTGGTGCTGCGGGCTTTCTGACGTCACTTGTATTTCTTCCACTATGGTCCCGAGTGAAATAAGAGGAAATAAAAACGCACTGCAAAACCTACTAAACACAGTTAATGAATTCATCAGCTACAGGGAGAGTGAGGTAGGAGAGAGCGCAGGGACATGAGTGAGACTGAGGAAACATGAAAATGTAGGAAGTAAAAAGATTTCAGAAGATGAGATGAGGATGAAAGAAAGTGCAAACAAAAAATAAGAAATGGAGAGAGAAAGGTGACAGGGGAGAAATAAAAAAAGCAAAGGGTTAAATTGGGATCTGTCCTGGTGCGAAAGGGAAGTCCTTGACAGCTCCTATACCTTTACGTAACACTCTTCATCATGCAAGACAGCTTATACCTCAGATCAAAGGGACGAATGAAAAAGAAGGAAAGACAACAGCAAGACAAGAGTGCGGGGCAGAAGATGAAGAGGTCAAAAACTATTCACCAGCACAACTCACCCACTGTCCGTGGTCAGGCTGTCTTCTGGCAAACGTCCATCTCCTAGGTTCCCGTTGTCCATGTCTTGTGTCCTCTGCTTCCTGACCCTGTTCTCGGCGTCACCGGGGAATCCCCCGGCAGGAGCTTGTCTGATGCCTCCGCTGCTGTAAACATGGTCCCCCTCATAGCCGTTCACGCCGATGTGTCCTTTCCGCTTCTCAGCGATTTCACACCGGCTGTCGCTTCGCTTCGGCAGACATTTCTCATAGGTTGCCGGGTGGGGGGAAGACGAATGTGAGACAGGGACATTGTTGCTGTTCCTTTGAGGGACTTTGTATCCATGAGAGATGAGAAGGTCTTCCACGCTGTACATGGCTAAGCGATGCGTTTTTGCTTTTAGTGGTGTGTGTGCGCGTGTGTGTGTCCGTGTGAGTTTCAGATGAATTTTGCTCCTAGTCCAGATGAGGCAAGCTCATGAACAGCTGCACAGGAGAGGCCATCGCTGTGAAAGAAAACGGGACAGAGGGGAGGGAGAGAGAGAAAAAGAGAGAGAGAGAGAGAGAGAGAGAGAGAGAGAGAGATGAAGTTAAAATGATTCCCTTTCACAGTCTTTTTCATAAGAGGATTGCTGCTCACAGCCAAAACAAAAAGGTCCTATCTAGCCACAAGAGAAACGATTTGTATAGCTGTCGGTCTGTCTATCCACTGACCCAGTCTTCTCTTCTCCCATCTGTCCCGTCTTCTCCTCTTTCCTCTGTTCTCTCTCCAGATGACTGACTACTGTACCTCACGCTCAGAATCTTCAAATTACCTAGGTGTGGAATGTTTAAAAAAATCTCAAGCCACAATCCTGACTCTAGCAAACAAGCAGTAGTAATAAAGACTCTAATAAGATTTTTTGATGATTAATAATTTGAATAAGACGACAATTAGCAATTTCATTCATTAAAAACATAAACCTTAGTAAATTCTAATATGTAATTATTAGAAGTAGCTCCAAAGCAGTTTGTTTTGATTCTGTTTGAATCTTTGAATCTACAAGGATACATCCCGAAATCACCTGTAATGTTGGCAGAACTGCCCCTGTGAGCAAAACAGTTTAATAAATCTACTAAATAATGTTTTAATGTGTATCTAAGTGCAAAAAGTGTGTGTGTGTGTCTGTGTGTGAAGTCTGACTGATACATTTTTGGGTAAGGGATGGAAAATATCAGCTACATTACTAAAAATCTAGATTACAATGATTGTAATTCAAAGTGTGATGAAACCAAATTGCATAAATCAGCATTAATGTGAACATGCAACAGAATAAATAGTAATAGGCCCACTAGTAAAGCAAGAGCTTACTGTAGTGTCGCAAGCAGTGTTGGGGGTAACGCATTACAAGTAACTCGAGTTAGGTAATCAGATTACTTTTTTCAAGTAACTAGTAAAGTAACGCATTACTTTTTAATTTACAGGAAAGTATCTGAGTTACTTTTTCAAAAAAGTAACGCCAGTTTCTTTGTTTTTCCATTTATTGACCGACGAGTCTCCAGTCCCCATACTGAGAGAAATCAGAAGTACAGAGGCGTTGTGTGCACTGTGTGAAGAGGATGTAGTTCTAGACTAAATGTGAATGTGTATTAATTCATCCTACTCACAAAATAATTTAGAGTTAGTATTCATCAAAATGAATTAAAACATGCAAACTTAAAATATGACACAAACCTGCAATAATTAAATGTTAAATAACACAAATGTATCTAATTCCATTTTATTAACTTTGCTGCTGTCCTTTGATGATCCAGTTCAACCATACTAATAAGCAAAAATGACTTTAGATAAACTAACAATTGTGCTTCATTGTTTTTTTTTTTTATTGCTGAAGACTGTTGAATCTTCTTCTCCTGTCTGCTACTGTACAGAGTTCATTTACTTTTCCTTCAGCCTGAGGTTTATTCTTTACACTTTTTGGTGTGAAAGGGCTTTTACATTTGCTATAAATAGAACTTCTTATATTAAAAACAATCAAGCCCTGCTCATATTTAAAAAGTAACGCAAAAGTAACGTATGGCATTACTTTCCATAAAAATCAACTAAGTAACGTAATAATTAACTTTTTTGGGGAGTAGCGCAATATTGTAATGCATTACTTTTAAAAGTAACTTTCCCCAACACTGGTCGCAAATAACAAAACCTGCCTTGAAAAGACAGAAATGGAAGTGTCCTAAGGTTACCTAACCTGCACACACATTCAGAGAGAGACGCACAAAACAAAATTGCCTGCAATCTCCCACCATCAGAAGCATTACAGTTATTTCTTTGATCTGCAGAGGGTACAGTCCAAACTAAAGCTGAGACTTCCACAATAGCTGAATGTTCTCACATGATTATGTAATCTTGATAAAACAAGCTAAAACCGAATCATTTATGGAAAATACATGGCTATTTTATTCTTAAAGAGTCGATACACAGTTTTGCTAATATGATTAATTAATTTCAAGATTACTTTAATATACATATTTAATATCAGTTCCAAATAAACCAAATAATAGTATCAGGAAGTACATCAAAATATTAGGTCAGGCTGGTAGGGTACAGCATTCTCTTTCACAGAATGCCAATATGATTTCCTCAAACCCATTAGTGCTGGGGGACTGAGTTTTGACGGTGAAAGAGGTAACAAATGAGGTGACAGCTTACATGTTGGTGAGAAGTCACGGGTTGAGCTTTTACTGATGCCACTATACATTCACATGATGAAACAAAAGCATAAGCATTTCATGCCGCTATATTTACTGAAACACTTGTCTGTTTTGATCTAAATGCTGTTTGTCAGAAGTAGAAGGAAGCAGTTAGCAGAGATATGACTTTCGCATTTTCACACTTTCCAACCCAGATACTCCAGACTGATCCATATTCACCATTAAAGGCCCTTGGAGACAACTGCCTCTCACAGCATCCTCTAGTACACACAGAGGTCAAAAGAAGCACCAAAAATAATGCTCTTTTTTTCCTTTCCTCTACCTCTTTATGTTTCCTTACACAGACGAAATTCAGCACAAACAAAAAAAGAGGAAGGTATATTTCCCATCTGTTCTGCCACAGGGAAAACCCTTAGTGCGAGTTTTATCAGTGCCATCCATTATCATTAGCTATGGCTTTCAGAAATATTTAAGAGTGCACCTGCAAACACACACATTCATATTTGAGTTTGTTTATAACTTGGATGGATAACATGATCATCAGGTTTTACTCAAACTTGTGTAGTTCATGTCAGCTGATGTGCTGCTGTCATTAAAATAATCTTTTTTTTTTGTGGAATATTGGCGTGTTTATTATAAATAATTCATTTTTGCATATCATTATTTTTAAATTAATGTGCCAGCATAATCTTTAATTAAAAACTTCCCCTTGCTCTCGCAACAAAATCTCTTCTCTGATGAGGTGTGCACCGGATCAAGGGCGGGACATCCAAGCAAACTATATTTACATCACAACAGGGAAGAAAAGGTGATTGCAATTTCCGCTGCATGCAAAAAGTAGACAAACCAACCACTAAAAGATTTGAATTTAATTAATTTAACTGTCCAAATTAAATTCTATAGTACTTTTGACTTAAATGATTTGAAAATATAACAAAAATATTAATAAATGAAATAAAAAAATAAAAACCTCAGGCCCCACAATATGTGCTTCTTCATCCCATAGCAACAAAACACAATACAAAAGCCTACAACTTGGGCAAAAAGTGGAAACAATTCAAGCCAGGTCCATGGAGACTTCAAATGGCATAGAAATATCTGCCTGCGTCAGAGCACAGCTGAAGTTTTAACAATGACAAACTGTCTCTTAGAGCATGAGTAAATTCATAACATTGCAGATACGTGATCTACACTACTTTTGCTTTTTTTTTTTTTTTTTTATTAATGACCTGCTTTTATGGCTTACACATGTCGAAGGCTAAAACTGAACAAAAGCAGAGGCAGACCAGTGATGTCATGAGGTTTTTCTGAGCCAAAACGCCACAATAACAGTGAATCATTTGATTCCACTCAGATATCGAGAACATTTAGATCTTTTTTTCCAGCAATAAACGCTGAGGACCACCTCTTTGTGCCATTCACTTCCTGTAAAATCCTTTATTTGCAGCTAAATGCTAAAGATAAAACCCATAAAGGCTGTGGGCCTCAGTCGAGACTGAACTCTTTTCCTCTATAGACTGCAAGGTATGCCTGCGGAGCCAGATCTGCCTTCCCTCATAAATGAATCACACATTTTTAGATCTGGCCCGCCTGGCTTGCGCCCCCCTCACCAGCAGCCCTGCGGAGTCTAGAGCTGCCGCCATGACAGTTTGGTGTCAACTCTTTATTCTTAGACTTAGTCAGATTTGTGGTATGTGTTTGTGAAAGAAAACAGACCAAAAGAGAGGACCTAATAAAAAGACATGGTGTATTTTCACTCAGAATCCGATAATAAACTGTATTTTTGCTCAACTTTTATCAAAGTTATTCTGCAAAGTGTGACTAAGATGTACACCAAACCTGAAGTCCATTAACTGGGAATTGACTGGCCAGTGTAAAAAGTGGAGAAAGAAGATAAAACAGTAACATGGACTTGCATGTCATTTTGATGAAGGATTACAAAGACAACATTTAGTTTTCTTTCAAATAACATGAACCAATGAATTGTGCATAATAAGACCAGGAACATGCATTAGAGAGTAAATAAGGTCACTTTTGATTTCATGTTGACAGAACAACTGCAACAGATGACGAGCCACCTCATCAGACTAATGTCTCCTCACAAATTGACTAATAACTGCCATAAACATGCACATAAGGGCATGACACGGCGACATCTCTTTCACTGAGTCAGATGTAAATAGGGATTCTGAGTCTCCATGTTTAACCAAGAAAACATGTTTTATAACAAACAATCCACTGTCCACCCTGTCCTATAAAAAGTTCTTTCAGAGCCTCACCCCTTCATTGTTCAGTCCATCCACATGGATCTCCTACACAGTCCCTTAACAGGCACGTGTTCACACATGTGTACGACAGGCTCTTCATCGTAAACAATGTGACATCACCACCGTTGACCTCTGCTTCCTGAGGATGTGCACGTTTCAAGAGATGAGGCGGAGGACTTCAATGAGCATGTCAGCAAGACACAAATACTGAGAGGACAGAGCCAAAACAGTGGGGAAAAACTTCACCAGAGTGGATTTGGGGATCTAAATATCATTATTCTGTCACGCATTGGCCATCAATAGAATTTTACTTTGTTTCTAAACAAGTAGCCTATAATGTACTGGCAAACATCTACACAATATATCTCCATCCCCAGTTCACCCATTCATTTATCCTTCTTAGGGCATCTTGTAGGCAGTGGGATATGTTCCAATAGTCTCCATTCTCTGCTATGCGAACCAGTTTATAAGATTGCATTACAATCTTACAGGCAACCTACGGTATGAGAAGGAAACGTAACTCTGAAGTGGTTATATTTTTAGAGCGGAAACATATTTAGTCTAATTTAGGCTTAGTTTTGTGTCAACAGTAATACACCTCTATGAAAATGTGCTGTTCCTTTACAATTACAATTAATAATTTTATTTAAAAAATTCAGGTTAGCCATGACAAGACTAGATTACATTTGAAATGGCAATAATATGTCATAATATTAGTGTTTTGCTGTATTTTGGTCAAATAAATGCGGCCTTGATAAGCAAGTAAGATTCTTCTTTCTAAAACATTAAAAAGCAGTACAGTCCCCAAACTTTTTGCAGGGAATGTGGAAATATGGAAAAAATAATAGTCAGTAATATTAGTAGCACCACAATACTGATTTTAAGCATAAGTTTTAAGAGCATTACAAAAGCTAGTGCAGAAGTACTGTAAATAATAAGAGGAAAGGAAGAAAGATTTATTTAAAGGTATGGATTAATTTAGTGCTTATATATATATATATATATATATATATATATATATATATATATATATATATATATATACATGTGATAGACCTAAGCTGCATCTTTTGAGGAAAATCACTTTAACCAGCTCTTGTTTTGTTTGAGCAGTGGCCATGAAGATTACCATTTTGCTTTCTTTGAGATTTCAAACAATAGACTACAAGTATGGTGTCACTGGCGACACTAAAGAAATGTTTTTAAAGTCTGGTAATTCAATTGGTGGGAGGACCAGAGGATCATCAAAGAAGGAAGTCATGCTTTTCCAGCCTGGGACTAATTAGAGTGCCAAACAGTACAATTCACAGTTCTTCGTGTGCTCTACAACCCTGAAAAAAACTAATTTACTAATTTACTAGTAGAGTACAGAGCAAATTTACAACAGATTGTGTAAATTTAGATCCACAAGCCATCTGAATACAATTTCTTTGATCAGATTTAAAACAAAGAAGTTTCCTAAAGAAATTTGATTATTGGGCCATGCTGGGTAAGTTTATTTGCTCATCATTTAAACCTAACTAAAAAGTGCCATTTTTCTTTCAGTTCTGAAATGTGTCAGCTCAAATGGGATCTTTGTATCAATGCTTGAAGGTACTGTACTTTCAAAGTCAACTGCTTCTCTGTGTTTAATGTTTAGTAATGTGGCACTTTAACCTGAGCAAAATTTTCAGGACTTGAATGACCAATAAAACTAATCAAAATGTATATGTCTATTAAAATATGTGTCTGTGACTGTCACTAATGGGTGATATTACTCAGTGTCATTTGAGACAATCATGATTTGTACCTCAATCTTCTTGGTTTACGATAGACAGCACAAAGGCCTTGAGGAATATGATACAAGAACTATATTATAACAATTTATCAGTGAGAAAAAGCGGTTGTGTTAGGCCTTGGCTCAAAGATTTGACCAAGGACATCTACAACTGCATGTTTATAAAAAGCAACAATCAAAAACAGAATATGACTTATTTATTTTCTTAACATTGAGGATAAGTATGACTTATTCACGACAGGATTCCAAATGAATTAACCCTGTGGCTGTGCATTATTAGAGTAAGGAGACTTGACTCACAGAGAGATGACAGTGACAAGGTTTATCAGTTAAAAACACTCTGATCAAAGGACTGGCATACATAAGCATTCTGCTAATTACGCTCTTATCCTGCCAAAGAATATGATCTCAAATGAAGGGGAAGAAGCTTAGAGACGTTTCAACAAACAGCACTGTGTTAAAGAGCACAGAGAGGAAAACTTGGTGACTACAGACTGAAATTGCAATGGCAAAATAACAGCCTAAGTTCAAGTAACAACACATAATATGCAGTGCTACTTCTGCTCATGTTCTTCAGTGAAGAAGGTTGCTGTTATAATCAAGAAAACTAAAAACAAAAGGCTGGCAACTGGTCCTTATCGGTTTCTATTCCTCCCCTGAGCTTAATCATCTCTGGCTAATGGATTTGACCAGAAGAATCCATACAGGAGCATATAGGAAAGTTCAGCAGTCCATCTGTTTTCCATATGAGTTTAAGGCCTCTAATGTATGACTTCATCATACGCAAGGGCTATATACCAATCCTTTACCCTGAATCTCTTTTAATTACCATTTGGCTGCTATTTCATTGCACAGTTTCATCTGCAGATGGTTGTACTTTGCTTGTTAAATGTGTATCACAACCAAAAAGCTTCTGATCTTAAAGAAGCTAAATTGTTGCCCCACCATTTTTCATTACTATGCATTACATAAGGGATTTGGGGGGGAAAGCTGTTCTTTGTCAATGTTATTGCACTGTAACTTCGAGCAATATGCATAAACTCAGACTACTGTAATTGATCAATGTACTTTAGTAGTATATAAACTTATGTTTTTAATTAATTGTTCTGAGAAGAATTTCAAAAAAGTCAACAACAACAAAAAAATGGAGGAGGGGGGTATTTTTTTTAGGCTTTTATATTTTACCATCTTAAAATTTGTTTTCAACATTTTCAAATGCAGTGTCTGAAGTTCTTTGTGTATGTTTTGTTTCCACTACCCCGTAGACAAGAACTGAAAATAAACGTATATTGATGCCATCTGTTCTTTAAATGAGCAATGGCCAAATATTTACTACGAAATAAATGAGATTACATTCACGATCTGCACATGAACCTATGAAATGACTTGCCCTATGCTACTACAAAGGAGTTTGTGAGCATATTAATTGTTTTCTGTATGAGATACCTCTATTCACTAATATCTATTAACGAGGACTTGTATGCTCAAAGGATGTTCACAAATGAAACTACACTTTAAAATAAAAACACCACACCACTGTAAAGAGCCCAAAATTCCACTGAAATTACTCTCTAATACATCTGAATGATTAACTGAGCAGTTTATTTTAAACAAGGAAAGAATAATGTCATCAGTCTGTTCAGTAATGAACAGCCCTCACCGCTTAATTCATCCAAAATTCCCTTTTGTGTCCAACTGTGTGTGCACCAGCAGTATCAGCAGATTTCCCCAATTCCAGGAAACAGACTCCAGCCTTTCTCCACGTACCACTAGATAAGTGATGCTCTGTGATTCAGCTCTCTTCCTCTTTTGTCCTTCCGTTGCCCTCCCCTTTCTTTAGACTTAAAGAATACTTAAGTAGACAGCTTTGAATGTACATGCTCCTAGTTCCGTGTTACTTGATGAAGGTAAAGTTGTGTGAAATAATTCTCTAGAGTAGCGGTCAATCAATATGGATTTTTCACTAGACGACACGATTTCTAGAGAGTGAAGAATGTCAATACATGTGATGTAGGCCAAAGGCCCGTTCACAGCAAGAACGATAATTATAACAATAACTAATGATAATCTTGGAATCCCTTTTTATGATTTTTTTTTCCAAGCTGATGAACGATAAAAACATAAACATAAGAACCCACACTATTTTATAGAGCTTCCGCATTTAAAGCAACATACTACAATATGCAAGTGTGCACTTATAATAAACAAGACAATATCATTCGTTAACATTATAGTTATCTTAATAGTCTTTGTATATTAGTCTATCAGCTGTCTTTCACCGCTGTTTGAACATGTGATCCTTTTGGCCTCAACTTGACATGTTCACATTTTTCTTGTGGTTGACCATTTGTTTAGTTTCATCGCCTTTGACAACAGCTTCCAACCTCCACAGCTTTATGTAACCACAAAATTCTTGCTTTTGAAAACAAAAATCTGTAAACCACACGAGGACAGACCTGCTTCAATAGTTCCTTTCCAACAGTGTCTAAGCAGGACCTTGGCAATCAAAAGCCCTGTTATACATTGTTCCAATTTCACTCTAATCACAAAACATCACTTCACACAAATAATGGCTGATTCTAAACCAAACTTGTCTGCTCTGCTGGCATCTACACAAGTCAAGGTCAAAAGTACCACCAAAAGCAGCTTTACTTTTAAACAGTCGCTTCCCAATTGAGTGGAGTTACCATCCGGCACAAAGTTGTTGACCTCGCACCTCACTCTTTGCGTGCCGCGAGCTCACACAGGTCACTTCCTCTGCACGTGAAACACATGCTCTTTGATGTTATTCACTATCCAGCCAGTGACAACACAACAGGAGGCTGTTAGTCTGAACAGTTTATCAACAACTGCTGACACAGCCAATAGAAGCTGCCTGATCTCCATTCAGACTGAGGCCATAAGCACACTGTTTGTTGTCAGGAATGCCAACTTCATCTTGCACCACACAAGTTGTCAGATTGCCCCCAGTCAAATTAAGAACTAAGTAACCTGACATAGGCTGTCTGCTGTATAATAAAGTTTCAAATAATGCTAAATAAGCTACTTATATTTTTTTTTGATGTTGTTAAACAATCGTATACAATAGCCACGCCCATTTTCAGCGTTGCATTTGTTGTCTTGTCTTCTGTCTCCCGGATTGTATTTCCACAACATGAAGGTTACAACTCACGAATTTATGAATGAACCATTAATGAATTTTTGAATACGTATTAATAAGTAAATCCACTTAACCAGCTAATTACGATGCTATAAAAATATACCACCAAAACAAGACGGCTAATCTGCCTTTTATGGTTATTAAAAAGTTTGAAAACACAATTAAAACAAAACTTGTTAATATGTAATATATATATAAACTTATATATATATTAAAACTCACATTTTAATTACATTTTATAATTTATTTTGGATACACCAAATACATGGAGTGCATGTATAGCGAAATGAATGTTTGGAGCATTAAAAAAAGAAACAGTTGTTATAAGCTGTGGATTTGAGCACTTTTGTAATTGTATACAGTGAATCCATGTGCACATAACTTGACATCAAAGTTGTAATGACATGTTTATATGAAGCTCATCCTTCCTCTGCACGACACAATCTGCTCATTTCACCCTTTACTTCTCTGATGTAGCACACATCTTACGCACTGCGCCCGACCCCTGAGCACACAATTCACAGTCGAGAAGCAAGCTGTCTGCCCTCTGAAGTATTTTTTATTTATTTTTTTTACACAGACGAACGCGACAAATTAGCTGATAATCATCGATGCAATTCTTCTCAGTCCTCAAGATCATTCCAGCGGTATCCGCGGTCATTTATTCCGTGATAGACGCAGGGACATTAGCCTACGGGACGACAGATGCAGGAGCCCGTTATCTCGCAAGTTCATGTTTATTGAACGGGTCAGCGTTACTAACGCCAGAAGCTGAAATCGCGTTTAATACTGCTGGGTCTACAAGAAAGCCTCATCCACGAGCCTATTTTCTCACATGTTCATATATTTCAGTAAAATGTAACGTCCACGTACCTGTGATGTGCTATTTTCGAGGTCCGTGTTTAGTTCCTGATGTAGTGTGTTGAATCCGCTCTGTGCTGAGCATATCTGAGGGAAAGGCTGTGCAGAGGAGAGGGAGAATTGAGCTCAAATGTGTCTTCTGTGGGTCGGCCGGCGAGGGGAATGGTTCCTCCTCCCAGCGTGTGGGTAAACTTTTACTGACGACGACGAGACTGTAACACACCCCACCCACCCCATCCCAGTCCACTATTACACAAACCCACACTGGCTTATTTATGCTGGACTCGTCTGGACATATGATCTTTGATGATTACAATTGCTGAGTAATGGGGAAAAAGCAATCAAACATCTAAATATACCAACAAAATTTTTTTTTATTATTATTATTATTGTTATTATTATTTTTAACCCAGCTGAAGAAAAAATGCTTTAACCAGCTTAAAGGGATACTTAAAGGGATACTCCATCCCAAAATGAAAATGTTGTCATTATTCACTTATCTTCTACGATATTTTGAATGAAAACTAGTATGCTTGAGTCTGTCCCATAGACTGCCAAATAAATAACAGTGTCAAGGTCCAGGAAAGTACGAAAAGCATCGTCAGAATAGTCCATCTGCCATCAGTGATTCAACCGTAATTTTACGAAGCGACAACAATACTTTTTGTACACGAAGAAAACAAAAATAATGACTTTATTCAACAATTTCCTCTCATCTGTGTCTTTCCAAATCAGCGTAGTGCCATTTTGGCAAATCTGATCTGTACACAGATGGCGTATTTTCTTCTGTATCAGCCGCGCCACAAGGATACGTTTTTTTACATGTATTTACGCTTTGGTTTGAAAATAAACTACGCATCGGCACAACACAGATTTGGCAAAATGCCACTACGATATCATGATATCGACAATTGTTAATATCACCGGTATATCGCAACATCCATAAGAGGAACCAAAGGTTATGTGATCAAGAAGCCCATCAGAGAGGTCAAATAGGTGGGTGTCAGTGCTGTATCAAATAAAGTCAGTGCCATTGCTTTACATTGTATCATGTGATAAATGAAAATCTTACCATGTGGAAGTTTACAAATGACAAATCCACCCCTGAATTTGAAAAGGTCAACAGCATTATCAATTCAGTCATAAGAACAGTACAATAGTTATACTTTTTTTAGCACTCTAATAAATAGTAAATAGCATTGCAGTATATAGTAGTTCAAAGTACTACTTTGTTTTACTCTAAATTTGCACAAAACCCTAAGGCAGTTTCATATATTTATTGATAACAGACTGGATGGATATCATGATAAATCATTAGTACATTTAGTGCCTTAATCCTTGAAATCAAGGTATTTTTAGATGTTAGTGATTCAAGTCAAGTTCCAGGAAAGTGTGGGCTAAAATATTTCCTTGGATGCTTCATGTAGTTCAGTAGCACACAGACACACACACACACACACACACACACACACAAAACACACACTCTCCATACCTGAGTGTTTTTGTGGTTGACCATTCACAGATGGAAAGCTGTTCGCTTTGAGAAGTTTAAAAACACAAAAAGGCTGACAGATCTAATAATATTGACACAGATGTTACATATAACAGGGAAGGTTTTTGGAAGGAGAGTGGGTTGTTGGAGTCTCAGTGCATGCTCCCTTTTTACTTCTCATTTTGAAATCACCGGAGTTGATCTGAGCTGTGGTTTACTTGTGTTTCCAGTGAAATCATGAAGTTTGTTTTGTGAGGTCACCCTATGCTTAAATATCTGCTGAAGTAACTCTCAAGGTCATGGACCTTCAACCGATTCAGTGTTTGTGATAATTCCAACCGCCTTGAAATTACCTAGTCACTGCTTATCTGCTTCCTGTAAATCTAGCCATTGTTTAAGTCTGCCTTCCTTCCACTAAAGTTCAGATAAACAATATTAAGGAAAGTCATAGCTTGTAAAAAAAAAAGAGGTAGCATCCGGTGTACCGGTGTCAATTTAGGAAAAAGAGGTACAAAAAATAAATTTTCCTTTGAGGATATGTGGAAATTCTTCTAAATACCTCCTAAATCAAGCACAAGAAGTTCAATAATTGGTGAATATTAGTGCACCTGGAAATCATTATGGAGTTTAAGCATATGAGATATAAATTTTACATCCAATAAAAGCAGTATCTCATGTCAAGATATGATATATGATATATATATATCAGTCTGAAATAATTAAATTTTTTTATAAATATAAAGGACATGTCATCATTATAAAATAATGTATTATTTGCATAATGCATTATGTTAAATACTGGATGTGTGCAAAATGTAATAAATTATATTTGACATACAGACTAAGTGATCGCTTATTAATATCAGCTGAAGTGTTGAAATGTTTTGTTTTAACTCGTGTGAACGGGAGCAAAAGTGAGATGCTTGGCAGCCTGAAACAGAACACAAGGTAATGGGCTTTGGAGGACAATCAATCAGCTGTGATATATAGCATAGCTCCAGCCCCTTTAGCTCAATCATACACATGCACAACTTGGCGTGGTGAACAGAGAGATGGTCTACCACTCAAGGTTTCAGTGCCTCTTGGCCAATGTGCTTCACCTTGGACTGTCTGCTCAGCTCTGATCTGGTTCACTTGGCATTTACAGCCTGTCGACTAGAAACTGTCAGACAAATTATTTAATTGGCTTCCAGTTAATCTGTAAATAGATCAAGGGGGCGCCTTTATACATATGAAGCACGGATATTGCAACCTCTTGACCAGACTACATCATCTACAGAGTTTAAGATTGGATTTATATCTGTACTTAACATTACATGCAAACTAAATACAAAAACAAATAGACTCTAATCTCAGCTTTACATTTTGAGGTAGTAGGTGTTTGTGGGCTGACATATTTTACAATGCTGTGGCTCCATAGACATCTTATTATTCTGCCAGACTGAACAAAACACCAAAATACAGACTTGTGGTTTTGAGTTGGAAAACATTGCAGGGGCTCACTAGTTCCTTAATTGCATAAAAGAAAGTTTCCAAACGCAGATCTGCTGGAATAATAGTGTTCGTAGAGATATTCTTAACATCCACCAAAATCAGGCTCTGCACTTTTTGGGTCCAAAGTGAACCTATAATTTGGAGTGACTATTTTGGGGATTGCAGAGTGGCCTGTGGTGACTGGACCCATGCCACGGCAAAGCCAAATACCAGGTCGTGGAGTTATTCATTCCTCAGACTTGTTTGAGCGAAACGGGTTGACTGTCTCCACACTGATTGATGGTGACACGTAAGTCTGTTAAAAAGGAAATTGAGAAACCAAGGGAACATTTTTGAGAAATTTTGGTCTAGTTTATTTGCATACAACTTTGAGCAATGATTGAAGGTGGCAATGCTGTTATTGTTGACAGATGACAACTGTTGACAACTGATGTTGTGTGATACAGTAGGCTTTAAGACCACTTGGAAATCACTGTTATTTGACTACAATTGGAGATACAAACACATATTGTTTGCTCCACATCTGTTAAACTGATCCCATTTTTATCTCACATACTCCCTCCAGGTAAAAAAAAAAAAAATTATAATAATAATAAAGAAAAGTCAGTTTGAGAGACCAAACTGAAAATATTGTATTAATATTTATTTTTACTATTATATGAACGTATTATGCAGTATTAATTTAATATTAAATATTTGCTCATGTTTTAATGTTTTTAATTTATTTAAATATTTATCTGAATATTTTATAAACAAAACAATATAATGTTTGAATTTCTGATAATTCAGCTTTGACATCTTTTTAAATTATAATATCTCACAAAATTAAAGGGGGGGTGAAACTCTGATCAGGCTGTGCTCAGCCTCTCAGTGCTCTGCTATACGGGAGCGCACTTAAAACCCATATAAGGAAATTCCGCTCCATCTAACGTCACACAGAGCCATACTCGAAAAAAACTTTCCGAAACTTGTGACAAAGCGGAAGAGGTTTTTTTTGGAACAAAAATACTCCTTCAAACGTACAACTTAATTTTTGAAACTTTGTCCATGTTTAGCATGGGAATCCAACTCTTTAACAGTGTAAAAAACTCAGTATGCATGAAATAGCATTTCACCCCCCCCTTTAATGCTTTACTATATTTTGGAGCAAATAATTAAATGAGCACTGGAGAGAAAAAACCTTACCAATCCCTTTTACCAATACCTTTGAACAGTAATATATATGTATGTACATATGCATTCATATAAATTTTTTAATTAACATGTATTAAAGCTGCAGTCGGTAACTTTTGGCGCTCTAGCGGTTAATAAATAGAACTGCTTGCGTCTTGCGGAAGGACATTGTAGCCGGAGCTACTTCTCTCTGTTTATGTCTATGAAGAATCACAAAGGTACTGGGTTACTCCGCCGCGGTATCCCCGAAGCAATCTAAAATAGTCCGAATATAAACACTTATTATAGGTGCACCCTAGTGATTCAGGACAAGCTAAAAACACGGTTTGGAAAATGGATTCAAGGTGTACTCGCTTATTATATAAATTTTTCTTCATTTTGAACACAAACAAAGTTACGGACCGCAGCTCTGATTGGTTGTTTTTTACCGGGAGCGCATGACTTTCTGCAAATGGCAATAGGAGCACTGGGAGGAGCCAGAGGAGCTTGATTTTTTTCACAGATTATCTGTCTCATATTCTACTGTCTGGACATAATGACAGGTTTAACAAATATGTAAAAATATATTTTTACAAAAGTTACCTACTGCAGCTTTAATGGAGGGAGGAAAATAACACAGAAATAAATAAAAGGCTAAAAGATTGTGTCCATGAAAAGGAATGCTATGTAAATAAGATGTAACTGGAATTCTATTAAATAAAGAATTAAAAAAATATGTAAATAACAATTTTGGAAACCACAAATTAATATTAATAGTATCTAATACTAAGACTGCATCACACAGAAATGGTTAATCAATGTGATTTGAGCTGTATGTAAACACCAGTATTTGCCATACTCATAATTACATCATAAATAGATCTTCGCCCATGCAAAGTCTCATTTATCTCCACCTCAACCAGAACAGATCTATAAAATAGCTTAAGACTTCGCTACCACCTGTGCAGTCAAAAAGCAATCATAATTGAAGAGATGTATCGCAGTATCACTTCAGCCACAAAAGGGGTGCTGGGAGTGGACCAGGGCATCAGATCAGAGACTAAAGGAGGCGCCTAGTTGGGGCATCTGGATATCATGAGGAAGGATGGACCACTGGTGTGGCAGAGGGGTTGCATTAAACATATGAGGATCATGTACAACCCACTCACCTCACCTGAACTCGCTGTGCGAACAGCTGCCAGCTGTTGATATTAGGGCTCATGCTGATCTACTTTGATATAGCACAAGCCCACAACCTCATACCGAGAACTTCTGTTCAAGGGCACTCTATAATGAAACACATCAGGGAGGTGCAGAGATGGCTTAGTTCGAATCTATACAAGGAATTCAAGATAAAATCTCAATCTTAGTTGAATTTCCAGCCGAATGTCACCTTAAACATCAGATCATATGCCTAATGCACTCACGAAAGTGAAGAATAGTAGAAAACTCAAAAAAGCTGACCTATATCCTCAGCACACTTTGTCATATCTTGTTAAGTGTACAGACACATTAAACTGAGAGCTAAGAGAGTGATCGAAGTCCTCGGGGATCCGTCATCTGCCACAGAGAAATTTTGTGCCGGTGAACATATTTACATAACTGCCATTCCACCATGGAATATGAAAACCCAACTCCTGTCCTTGATAGACAAGCACTGAACATCAAAGGCATGTGCATGAAAACGTGATATGCGCTGTATAGATGTGCAAAACAATTACAAAGTCTTTGAAACTAATACATCCTCTTATCATCATTCTTCCAAATGACATGAATAGTATTTTTTTATGTATTTGTCAATATCTAAGTCATGGAAAAATAATAAAAAGCCCTGTTCGTTTAGAAAAAGGCAAATTAGCAAACACAGTCATCAGTGGTAAAGGAGTTTGGAATGGGACCAACAGCCACGTGCCAGTGGCTGATTACAAAATCCTTCCTGTTTTTATAGGAAAGAAATGCTGAGCATCTGACAGCAGTTTCACCTGATGTAAGCATGGGTATCAGACTGACCAAACAGCAAAGCTCACCCATATATCCCACACAGACGCCAGAAATTCCCCAAGGCAATTACAATCCACAGACAAGTTTAGAGTATATATGCCAGGGTCACCAAACTCAGTCCTGGAGGGCCGATGTCCTGCAGAGTTTAGTTCCAACTTGCCTCAACACACCTGCCTGGAAGTTTGAGGTATATCTAGTGAGACCTTGATTAGCTGGTTCAGGTGTGTTTGGTTGGGGTTGGAGTTAAACTCTGCAGGACACTGTGCCCTCTAGGACTGAGTTGGGTGACGCCTGGTGTATGCTTTGAACTTTCTCATTCTCTGATTCTGATACACTTGCAATGTTTTCTTGAACTTTTGCTGGTTTTGAACTGAATTATATGGAGGGATATACAGATGAACAGAAATATCAAATTGAATAAATTTGAGCACTTTAACAAGATATGGGCTTATAGAGTTATGTTTAATTTCTGCATCACATGCACCAAACAGAATTGTTAAAAAAAAATCTATATTATTATAAAAAAATAAAACTCTAAAAACTAAAATCAATCATTTTAACTGTGCTTAAAAGTGAATTTAGGAATAATAATTAAAATATTTTTAGTGGTTTTAAATAATATTTTAAATTGTCTTTTCAATGACCACAAAGATGACCTAAATGTAAAAAAAGGAAATGAAAATGTAACAGTTAATGTAAAATAAAAATAAAAAATCTGTCATAATTTACTCACTCTCATGTTGTTCCAAACCTGTATGAAATTCTTCTGTTGGACACAAAAGAAGGTATTTTAAGAACGTGGGTAACCAAATTGTTGACGGCAGCCATTGATTTCAACGGTTTGGTGGGAAAAAATTGTTAGTCAGTAGCTACCATCAACTATTAGGTTAAAGAATAATTATTTTTGCGTGGACTATCCCTTTAAATATGCAATATCTGCAGTTACTGATAAATAAATATAATAATAACTCAAATCTAATATTGGACAGTAACTGAAATGGTACCACTATATTGTGCATCCATAGTTTTCAATACATCTATTATCAGACTAAGTAGACATCACTGAACCATGCCACTGGTTGGGTGACTGTTGTTACGGCCCACTGAGCTTGCACTTCTGTTTGATTCTGGCATGGGCGTAGGTTTGGTCTCAGCTTTGGTGCGGACACCCCCATAACCCCAGGAAGTATTTTGTTATAAGATACCAGTGATTTAATGGTGATTTAGTATAACTGTATAACCTTAAAAATGCACTCTCAAAAAATAAAAATCTGAGACTGTGTAATGCTGCCATATTTATCTTATTAAGATAAATTATGTACATTAGTATTTACAAAAAATACTCTGCCACAAGGAAACAAATCGAAATAAATAGATATAATAACCTTTTTCTATTATAAACACTATTTACCCTCCAGTACACTCACGTTTATGTTGACTGCAAGATTCTAAGTTAAGGTACAGGCTAATTGACATTCAGTTACTTGCTAACGTAGCATTCTATCATCCAGGGTAATACTATCACCAGTTAATACTATTTTCCACAGAATATGCATTTGAAAGCCTGGTTAGTCACTACTGCTAGTTTATTTGTGTGGCTAGCTATAGTTATTTTGCTTACTTACACTCTGACTCTGTTTTATGAAAAAGCTTCTTATGTCCCCTTTCTTCTTCTTGGGTGGCATCTACAAAGTACAAAAATGGGCAAAAAAACCCCCGGAATATTACAATTATTTTACTCTGGCCTTTGTTTGTGGCAGAGAGACAGCCCTTGTAACCTACCGTCGGCTGTCGTCAACATGCGCGTGCACACAAACCACCCGCTCGCTGCTAGTGCAAGCACAAAAGTAGTCCCGGCCCGCGCGTGTAGCCTGTCAGATACCCCGCCGCCAATCAAATTACTCCGTTTCTTGTACTGTCGTCGTCCTGGCCGTTAGAATCGATCCAAATAGCAGTGAAAATATCCAAATAGCAGTTCAAAGGAGCTTGCTAAATATTGGTGGGAACAAATTTGTCATCTCAAAATACTGATAGGGACTACTAACTAGCGTCCCCCCCCCCCCCCCCCCTACGCCCATAGATTCTGGTACTGCTTTAAAAAATGACACTTTACCTTTAAGAGCTTGTGTGTTATTATTACTGGCCTAAACATATCGTTATGGAAAAAACAGCCATGTTTCATAGCCTAATTTCACTTTGCATGCAAACCACATTCATTTTATGAGATTTTAACAAGACTTTGCAGTGTGTGCACACTTCTGTTGGGTTCATGCCCTTTGTTTGTGTGCTCTGACGTATGGGTGCCGAACACCATCGTGTTTACAAGCCAGTCTGAGCTTCAATACCATTGCACTGTTAAAATACACACACACCATCTCTCCTCAACTCAAAAAGTTTAATACCAAAAACATACATGCACACACACAATCACATAGAGACTGTATTAGCAAACTGTGAAATACAAACTTTAAGCTCTGATCTGTCTGTCTGTGCTTGACAGACAGATGAAAACAGAGAGTAATAATGCTACATTTGCAATTAACAAAATATTATAACTATTCTGCTTTGTGTCTTTCTTATTTGGCAAGACAGTATCTGTGAAAAACGAAAATGTAATGGTGTAAATGTTTACTATACAGTCAAACTGACCAAGGCTAAAAGCGAGTGATATCTCACAGTTCTGTCTCTCCCTACACACAGGTTTAAGGAAAACAGGATCGAGAATAAGAAAGGGAGGTAAGGGAAAGTGGAAGGATAGATAGTGAGCAGAGGATAAAGAAGGGAGTGCATTATGAAGGACTCGAAAGCCATTGCCAAATACACTGAGATAATCGCCATCTGGAGCCTAACAATGCTCATTTAGACAAAACAGGCACAAAAAAACATTGTATTCCATATCAGTGAAAATTAAGAATGTTAGGATAAAAAGTTAAAAACACAAGTTGGAGGACTTTAGCACAGCTGTGTGTTTAGAACGGAAGATAAAATTCCAGAGCATCAGGAGGGTTGATGAAAGACCCCGTGGCTTTCTTGCACTGAACTGTATGTTACCCGTGACAAATGGGCTTTCCTCTGGTGGACTGAACCTTGAACCTCAAGACATCACCATCAGTCTTTCTGTCATCATTAAATGAATGAAGAGAGAAGGAAAGATCATTCCTTCACTTTCAGAGAAACGGTGTTCAAATAAGTACAGAAAAAGAAGCAGATGTCCCCAGTGAATATCAAACGCTCACAAATCAGAGAACTTGACAGTTTAAAGATGGCCGTGTGCTTAATTTTCAGGAATCGGTCTTTCTGCAGCCACTGTTTTCTTTTCCTGGAAGTGCTCTTACAAAACAACTTGACCGTAATTCTCCAAGTCCACACCCAAACACTCCCTGCATCACACTCGCCACATGTAAAGCAACTGTAGTGTGTGTGTGTGTGTGTGTGTGTGTATGTGCACATAAGATATTTTTTTAAACCAGGAGATTTAGTTTTAAGGTTCTGAAAAATGTAAATCAAAGAAATATTTAGTATGCGTTTCAATTCAAGTAAACAAATTGTCACAAATGTATAATCTAATATGTATATTTACAATTGAAATATATATTAAATATTTAAAGAAATTAGAATTTTTTTTATCTATCTATCTACAAAATATGCATCATTTTATTTACACATTTAAGGATCAGGTCAGATAGAAGTTTGTGAAAAAAAACTGAGGACATTTTGGTGCACTACATATTTTTATATACGTTGGAACAAGGTGTGAGGCCGGTGGAATGATTGGGAAATCGGCGACACCTGCGCCCCACCACCGGTCTCGAGTCCCACGTAGGAGATGGAAGGATATAAAACTGGAGCGACGATAGTGAAGGACGAGAGAGGACCAGGCCTGGGATTTTATTTGTGTTTTGGGTTTTATTTGAGCGCACCAGTCGTCCGTGAGGGGCTGGTGCGCTGTTTTGTGTTTATTTGGAATTATTTAAATGTTATTTTGATTGTCCGCCGGTTCCCGCCTCCTTCTTCCCGTAGTTATGGAGATTTTATTATTACAGGCTAAATCACTAAAGACATCATTAGAGAGTTCATGTTTGAGTGCAGCTGTCACCAAAGCAAAACAATTATGCAGATAATATCATACTGTATAAAAATGCATTAAAATAAAACTTATAAAATTCTAGTTGGCTTCAAACATTTGGACCCCAGTAAGCTATATATAACTAGTTCCATTTCAAAACAAACCATCAAAAATAGCTTGCTTCATTCAAACAGATATTTCATTCATGATGTAAACATTAGCATAGGTATGCATCACACGCAAGTCAAGTTCGTAATAGAACAAAAATAGACCTTATGGTAAACAGCGAGCCCCCAACGGCACTCAATCCAGAGAGAGTCTTTGTGTGGGGATGTGCGGTTGACTGAAATATGATGAGATAGACTGTGTGTGTGGGGCAGAGCAAAAACTAAAGACAGCACATTCGCCTGCTCAAGGACTGTCATAACTCATAGTAATTCTCAAAAGACCATGTCAGACGTTCATTTCTCAACTACAGTGTAAAGAGCAGCTGGGAGAAGTTTAAAAAAGGGTGTGTGAGTGAGATGGAGAGATAGAAATCAGAGCAATTCCACCTCCTCAGTGTGATCCTAATCTAAAATAATATCTTTATAAATCATCGTTTTAAAATCATCACATTATAAATTATTTTCAACAACAATCTCGACCACACTTAACCCCAATAAAGATAGTGGATCTGAGCTATAAGACTTGCCAATGTAATCAGCGCCGGTGTAGTGAGCGTTGGATTGTTTTGAATGTGACTGAGAGGGAGAATATGTTGCTGCTCCGCTTTAGTCCAAGTGCAACACACTGGTCTGCGGTCTGAAACCTCCTCCAGCAAAGCAAGACCGTGTAAACAACTGAGAAAGATGGAGAGAGAAAAAAGACAAAGACTGCGTCCTGACATCTTCCCCCTTTGGCAAAGTTATAAAAAGGGCCATTTTTATAAAACAACAAAAAAAGGAGGTAAAAAAAAATGTTTTATGGAATTTTATATCTGGTGCGTGTTTAAAAGCTCATTTAGTGTGGCATGAGTTTATGGGCTTTCAGGCCATCATCTGGTCCAGAGGAAGAGTTTTCTGTCTCTCTGCCGCTATTGGAGGTCATAAAACACTATATAACTCCCACCAATAAACATCCACACAGGTAGATCGAGAAAAAAGCTTCATACTCTAAACCGAATAAACAGTGATGTGTGGTAATCACACACACATGGGCAGGTTGAGCTGTGGGAATGCGGCTATTAAAACCAGTAGGATTTGGGGAGCTCTTGTAAAACCCCATCTCTCTCACACACACACACACACATACACACACACACACACAGAGAGAGAGATAACAGTAAGCGGTGCTATCTCTTGCAGTTTTAACCTTAATGCAGTTTTCACATGGCACAGGCATGCTATCTGAGCCTGCATGGATATAAACAAGCTTCAAAGCTCTGGTTCTAGTTGTTAAATGAGGTTAGAATTGTTCTGTGGTTTACTACCGTATGCTGTATCAAATCAAACTTCTAATTATATAGGTATTACTCGGATGGGGCTCATCACTGATCAAAACCACATGTTGGAAGACTAAAATCTGCAAAGTAAAAATATTTATGATTTCATTTTTATGTTAGGAGGTCTAATTTAGATCGCAGGAGTGGGTATAGCTTGGATGCCAAGCTTATATTATAGCTTATGAGTTTATACTACTTCAGACCCACCTGCTGGGTCGCCCAGACTACACCACAGCAAGATCCTGCCAAACTCCAGCCAGACCACCAACACAGAGCATAGCATCACTGCTCGCAGATGGATTTTCCTCTTTCTCGCTCTCATTTTTATAACATGTCAAGTATTAAGGATGCCGGTAATGTTAAATGGCCAAACTAAAGTCTGGTCCACATTGCAGTATTGCTCACTTAGACAGGGAGAAAGGATTTGACAGACACATAACATTTGCTCACTTTTATGTGCTGTTTAGTGGGTGGGATTATTTGAAATAGATTACATGACTATACTTAATTCTATAACACAAACTACAGAATTCTATAATTTATATATATATATATATATATATATATATATATATATATATATATATATATATATATATATATATATATATATATATATATATATATATATAAAAACTGGATTCAAATAATTGTGCAGCAGTCTTCATGATTGGTTGTAAAAAAACAAAATAATAATAAATAAATATAATAAAAAAATACTAATGTTTTGGTGGAATTTCTAGCCATCAGAGAGTAATAAATATTGTTTTTTTTTACAAAACTGTGAAAATAATAAAATTTACAGATACAAATTATTGGAATCAATTATATGACAATAATCTGCATATGGCAATAATTAATTATATCATTCAAGAAAAATGTTTGGGGAAAATATATATATTTGAAATATATCTAATTAATGACAATACATACTTAAAGTAGCCTACAAACAAATATTGTACAGCAGTCTTCATGAATGATTTGGGGGGATTCAAAGAAAATAAGTATTGATAATTTTACAGACAAAACTATGAAAATTATTTTAAAAAATAAAATATAAAGTTCAGGCATGCTGTCTGGAAGTTTCATAAAAGGCCAATATGACCAGTAATTAGCATTTTTATGCCCAACATGCATCAATATCATTGAATGAACTGTGTTCCTACAATCTGCAACTAAAATTCCAGTATGAGAAAAATACTGCTTTTATTTGTCCTTGAATAGGCACTGGACGCAATTAATCTTTAGATTAAACAATTCACAGACACAGTGTGCTATATGTGAGATAAAAGCAGAAAGAGAGAGAAAATAGAAGATATAAGTCCTCATTTATTAGTATAGGGAACCGTTTTCTCTACGTTAGCACTTACAAAAGTGTTCAGTTATCTACAGTAACCATTTGTTTCTCAGTCCAGCCCATCTTTCCACTTCATGAAATGACCTCACAGTAACACTCTCCTCCCATTCTCACTCCCATCCTGACACACTCACTGTGGGAATAACAGCCGGTGACTGCCTCGAGTCTGGGAATTCCTCTCGGACAAAGTGTGACTTTTACATAACTCTTAGTTATAACAACCCCCCCCCCCATTACCAAAGAATTCCTAGTTCACCTCCAGCCTGTTGTGTCTAAATGGTGCTGTGTTTGATAGTGCGTTTGATAGTGTGTTTGCATTCCAACAGATAATGAGCAGGGAAACGAGATATCTGCATCCTTATCATCCACACAGATACCAACCAAGAAAACACAACACTATAAATAGAGCCACTTATAGGACAGTGGGATACCAGACTAGGAGCATGCATCTGACATTCAGCTCATAACATATGGTAATGTAGGATGTCCGATTGTTTCTTGGTTTGAGAAGTACAAAATCAGTTTTTGGGGGCCTCCCATCAACCCCCAGTGATTCTCGTATCAACAGTCTGGACCAACAACAAATTTAATCTTGATTGTAGATCATTTCAAATAGTTATTTTGATGTACAGTAATTATGTACTATTAGGTCTGGTTGTAAAAAGAATTTGAAGCTATCAAAGCCCAGATAAAAGTTGCAGTTTATCGCTACTCCACACCCATTCTGATCTTCATCACTGGACATCATGTCGTTTTTTTGTGGATTATGTCTCTCTCAAACCAAACCTGGGGAAAAAAACAGTCATAGATCAGTGCGAAATGCAATGCTTTCCACACAAGCCCTACCAGACAAGAGCACATGACCCTGCGATCTCTGCATTAACCTCTGAACCTTCCTAGCCTTCATCTCTAACCTTTCTGGTTGGTTTGGGTCAGACCTGTGCTGTGGTGGCCAGGCATTAGGATTACTCATGATAAAGAGGTCAAAAAGACAGGACATATAAACACGAGTAGTGTGCTTGTACTAGAGTGAGAGAAAGGTTTGAGTTCAGTACGATTTTTGAATGCTTTTGTGAGAGTCTCTCATGCTCACCAAGGCTGCATTTGTTTATCACAAATACAGTAAAAACAGTACAGTTGTGAAATATCATTACAATTTAAAATATTTTTCTATTTCATTATATTTTTGTAAAATGTAATTTATTCCTGTGGTGGCAAAGCTAATTTTTCATTTATCATTTGATCCTTTAAAAATCATTCTATGATTTCTAATATTTGCGCTGCTTTATACGTTGTTTTCAGGATTCGATGAACAGAAATACAAGTGGCATTTATTTGAAAAAAAAAAAAAAGTTGCTTCTAAATGTCTTTACTTTCAATTTAATTGATCAGTTGCTGAATAAAAAGTGTTAAATTCTTTTAAGAAGACCTTACTGACACTAAACTTTTGAATGCTATTCACATGAATCAGAGGATTCTTACAGATGCTCCAAATGTGGTCTATCAATCTGGACTGCAGCTGCAAATTTCCATCTTGGAAACCAGAAACAGGCCACGGGTACATGCGAGAGATCATGACTCACATGGAAAATAATATGGGATGGAACATCCTCCTAATCAAACCTTCCAAAATATAAATCAATATATAATTCAAAGTAGCACTAGCTGACGACAACATTTACAGTAAGCAAACAAGCATTTCTGAAAAAAAAGAGAATGCAAAATATTCCAAAAATATGCAAATATATTGATGACGTCATGGCTGAATTGAGCATTGAACATTCTATTGAACGTTTAAACTTTGATCTTAAAGGGACAGTTCACCCAAAAAATTAACTGTCATAATTTCCTCATGTCCTTCCAAAATTGTATCACTTTTATTCTGCTGTGGAACTTCAAAGATATTTTGAAACATCTATCAGTATTTTTTCTCTATACGATGGACAAAGCTATGGGCTCCAGCGCTGTTTGGTTCCCAACATTCTTTAAAAAGAAGACAGTAACTTAAACTTATTTGGAACAACATAAGGGTGAGTAAATTGTGACTGAATTGTAATTTTTTGGGTGAACTATCGCTTTACATTCATTAACAAACAGCAAACTTAAAGGGATTTTTCACCCAAAAAATAAAATTACCCCATCATTTACTCTCAATCAAGCAATAGATGTATATGACTTTATTCTTTCGGAGGAATACAATCAGAATGAATCAGAATCAGAATGAATCAGAATCAGAATGAATCAGAATGAGCTTTATTGCCAGATATGTTCACACATACGGGAATTTGTTTTCATGACAGAAGCTCCGCAATGCAACATAATGACAGCGACAGAAACACAATAAGGAATAAATAATACAAATAGGTAGGTAAGGAATGAGAATATACAAATTGATAATGTATGGTAGGTACATTACAAAGAGCATTTATGTATGTACAGGTATATTATGTGCAAAAAATTTAAGTGTACGCTAAGTATGTGTATTATAAAAAAAATCTGAGTATTATTAAAACACAGATGAATCACTTCGCTTCAGGAGGCCTTTATTAACTTCCCATGTGGAGTAATTTTTATGATAGATTGACACACTTTTTTTCGGCTTCAAAATCTCGACCCACATTCACTGCCATTTTTTAATATAACTCAGATTGTATTTGTCTGAAAGAAGAAAGTCATATACACCTAGGATGGCTTGAGGGTGAGTAAATCATGGGGTAATTTTCATTTTTGGGTGAACTATCCCTTTAAGGCTGAGTTGTTTATAAGTATGTTAAGGCTAAATCAGACTAAATTAACTGGAAAGTTTAGAAGGTTTAATGAATAATTTTAGAAATTAAATTTTCATTTAATGGAACCGCAGTGGTTAAGGAATATCAATACCAAGCTGCCTTGCAAGTAGAGATAAAATGTATTTCATATATAGACATTACTAATACAACTAAAACTGAGAATAACTCTGGAAAAACAATACAGTTGACAGTTATATGAACAAATGCTTTCCGTCCCGGACCTGAGCTCCAGAGAGCTGTTCACTTTACAGGACTTGAGATTAATCAGAGCCAGTGGGTCCTGGCTGCTCTGGATATCCTCACCAGACAAACGAGAAAAAATCTCTTTCATACTTCCTCATTTCCACAGCACACGCCTATGTTTTGATTCCTTGGCCACTGGTGAGAGTGAGCTGTCTTTAAAACAGACTAATAATGGAACGATACCAGGACATTTTTGAAATTCTTGATTTTACAATGCATGTTTAATTCAAGCGTTTTTTAGAAGACCAAGTGGAAAAGTTATCTAATCTATGACATCGCTGTTACGATTCAAACAAGTATTCTTTGACATCGCTGTTGATTCAAATATAGATTACTCATCCATCATTAATTAATGATCTAGTAATTATGAAGCGGAACAAAATACAGCATATTGACCAGGCATGAAACAGTTAATAAAGGCTCTGTCGTTGTAAAGAAGACTGCTTGTCTAGCTGCTGATATTAATTTCTTTCTGTATTAATATGCTAATTATTTAGCAAATAATGATTATGCATGCGTATACAGTTACACAAGTAAGAGACCAATAAAAAAATAAATAGAAAAAAACCTTATTCAGACTTATCTTATGGTTCCCAAAGACTAAATGTAAAAAGTTAAATTTTTACTGCCACTAGTGGTAATTTCAGCTGAAAACTGCAATGAATTTTATGTATAGTCATGTTTTGTAATTTTGCACAAAAGTCGCCACAGACATGTTTTTCCAATGAGCCTAGGTTGGGTTTGGAATAACACGAGAGCATGAAAACAAAGACATTTTACAGGTAAAATATGAATCTAGAAACAATGTTTGACAGCTTAATCATGTCATTTGAGACTACAGCAGTCTGTCTGACCTCCATCTCCTATAGGGAATTACAACAGCACTTTGGATGTGATATTATTAGTGCTGTCTGCTGCCTCACCTCACTTCCTGTGGATGTCTAGACTTCAATTTCTGTACTGATTTATTCCAAAGAGACTATTATAAACGTCCTGTAGTCTGCAAACAGCATGTACTGTATTGCCCTATGACCCTGAATTATTAGAAAAGCTAAAAGATCACTTCAGATTCAGTGCAATGTCCTTTCTGATTGTTCGTGACACATTTTCTTGCACATAGAATAGGTATGAACTCACAACCATCATTTCAACTCTCACCCTCATCACTTCTCCTGTTCGATTTCACCCGCTCCTTCTTTCTAAATCACTGAATGACTTCACATTTTTCCAATCGTTTCTACCAATCTTATCTCAAACTACTTCTCTTCACTTTCCATTACCTTGATGACCTTTCTAGCACCTTCATTCGATGGCCACTCACTGAACAGACAGTCTTGGATCCCAGAAAAAAGGGACGGGCCGGACCGCTGATGGCCCCACACCTCCGTCTCCCTCTTTCCTATCAACATATGTGCTGATTTGAGGTAGGGTGGAAAATTTCTGAGCTGTAAGCTATCTGCACTCCTGGGCTCCCTCTCTCTCAAATTAAAGGCATGTGTGGAATCTTGAGCAAAGGCTCTGACAGCAAGGAAAGAGGGGAATGGGGGAAAGGCGAAAAGGAATTAGATGATCCTTGAAAGCGTGGATGACCACAATAAAAAATAAAAAGAGATACATAAATGATGTAAAAGCAGATGAAAGTGAGCAGGATTTCCTCTAAGGATATAACTTACAGAGGATGAAAGAGAATAGTTGAGATCGTTTAAAGAAAGAGAGAAAGGGGCGAGTGAAGGGTGGAGATGCTCCCAGGGGACGGAGCAGCACATGTGCTTCCTATCCAGCACTTCATGTGTATCTCTCCTTTGCTCATTTGAACCCCCCCTCAATTTGAGCTGCTGGAATGGGGTGTTCGAAAGTCCTTTGCACAGATGCAAATAGCCCAAATGCCAGTTTAATAAAAAGAAAACAAACTCTCTCCAGCTTAACCTGTCTGACCAGAGGGGGAATTTGAAGAGGGGGTCACGCGGGACTGTCCCACCCAAACCCAGCCACTTCCTTGTCATACATCTCACTTGGGTATCTCTTTCTGGAGACAAATTGTTGCACTAGTGGAAAGGTTGTGACTGACACTTCACTAAGGACTATGTGCATATACAGTGGGTGGTCCAAATTTTGTGTGAAAATGCATCTACTCTGCTCTCTTTTCTAATTAAATAAAACATTTTATTAGAACTGCTCTATAATGTCAAAAATCTTAATAATTTTAGTCAATATCACATTTACTTGACCACAATTACTTTTGAAACATTATGCATTTATTGAACTTTTAAATAAAAATGTCACACACACACACACAGACGCACACACAACAACAACAACAACAGCATCATAGCAAAGCTGAATGCAGCACATAAATCACTTTATCTTGATTATTTTGTGTTCATACTGTAGTTGTTTGAAACCATTGCAACTGAAAATAAAAACTGACAACCAGCCCTACAATAAATTACAAGTGACATTATTGCCAGTGAAAACTGAAATAAAATATTTATATGGTTAATTCCCAATATTCTGTGTGTCCTCCTTTCTCGTTAATGACAGCAACACTCGAGCATGGACTGATGATCATATTATCCAGCATGAATTGAGAATGTTTGCTCCAATGGAAGTGACAGCATCTGACCTTTCGTTCACATGGCTGACGTCACATATTTTCTTACATTTAATTAGTGACCTAGAAATAATATTGAATCCCATTTCTTTTTAATTAGCTATTATCACACTTCATAAGAGCTGATCTAATATACTTTGCATGTGCACATATACACTCATAGTTTGCACACGAGCTTCTTAATGAATTCTTACACTATAAAATGACATTTCTATACATCAAGTGAATTATCATCAATATTTTGCCCCTAAAACCCTGTGGAACTGGAACAGAGATTAAATGAGGATTACTGATGCTCTGTTTCTATGGGACCTTATGAACACATTTAAGAATCTTCTTGACAACAAGTGAGTTTTCGTCATCTATGAACGTCACTACCACAATGCACTGAGGAAGAACACCAGTAATTAATGAGCTCAGCTGTGGGTTGAACAGCACAAGAGCCCAGAGGAATCCAAAACCTTTAAAAGGCAACATCATCATGTACACTCAATGAGACTTGCAACTGGACCCATGGCTGCTTATTTATGCAATCACTGCTGTTATCTCTTTTCTAACAATATAAATAGCAGGCTTGCTTCAGTGGAGTTATTTCTAAGGAACTGTTAATAATACTGTTATTTTTGCTCCACTGAATGAGAGAAGGGAGAATTTAGGACACATCACTCTATGAATTTCCCAACCATTTCTTGGTCAGGTGACCTCTGTTAGAGATGAACTAAAAAGCGGCCCGAGGGAGAGGACACAGAGACCAGCTCATCACCACGAAACAACAGCTCAACTAACGCCAGACCTCAGGATGCACGTGCAGAGCATGTGCCGTGTGACCTTGCACAGGTCAGCAACATAGCTTTAAAAAGGCACCCTTCGAACTTCATGACCTTTCAAAGCCATAAAGATTTGACATTAGAGTGTTTGTTTACTTAATCAGGTCACTGAACATTCTTGAAGTTGTCAAGACCTCTAAATGGACTCTCTTGTATCCTGAGTTCATTTCCTTTCCCGGGTTTTTCCTAAACTGAAACAAAATTGAAATGAATGTGCTTTCACTTACTGCTCCTTAAGTTAGTCTTTCTATTTTAGCTTCATGCTGACAGAATCAAAGATGTTACTGTCCATATAACATCAGCAGATGGTTTTTTGTTTTTATTGCTACCATGCCAGACATCATTACCCCTTAACAACCTCTTATTAAAAATGAACTGACCTGTCTATGTGTGTGAAATCAGGCTGAATACGGTTGTACGGTTTAGCTGAATGCAACTAAGCAGTAAATAAACATACATATAAAAACATAAGAGTAAAAACACAAAAACTTCATAGCTTTTCATTTTTATTTTTATTTTTTTACAGAGAACAGTGTGGAGTGCACAGAAATGCCAAACACCCACACACAAACAGTTTCTGAGCACAAAGAGAATGCTGGGTCTTGGGTGGTGGGATAATGGGGTGAATCCCAAACAAAGGCCATTTTGACAGAGCGAGCTTTGTCTGCATCAGCCCACAAATTCATCCACTCAAAAATAATGGGACTTTAAAGAGTGCTGGCCCTTGCAAAACAAAACTGTTCAGCACATGATGTTGACCTTTTGTTATTTAGACTAAACCACTTTCATCCTATCCCCATAACAGAAATAGAGTTTGTAATGTGCCAAAAGATGTCATTACAAAGCTCAGGTTTAAGGTCTTTTATTATATTAACCTGTTCTTTCCCTCAAAGTTTGTTGTTGACAATTTATAGAACATGTGAAGGAGCAGTGTTGTATTTGTACTATAGCTATATACTGTAAGAGTTAAAATTAAACCATTTTATTTTTGTGTTTGAAATGCCCCATGTTAAAGTGCCTGTTGTTATGAGGACTTTTATTCTGACGGGGCGGAAGGCAGAAAAAGAGAGAAGTGAGGAGTTTGGTGAACCTGACAATAAAGCGGGGAAAAAGAGCTTGTCAGTATTCGAGGGTTTTATTTCTAAAAACATTCAATTATGGCCCCGAAAACACCCACAAGCGCTGAAGCAGCAAGCGTTACAATACTACTATCTTAATGTCATTCTAGCAAGGTGTCAGGTTTCAGTGCTACTCAAATTGCACATCTATAGCATTGCAGTCATGCAAATCTAATTAGGGGGCGTTCACACAAAACACATTTTGCATTCCACTGGACTGATTTTCCAAAGTTTTTCTATTTAAACATACAGTAGACGGATGTGTTAGATCATTGCACTCACATGTTTTGCAGCATATGACATGAGAGTCCAGGGGCTGCATCCTTAAAGGGGTAATCGGATGCCCATTTTCCACAAGTTGATATGATTCTTTAGGGTATTAATGAAAAGTCTGTTTAACCAGTTTGGTTAAAATTTCTCAATGGTAGTGTAAAATAAAACTTCTTTACCCTGTCAAAAACAGCTCATTCAGAGCAAGCCATTTTATAGCATTTTCCTTTAAATGTTAATGAGCTCTCTGCTGACCCCGCCCATCTCTTCCGAGTTTGATTTACATCCAAACGAATACTGACGAGCTCTTTTTCCCCGCTTTATTCTCGGGTTCACCAAACTCCTCACTTCTCTCTTTTTCCGCCTTCCGCCCCGTCAGAATAAAAGTCAGGCACTTTAACATGGGGCATTTCAAACACAAAAATAAAATGGTTTAATTTTAACTCTTACAGTATATAGCTATAGTACAAATACAACACTGCTCCTTCACATGTTCTATAAATTGTCAACAACAAACTTTGAGGGAAAGAACAGGTTAATATAATAAAAGACCTTAAACCTGAGCTTTGTAATATATATATATTAGTGCTGTCAATCGATTAAAAAAAATTAACTAATTAATCGCACAATTTTTTAAAATTAATCGCGATTAATCGCGATTAATCGCAATTAAAAGACTGAAACTTTTTGGATATGTAAATGTAAAATGTAAATAATTAATGTAAGCTCAAGACAAAGAAACTATTTAAATTCAAAATATGATTGTTTATTGGATTTTTTTTTTTTTTACTTGTAACACAGATTTTCTCATGTAAACAACATACCTGCAATAAACCATCAATATCCTCCAAATTAACTGTTGAAAGCCATATTTATTACAGAAATAAAAACACAGGCATGTAAGTACCATTTGAATTTCAAAACAATCAATGCCAATAAAAAACAAAAATGATTTCCATGTTGAATTCTAAGTGGACTGCAAAAAAATTCCAAAGTATAGTCATTGCCAGTGCTTTAAGTGGGCCGGTATGCACCGGTACTCAGTACCGCCACTTCCAAATATAGCTCTTGAGCGTTCCGCCACCTCTCCGTGCGCCCAGAACGTGCTTGTAGCGTACCGGTACGTTCATTTGGACATCTGTTTTAATAGAGGTTTTAATCTTTTACCTGCACTGCCGATTTTCAGAGCGCCCTTCACAATGCAAGCTTCCTAATTCATCCCACCCAGAGCAGAAACTACATTACCCATTCACCCTTAAGTTATACAAGTGAATAGCGCATGTCTCGCTTTTCCCACTGTTAAGTGTCAACAACTCAACGTGGCCGGAGAAGGTGTGTGAAACAAGTTGTTATTTATTGTCTGATAAACATTAAAAACTGTCATCTTTTTTCTAAGTTATAAAAAAATACCGTAGACGGCAAGGCACAAATTTAGATATTCATTTATCTAATTAATCTATAGCCTATGCACAAAGACAATATGATCTTTTTGTCCCCTTTTTGTTTTAAAGCTTGATGAAGAGAGAGAGCGCAAGTTGCTGCAGCTGAGGAGGACAGTGATGCACGCGCACAGGAGTGATTGACAGTTCGCGGCACTGTGTACAAAAAATACTCCGCTACACAATTATTTTATTATTAGTTATTTTCGTTTAAGCTTATTAACGTTAGCGTTACAGAAAGGTCTGATTTACGCACTGTTACAGTCATTGTTTTTTTTTTTTTTTAAAACAATGACATTTGAGTTCATGATTTTAATGTTGCTGTTTCTTGTGGCAGACTGAATGAAGAGTAATGTTTCTTGTGGCAGACTGAAGAGTAATCCGGCAGAGTTTTATACTGAAACTTTCCGTCTAAAAGTACTTCCTTGGTCTTATCCATATTTCTTTGCACGTTGAACACACATAGGCCACAACTGGAAATAAAAAAAACTGCAACCGCGTTAATTGCGTTATTTTTTTTTAACGCGTTAAATATTTCAAATTAATCGAATGCGTTAACGCGCTAATTTTGACAGCACTAATATATATATATCTCTGTCTGATTATATGTATAATGCGGTCACTCTAACTGAGATCTGGTTATTGTTTAGTATTTTGTTCATTTCCTGTTTTCAGAAGTCCAGTCACTCTCTGACCTTGGCTTTCCAGTGCTATGAGGTCATATCATCTCCTTTCACTCCAATCTATCCACCTTTCACCTAAATCACGTTAACAGAGAACCAAGTTACTGCCTTGCCAAATATACACTAATTCAGAGTCTCTCTTTAGACTGAAATTGAATTTCAAAGTGACATCAGTTAATTTACTAGCACACAGTCCAACTCCTGTTCCAGCAAAGCTTATGGCAGGATGTGCTTTAACCACAAAAATTTTGCCACTAACATAGAGAAATGTTTTTGAAGCCATATCTTAAATTAAATGATTAATTACAAAGATTACTGTCAACTCTCCTCCTATTAATGCATTAAAATTATGTTAAGGCAGATAATCTCTTGTTAGACACAAACGACTACCCACACAAACTCACACACCTAAAGAGTAATTGTAGAGAAGAGTGGGAGGAAAATGTCCCTATAGTTCTCCAAGTGTGAGGTGAAGATGTCTGAAAGATGAAAAGTGGAATAGGATCCTACTGTTGTGCTTTTCAGTAATGAAATGGGGGAGCTGCTGCTTCTCTCTAATAGTTTTAGCAGAGATAGAGCATAGAGTTGATGGTTCCAGGAATGGATGTCATTACATATGGATTCACCGCCACTGATAGAACCCAATATTCATGGAAAAACTTGTGCTGATGCTCTAGAGTGTTTGAGAAAGAGAAGGAATGAAGTTCTAATTTGCACAAACCAATTGCAATCAAACATCCATGTAATCAATTTCATGCATTTGATTCTAGTTTTCATGGTGTAAAAAGACATACAGTGAGAAAAACTCACAAGTGACTAAAAAAGGGTTTCAGGGGCTGAATAATAAACCTCTCAACAAGTGGCCACAAATACCAGTTGCAGCGGCGTACTGCCATGGAGAAAAAGGCCACCTCTGGTGACGGGAGAAATCCTGACCTGAATAAATTGATGGTTTAATTTCAGTTAGTGCGTCAAAAAATAAAATACAAAAATGTAAAAAAAAAAGAAAAAATCATCACAGCTCTTGAAAAATGAAAAGAGCGTATGGGATTTTCAAAGCAAAGTTTTTTTTCACTCTGACAACCGGATTAATGGCTAGTCTTAAATGTTTGCTTTGCCTTGACATGGATAAATTACATTCTAAAATATATAAAAATACAAAACATTTATTTCGAATTGTAATAATATTTCACAAAATTAAAAATAAATGCTGAGAATGATGAAAATAATTAGGAACAATGCTAATACGTGAAGAAACCCATTAAAAGCTCACAAGGTCCAGTAAGCTGTTTTCACCCATCATTATTAACTGTTAAACAGAGACAGGCGTATTAAATGGAGGCCTTTCCAGAAACTCATATTGTGTTAGTAATGGCTGTATTGCAGCCAGACCCTCAGCACCAGAACAGCAGACAAAAGAGAAATGCTATCGACCGGCATTGTTGTATCGCTCCACCGAGGTCGACTTTTGGTGCCAGGCTCAATTAAGCCTTGCTGAGGTAGAGAACTAAAACAATAGGAATAGTGGGTGCACACAGATGCCCATTCTGATAATTTAACTTCAGTGTGTGTGTGTGCTCACGCTTGAGGTCACTAAAAACACAACAGAACAGGACTTTCCAGCAGTTTACTGAGCTAATGCTATTGGCTGGTGCAGTGTAGTGCAAGAACTGTGTCAGAAGCTTTCTGATTCTCTTGATCCACAAGGTGCTTTGGGAAAAATAAACAGCAGGAGGTGGAAAGGCAAAGAACAGATCTGGAGACAGTGACCCTTCACTGACAAGGAAAGATTTAGAGAAGACATAGGGAAGGGTATTCAATGTGTTTTGGGACTACATGGCAAAATATTGGCACAAGCTGTTGGAAAAAGGACTATAACACACTCTGTGGACAATGGACTTGAAAGGGAAAAGGAAGTTAGATTACGCCTGGCTGTGAATGATATCACATGAGAAATTGAGATTGTGTGATTACAGTTATACAGTTGCTGTGGACAAATTAACGTATCATACAAGCGTCAATTTTTTGTAACACCACACTAATCACTGCCTGTAGAGGTGTAGAATAATTTCTGGAGCATAAACATCCAAAGCTTTAAAATGGTAAATTGCACCTAAGCAGCAAAATCCTTTGAAGAGGTTGTAAATAGCACAGGTTTTTGACAGAAATTCCACTAAGACGGCAAAGCCAAGAGCATTTTCATTTCATGTTGTTTTTCCTGCAGATCCCCCCTGTGTTTTTCAAACCCACAAGCCACCTTTCCAAAATTCTTTCAGGCTCAGGAGGAAAACCTACAGCCAAGAATAAGCAGAAGGAACGAGCGAAAGAATGGAAGTATATATTTTGTACATACTCAAAAGCAAACACTCTATGGGTAGTACGAGAACTGTTGGAGAATGTGACTAAAACACATCTCCTTTGGAGCCAGGGCATAACCATCATCATTTCAGGAAATAATCATCATATTTGAAGGGGTTTGTTTAGTTTGGCAACAAGGTCAGAGGCCGAACAAACACACGGGAAGTTGAGCTCCCTGCCTGGCCGAACCAGTATAACGGCTTAAATGTGGTTAAAACCAAGTCAGCATATTAGACTGATTTCTGAAGGATCATGCATTTTAAACTCCACAAGCTACTTTGTTGTATTTACAGACACATACAAACAATAAAAAAGTACCTTTTAGGGGGCACAAATGCAGCTCTGCAAGTCCTGAGCTGTCATTGTGTATATATTGGGACTGTAAGACCCCTTATGAGGTATTAAGAGAGATGACTGAGCTGATAAACGATTGCAAACTGTTTGATGCCACATGATACAAGCTCTTAAACTCCAAATGTCTTTCAGCTGTTTGGATAAAGCCACATCTAAGCAGCTCTGGGTGGGATTTCACCTGTGTAATTGCATAAGGATATTGAGTACTTACTGTATCACTCCATCCTTTGCCTGTCTTAAGGAGCCCATGACCTTCCTCATGTTCTCATACAGCCACTGAAGTTCAAATTCAGTTCAGAAGGCTTAAAGGTGACAAAACTGTACAGTTATCTGGCTCTCGGTAGTAGGGGTAAGGTTAAGAGAAATGGTTTCCACTATACCCTTTGACCTCTAACCTCATCAAGTTGCTCGTGTAATGAACATTAAACCAACTAACTAGCACTCCCAGGAGAATTTACACTCTTTCATCTTCTACCACTATAGCTTTCTTCCCTTGCTACTAATCGTCCTGTGATACAGTCTCAAAACACTTATTTCCTCTCTGTTTGCCAACACTCTACAACTTTTTTCCATCAGCTCACTATCTGTTTCCTGCCCTCCACACCGAAGTGCAATAGTTCTCCACCTTTCCCATGTCCAGTTTATTATGAAAGCCATCCTTATATTGAGATATGGTCTCAATGACGAGAAGTCGCAACTGTAAGATAGAAGTTAACGCTGCAAGATATCAAGTCTCATTGTGAGCCAAAATGAACTGAAGTCACAATTATGAGAAATAAAGATGCAATTGTGTGAAACAAAAGAGATTTTAGGTTACGTTGGGGCAAGTCTCACTGAGCAATTTAGTCATAATTATGAGGGAATGGTGCTCCAATCAGGAGAAATAAAGTTATTATTGTGAGAAAGTCACACTGTGGTTCTAGTCACATTTACGAGATTAAGTCCCAGTTATGAGAAATTAAGTCACAATTCCGATACATACAATTTTGAGAAATAAAACTCATTTGTTCACTCTGTGGCAGAAACAACGGAAAGCCTGTTTCCGCCACGGAATAAAAAATACAAATAAAAAAGGTGATTGCTTTTTATATAAACGGTTGCGAGATATAAAGTCAGAATTGCGAGATATAGATATAACAGTGATTATATAGTGATATAAACTTGCAATTGTGAGTTAAAGTCTTTCATTGGGGGGGGGGGGGGTGGTCTGGCATGGTCTCACAATTCCGACTTTATTTCTCAGATTTCCATGGTTTTCTCACAATTTACTGACTTTTTAACTCGCATTTGGGAGTTTATATCATGCAATTCTAAAAAAAAAAGAGTCAGAATTGTGAGTTTGTTTCACACAATTATGAGGAAAAAGAATTGTGAGATTAAAAGTCGCAATTAACTTTTTAATTTTTTATTTAGTGACGGAAACGAGATTCAATAAGAAACAGGCTTCTGTCATTTATGAAACATTCAGACACTTTTTTTTTTATTATTATTAGTATTGAGAAAATTTTAATTAAAACCCAAAAAGAAACAAACAGTAATGGTCTGAACGTTACTTTGTTTTAATATCTTATAAAACATTATTTATTTTAAGGTGACTGTTTATATGTTTTAATATTTTATAACAAATATTTAGTTTACGGTGACTTTATACTTTTTGCACTTCTCACAACACCATGATACTGATGTAAAAACATGACCTCTGATTCTACATAGAGACATAGGCCCTTGTATTGATCTGGCAAGTCAGAAAAGATGGAGCTTGTGTAACAAACACAACTGTTCCATGCAAGCTGTTTAGTGTTCAGAGGTTCTGCTCCACTTCTCCGGAAACCATAATGATTGTTGTTATCAGATCAACCATTAAACTCCTTTTTTCTAGGAGTCAGAGACTGCAGTGGACCTCTTCTTCCTATGTTATATCATGTTGGCATCTACAAAGTTTGTCTTTCATGTGAAATACTGGGGTAGAACGGAAACTGAGCTTATTTATTTATTTTTTTTACATTTCTTAAAAGACTCGCAGATTCTGACTGTAGAAATATATTAACTTCATGTTAGTTCCACTCTTTGCGCATGTTGGTCATTTAAATTCGTTCTTCACAAGACTTTTCCTGTGTTCTTCCGGGGGGAGTGAAGTTTATTCATATCACCTACTAGAGTTTGCACTTCCTTTCTTTGCAACAGTTTCACCACCTTTAATCTTCAGAGAGTCTAACAGGTTCTTTATTCTTGAACTAGCCGGTTCCAGTTTTCTCTTCCTGCGATTTTTCACCCCTGCTCCTGAGGAGACTGAAGGAACGAGAAGTGCGGCGAACCCCCACGGTGAGTCCGAACTCTGGTTAAGATTTTCCTTCTGCTGGAGAAGCCAAGCACTTTCGCGACAAAGTGCCACGAAACGTTCTAGCTGTGTTGCATTAACATTCTTGCTAATGTTTAGAGTGGTTTCAAATGGATTCTGGATATACAAAGCTGTCGTTTCCGGTTTGGTCTGCTCCTTTCCCTGGTGAAAGAGATATAAAGCAGGATATTTAAGCATTCAGACACTTAAAGGTACAGTATGCATCAGCATTTGCACTCAATTTGTTATAATGATCATTTAATGCACAAAAACAACATGTGCACAAATACTGTACATGTGGAAGAATTGACAATAAAGCAGACTTGACTGAATATGTTTTTTTTTTCATCAGCTTCATTTAAATCTCAGAGTCTCTCAAATGTGTATTTAATAAACTTCCTATAATACTTTGCTAATGCGTTGGTTGAATTGTTTTCCTAAATCTTTGTTTATGGCAGCAGAACATCTCACAGGTCAAGGGAGCTGAACAGATTTGATTGCAACTGCACATCTGTGTCCACTGCAGACAGACACTTTCTTTGAATTGACTACATATACACTGCCCTCTGGTGGGCGTTTGTGGAGGGTCTGCTAAGACGTCAGAGGTGTCTTTTGGGAGATTGCACATGGATGCTCTGGCGTTGGTGGATGACTCACCTTCCTGATATTGATCGATGCCTTGTTGAAAGGAAAATTGCCATAAAACTCGAAGAATTCCTGCAATAGTTTCTCTTTGGATGAAAAATGAAAACAGAAAAATAAACAGCAGTGTCCTTAACGTCCAATAAAAATTGAATGCATCACAAAAGCAATACAGAAATGAGCTATCTGCCCACAGATGAAAAGGTAAAACCTTTCATTAAGTTTGTGTAAATTATGAAAACAATCCATGCGCTCCACTCACCTAATGTGTCTGTGTTCTGCTGCAGTGTAATCTTGCTAAGGTCACTGACAATAGTGCAGTCATTACCCTCAATGACACACTTATCTGATGGTCCTGGAAAGTGCACACACACAAAGCATAAATATAATTTGAGCAGCCTCCATATAGTAATGGATTCTGTATCACTATTGTGGCATCACTGTCCTTGACCCTGGTAGACCAGAAAAAGGCAATTATTTTTGCGCGTTTAGACACATTAGATACATCATAGACAATAAGACAGTCTAAAGTATTTTGCACACTCACACACACATATACATATATGTGTGTGTTATAATGTGTAAGAAAGTAAGCTCTTATACTTACCAAGGTTGCATTTATTTTATCAAAAACAGTAAAAAATATTTTAATCCTATTTTAATATATGTTAGAATGTAATTTATTTACACGAAGGCAACGCTGAATTATCAGCAGCCATTACTCCAGTCTTTAGTGTCTCATGATCGTTCAGAAATCATTCTTACATAATAAGAAATATTTATTATTTATTATTATTACTCTCGAAAATGGTGGTGCTCCTTAATTTTCTTTTTCTTTTTTGTGGAAACCTTAATAAATAGTTTTCAGAAATGAATAAAAACATCAAAAGAACAGCATTTATTTGAAATAAAAATCATTTTAATAGTGTAAAAATATTTACTGTAACTTTTGATTAATTTAATGTATCAAGTTAAATTGTAGGGTCACATGAAAAGAAAGTATGCACAGTTTTCTAGAGTAAGGGGACACCACAATGACTTTTTGATTATTATATATATATATATATATATATATATCTGTAAAAGGACATAACATAAGAGATCCTATTTCAGTCATAGCGGTTTTAACCAAATGTGTAGTTACTGTCTTTTGCCTTTGTATGGCAGTATTGTACAAAAGACAAGAAACTGCAGAGAAGCATGACTGTAGAAGTAGAATGGAGTATACCTGCCAGCTCCTTCAGTCGGTCCAGTGTGGGCAGTATGGGAGGACCCCTCTGCTGTAGAAAGAACACCACCATGACCGTTAAAGAGAAGTTGGTGATCCATGCTCCTGGAATACTGCTTGTGATGCTATGAACTCGAGCCCAGCACCGCACGCTGAACACCAGATGCCGAACACGAGGGTCCAGCTGGCCGTAGAGAAACAGCAGTTCTGAACTCTTCATTGCCACCCTTCACACAAGGACGTTAAATAAAACAAAACATGGGTTTAGGACTGGACTATCTGTTTGGTTAAAATATAATCATTTTTGGTAATTCTATCTGGTGCCACTAGGAGTGCACCACACCTTTATATGACTGTCTATCATATTTAAACTATGAAGTCAGTGTACACTGTAAACATCTGGGAATACCCCTCTCTAACCCACAGCTTGCCCCATGAGGGGTCCTAGCGCAACAAAAACTGCTTAGCAGATTTCTGTGCATTGCTGGTGTGTCACATTCTAAAACAGGAAGCATAAGAGTGACCTTTATTTTGGGGAAGTGTAAATGGGAGTGAAAAAATAAGCTGGCAGACCTTAACGCCCACAAAACAACCCTTTTAATGTCTTTGTATGGTACTTACAGAGATGAACCATTACTTTCCTTTTCAGCTTCTGAAGTCTTATTTCAAGATGCAGTTTGAGTATGGCTAATTATGTGACGCGTCATTCAGCAGACATTACCTACCTGTTATTTGCAGTGAGATCACACTGAAAGCCAGAGGGTTGGTGAGAAAAGCGGACAAGAGGACATCGAGCTTGGAGAATGTTCTGGACTCCCACACATCCAGGGCCAAACTGGTCTACACATTTCCCAATGACTGAGAGGATACTCTGGGTCACAGCCCGCTCTGATGCTCCTCTCTTCACCTGGTACTCCAGAGACAGTCCTGAGCCCTGTTTAAAACATTACAGCATGCACTAATCAATTAATTTTTAAAATATCCCTACTATTGTTCTAACCTTAATTATTTTTTTTATTATTATTATTAAAATTGACCGGAACATTGAAATATTTAGTCATGCAATTTAAAATTTTTTTTTATTTAAAGACATATGATGACAGCTATAATAGTACTATAAAAATAGTCATTCAAACATCTACTTTTTGTTCTATGGAATAAATAAAAAAATCCATAACTAGGCAAAAACAAAACAAATGAGATTTTGACTTTTTCATACTAAAGGGGTACTTTTAAAAAGACAGGTCGCCAAACTGTGAAAATACTGTGATAATTTACTCATCCTTATGTGATTCCAAAACTATATGACTGACTTTACTCTGCAGAACAATAAAAAAAGAGATATTTTGATAAATGTTTCAGTGGTCTTTGTCTGATTTAGAAATCAAAACTGTTAGGTTACAAACATTCTTCAAAATATCTTCACATTCCAAGTCATTTGTATTGACACAAGTTTAAGGAGGATGAGCAAAAGACAGAATTCTGGGTAAACTATCCCATTTAGATTTAATCTACATAAGCAGTCCACAGCATTGACCTTTTTCTGGCTTGTTGCATAGATGCCATCGAGGTCCAGAATCATGTCAACATCACAGCCCAGTTTGCCAAAGCTGTTAACAGTGGAGCCGAAAGGCCTGATGATGCATTCTGGGAAATATGCACCAGCTATGTCTCGAAGTAGAGAACAAACAAGAAAGCGCAGGCTGACGTTCTCTTCTGTGAGCTCTAAGGTTTCTGTGAGACACTGCAGTTGCTCATCTATCTGTGAAAGAAAAGTGAAAAGAAGTTGCATATTTGAAGCTCCATCTAGCAAACATAAAATAGGAGCAGTCTCCCATTCCAATTTTTATCCTTTCCCATTAGCCCAATCATATGTCTTGGTTTAAAAAAAAGAATGTATCGCCAAGGGAAGTCTTACGCTGTTCTTTTCTGAGAGCAGTTGGCTGATTTCACTGATGGATGGAGGGGACTGCACTTTGAACTTCGGCATGGGATGATTGCTTGACTGACTGCCTGGCCATTTCAATGACAGCAGGCGAGATTTGAAAGGCACTGCAGCTTCATGCTCAACAGCTGGAATATTTGTGCTCTCCTTCAACGAGGCAATGCTCTCTCTGCTGGAGAATTCAACCACTGCATATGCTCCCTACAGAAACAGAATCACATGGTAAACTATAATTCAATTTCAGATTTTTGTGATCAAGCATCACACGATTTCTAGATATCAAACTTGTAACTGTATAGTTCAGCGACACTTACATAGCTATTGTAGAAGAAATGATTGTTGATTGTCCCATGTTTAGACAGGTAATCTAAAAACTTATTTTCGTTGATCTTAGAAGGACAGCTGATCAAAACCGATCTTTCAGCTTGTTCTCTTCTCTCCTCTTGGATTGCTTGAAATGTTTTACTCTCCTTGGCTTTCGTGATTAGAACGAAAATGGGGCAAGACGAAAGAGGCTGGAGTTAGATTTTTTTTAACCATGATAAGACAACTTGGTATTTACTTTTAACATAAAATGTCAGATTAGAACACGTTTTTACAGCTGTCGTTCCCAATACTTAAATGAGATGACTTGGTAAAAGTCATGCCTATATATCTACATAAAAACAATGTTAAGTTACCGGCTTTCGCTGTCGTGTTCTCTGTCTGGGCTTTGACTGCCGACGCAGTTGAGGTGAATCTTCCTTGCGTTTGGGGTTCCAAACCAAAACAAAATCTATCAAGCAATCCTAAACCCCTGAAACGTAACCTACATACTGCAGAGGAGGCCGCCATTGTTGATTTGAGATGGGCGCATGCGTACACATTGCCTCTACGGTGGCTGTGAACGGACCTGCACTGCTGCGTTGCGAATTTGGAAAAAACTGAAAATGTCAAGCTACGACGGAAGCCCGGGGATCCTCAAATTGGAAAATACCTAAATGAGAACACAGTTGGAGATTTTGACTCATTTCCGACTAACGTTACTTTGAATTAGTCCGCCAAAAGATTCGTTCACGGATTCATTTAGTAAATACTTTTTCTATATGAGTCACGTCAGTCGAGTAACGTTACATTTCATTCACAAGTGACATACGAATTACGAAAGATTCGTTCACTGACTCGTTCAGTGATCATTCATTTCTGCAAGTGTAACGTTACAAGTTGTGATGTTACTTAACTAAAACGATTTACGTATCTGAAAGATTCGTTTAAAACATCGATTCGTTCGTGAACAAAACGACACACATTCTGCTGCGGAGTCTGGACTTCACTAATTTGCATACACTTTTTGAGACCGACAAAGAGCAATAACGTTTTTAAGCTCATATATCAAAGGGCACAAGCGTGTGGGTGCTTCTTTATACCGGTTCATACTAGTTTAGCTTTTCTTTGCTACCGCAAGGTTGTTATAATTACAAGACTGTGCAACATTTTCTCTTGCGTATCATCATGAAGATGAAAGAGAATGACATCCTTCTTCTGCCACGGAACATTCTGATAGGGGACTGTGGCAAAATTAAAGCAGATACGTGACCTCTCAATGAGAAAATACCTCTCGCTGGAGAAAACGAAACCGCAGCTGACGTAGGCGCCGAGCGGAGGCGTAGCTCACACTCCTCTCGTCTGCGAGCGTCTGTCTCGGAGCTTCAGTTCAGCGGGACATGGACAACCAGTGAGCACGTGCCCTGCTCTTATCACACTGACCGAGAGGTAAGCAAACTACGGCTGTTTTAGAGTTTTATTATATATTTCGAGCAGCTATTACTAGTATGATAATTTGGAATGTAACGTTACACAGCAGAACAAGCAGGTTGGTTATTGGCAAGTGATGAAAACCTCGTCAGCTGCCTGTTTCTAGTCAGTGTTTCTGAGCATCCGTATCGTTTAATAACGATAAATTATTATTGTTGTGGTTGTTGTCATCGTCGTTATACATGCTTTTATTTCAGATGAAGTATGTATTAGGACACGAGGTTGATGAGAATTTTTCAGCACTTTGTTGTTTGTGTCTGCGTGTGTAAAAATGGGGTTTGTGGGGGTATGTCAGAACAGACAGTCAAACCCACATTTCTTACCAATCTTATTTGTACTTGTGAGCTTCTGCTTAAGGACCTTCAAAAGATCTCCATGTTTCAATATAGGCTAAACTGTTTAACTTCCATTTGCTTTGAAGAAGAAAGCCCATCTTGGGGTTTCCCACCCTCTGAAAACCACCCTTCACTTGCAAGCAAAACAGAGCAAGCAAGCAGATCAGGAAACATACCTGACCTGACCACACTCTAACATGCATGTATGCACTTGAAGTACATTAGTTAATGTCCTGTTTCTAACATTCTGTTGTAGGATTCAATCAAGGATGGCGTACGAGAATGAAAATGCTGGTATAGAACTGCTTCTTGCTCACATGAACATTGAAGACTTCATCCAAGAGGAAGATAATTTCTACTGTGTTGGCGAGGAGGTGGAATCGGGAGTTTCGTTTGAGGAAAGTTTCTCACAAGAAGATATGGATGAGACTGAGGAGACGCCACAGGATTTGAGCTCACATGTGCAAAATCCCGGAAAGGTCCGTTACGGGACAGCGTCCGACCTCCTGGACTTTGTAAATATGGTTTCAAACACACTGTCCTCCTCGCTCTTAGAGGTGGGAGAAGAAATGGGGGTTCTGCTCAACAAGGTAAGCTCTATTGGTGGTTATTTTGACAGATCCATAACATATACAGCTGAGATAGACAGTATGATGTTAAAGCATTATGTAAAGTGAATGAACTCTCTACACTGTGCAATTGAAGGCGTATTCAAAGCAACTCATATCTGAACATAATATGTAAAGGAGGGTTTACTTGTTTTACAAGTTGTCATAGCCTTACTCATGATCGCCCTGCTTTGTTCCTGCAGACAGACATGGTCATTAAGGATGGGCATTATCGCATTGATTTGGACGTCCTTCTGTTTCCGTGGAAACTAACTTACAAGCCCCCAGGCCCTGGATATGTTCCCAAAGGCTCATTTGGGAAGGTCCATCTGGCTCAGGACACCAAAACTCGGAAGCGAATGGCATGCAAACTAGTAAGTCGGGGAATCCAAAGCATGTTTGTTTAATGAATGTCAATTTTTTTTGTTTGTTTTTTTCGTGCAAAGGTAGTTCATTCCACTAAGAGGTCTTAACGGACGTGACTTCCCTTCTGGGAATCCGTGTTCTTTTATGAGTAAAGCAAAAACATATTTTATACAGTTTGTTGGGTCCCACCTTATATTAATTTGGCCTTAATTACTATGTACTTACATTTAAATGAATCATTTGGTACAATGCACGTATTGTGTACATATACGTTTTTACATTGTACTTATATAAAAAAAATACCTGCATGTAATCACATCTGTAATTAATTTCTGTAACTTTATTTATAATTACACTTTTGACCTATCGCTTACACCTTGAACCACCATTAAATCTACCCATTCCAAATCTGTCCCTAACCTCACCCATATCCCACCTCAATAGCAGCAAAAGTGTTTTGCAATACACTATGAACACAATAGGGGGAAAAAGAAGGATTTTGAGCATAAGATCAGTCATTAAATAAACATACACTCATCATGTGGAAATAGAAGACAGAAGACACATTATACTGCATGATGTGTCCTTGTGATGATCTTATGCACCAGCATGGGAGACCAACAAGGCTTTATGTACAGTGGAAAAATAATGGCTCTGAAAAGAGAAACACTTCTTTTAGAAACTGTAGCAGCAAGAAGAGAATATTTTGAAATGGGGAAGAGCACTTTTTGGGAAATAACCCAGTTTCCTTAAAACGTTTAGAGGGTCAGTGTGCAGCATGCAGAGTTTGAACAGAAACCGAGAATGGCTGTACCGCACACAGGAAGCTGACAGGAACGCCCCTGTGGAAACATGCAGCCCACAGAGACAGTGTCTCAACTGTGTGGCACTGGCAGAGTGCAGGTGTCTAAAGTTTCAAAATTGTGGTCAGTTTAACCGGTTGTTGCTGACTTTTACAAAAATATTCACCCTCTTATTTTGGCCTTTAATGTTTTGATCAAATAATAATAATAGTAATAATAATTAGGGGTCAGTTGCCTGGTGTAATGAACTAATGTAACTGTTGTTTGATGCAGCATGTGGCGTCTTTGAATCGTTAATTTAACCGTTTTGTTCATTACATCATTCACTCAAAAACAGTGAGACACTTAACTGCTGACTCAATGACAAAGACATTTTTTGTAACTAACACTGGCATATGCAAGAAAATCTGATTAAAAATTAATTTAACTTTACAAAATATTTTATCAAAAAAAAGTGCATTATTATATATTATTATATATTCATTGACGGAAATGTTGGTAGATTTCGTAAATACTGTTAATTATTTAAGTGGGCGTGGTTGTAATATTAAACACCCAAAACAGAGAAATATATAATCAACCGGGTGTATAAATAAATCCGTAATTACTTCGAGTTCAACACTTAGGGAATTAGTGTAGTAGTGTGATTTGTGTAATTAATATTGTGAATATAAATGGGGAAATGTGTAGATTATAAATAGAAATACTGTAAATATATTATAGGGTTGCTTCCACCTTCTCTAAACCATCTGTATTTTCTCTTTCTTATTAAATTGTTTGCATATATGAATGATTTAATAGCATCTTTTATACCTATATGTATATTGAGCAATCTAAATTTTGGTGCACTTCCATAATGTCTAAAATGTACTTTCTCTTCAGATTCCTGTGGAACATTTCAAGCATGCAGAGGTGGAAATCCAAGCCCGGTTCCAGCACGAGAACATAGCACAGCTGTATGGGGCCTTGCTGTGGGAACAGACGGTGCATTTGTTCATGGAAGCGGGTGAAGGTGGCTCGGTTCTAGAGAAGCTGGATAGCTGTGGTCCAATGAGAGAGTTTGAGATCATTTGGGTCTCTCAGCAGGTTCTGCGAGGCCTGGAGTACTTGCACTCTCACAAGATTATACACCACGACATCAAACGTAAGTGCTTTGGATTGCATCATAAAGGTTTTTTTTTCTGACATATCACTGCAGCTTCCTGCCAAACTGTTTGTTTACGACCATTTTACCTCAGCTGCTCTGAACTGAATTTGCAAAACACATTTCAAAAGAAGGGTCAAAAGCAGTTCAGGACTTTTTTTTTTTCATTGCAAACCACACACACATACACACACACCAAACCACTGTTATTTCCCCCCCTAAATGCAACAAAGGTGCTTTGTAGGTAAATCAGATAATGACAATGTGGTCGAGGAAGGAATTTAGCTTATTTGACGGAACTTGAAATGAGGCCATCGAGAGGAAGCAGCACTGTAAAATGATTGACGGAACATTGGCCACAAGCTAGAGAAGCGTTTTAAGGCTAAGCCCTTCATAGATGAGGATCACAACATCATTTAATATGGTTGGGTTGTGGCCGACAGCATTCTGCTGCTGTTTAGTCATTCGCAGGAGTCAATCAGCGCTGCAGCTCATGACTTCTCAAGCGTCTGGAATTTCCAGTCAGGAGAGCCAGAGCAGGAAGAAGACTGTCAAATGTATTACTGTCAAGGGCTTATTCAACATGCCACCCTTCTAAATAATGCTTTTAGTAAGACTGAGAGAGTAATGTGAAGAGACAGTGAAATGGGTGACCAATCACGAGCCTGCTTTGTGGTTTTGAGGACTGGCTTTTTGACATTTGGCTTGGAGAGGAAACATGCTATTTCAAGTAGTGTGAAATATGGAGGGAGAGCAAAAAAAAGGGGGTTTTGAGACTCCGGATGATCTGTTTTTCAACTGTTCAACCCTTCCCATGAGTAATGAGCTTACCCTGCTTCTGGAAAACAACACTTTGCTGCATTTGTCTCTCTGTGCAGCACAAACAAGAACTGAACAACCTATATTTTTCAGAATTAATTGTAACATCTCAAATATTGCTACACATTTTCCGAATGTTGTTTTTTTAGCTTTGATGTGTTTTAGACATTATCTAAATTCAGTTTTTGTCCCTGCAGCCAGTAATATTGTGCTGATGTCTGCTAAAGCCGTGCTGGTGGATTTTGGGCTTACAGTACAGATGAAGGATGATGTATATATTCCTCGCGATTTACGTGGCACAGAGGTGAGTATTTTTGAGGTCACTTTGCACAGTTAAAGTTTCCCATAATTGTTCTGACTCTGTTGCGACTAAAGGTTAGTTTAGGCTATATAAAAAAAAACAACAATGAAGAATTAGATTTTGTTTCTGATGGTGCTGTTGGCAGAATTCCTTTGGAAAGTCATAAATATAAATTGTCTTATGGTATGTACATTTTTTAAATAGTTAATGGTGATTCTGAAAGGAGATCTGAAAGGGCAGAAGGCACATACATGCACAGACACACTTTTCCCCCTTAGCTGACATTCTGTTCCCTAACAAACTCTGGGAAAGGCCCAAAAGGACACAAAAACACATGCACATTAGCTGCCTCATTGTTGACTTTTTGCCCCATTTGGAAAGTCCAGCATGCCTTGTTGACCAGCACTAAAGATTCCCCAAATAGAATAATAAAGTTGTTTATTGTAAGGCAGGACAGTGAGCAGCTCACCAGAAGTTCATTTGACCATTTGCCTATTACATCAGAAGTTGTTTTTCATATTTATATTATTCAGAGTGACTGAACAGTAGAAAGCAGCTAGTCCTGTATTTGATTCACAAAATTAAAGAAGAAAAGTTGCTGCATATGTGAGTTCTGAGCTCACTGCTTCCATATTTCTTGTTTTTCCTTCTATACAGATGTATATGAGTCCAGAGCTAGTTTTATGTCGAGGACACAACACAAAGACCGACATCTACAGTCTGGGAACCACAATCATACACATGCTGAGTGGAAGTCCTCCATGGGTTAGGAGATATCCCAGAAGTGCCTATCCCTCATACCTTTACATAGTAAGTGTGATTTTTCACCCTTTTAATTGTATTTTGTATGTATGTGTTTTACTGTAGCAGTATAAGGAGAGTCCCTGAATGTGGGAAAACTTCACTGCATGAAAATGACTCTATACATTAACCTCAGAGCAAAACCCAGAAATGTCATGCAGGTTGATGTCATAATTTCATGACATAAGGGCCTCTATTAGCACATAATGTCTCATACTCAGTATCATTTTAATAATACAAATGATAATATTTTTGTATTATTATATTATTAGTATTATTTATTTTGCTTTTGCTCTTTTAATTTTCTTTTTATTTGTTTGTTTTATTTAAACCACTGAAAATGATGGTAATTATATACCATTGTAATAATAATTATAATAATTGTATATAATATATTATAGATCCGTTTTTCTTTATAGGTTTTTCCCCTTCTTTTAAGCTTCCCTTTTTCAGTTTAAACTACTGTAATGCAAATGATGCTAATTCTCTAACATTCTCTAAACCTTTTTTTGCCACTATAAAGCGAAGGATCTCAAGATACAACTTGTGATTGCAAGTTCTTCTTTCCATTGCGAGAAATTTCCAAATATCTCTTTTATTAAACAAAGAGGAAAAAGAAAGAGAAAAATCTCATATCAGCAATTTAAGCTTCCTCTATGTTTTGCAGATTAATTGTGTTTCAGTTTAAGAGCTGCCCGTGTAATGGAAGCAGACTGAAAGCTGGCTCTATAAGAAATAATTTTGCTAGACAGACATTTGGGTTCAACATTTATACTGCAGTCCAACTGGTTTCATTTCCCTTTTCACGTACTACAGTTCCTTTTCATAGAAATGAATGTCATTTCATGTACTGTGTCTCTTTGCATGTGACTGCTTGCGAATGCACCCGTGCCACCATTGATTTTCATAATCTCTGTTTGCAGATCCACAAACAGGCCCCTCCTCTGGAAGACATACCTGAAAGCTGTAGCCCCGCGATGAGGAGACTCCTGGAGCACGCGCTCGATAGGGTCCCCGCGCGGAGGAGCTCTGCCACAGAATTACTGAACGAGGAGGCCCTCCATCCTTCTCGGGAGGACCAGCCACGCTGTTGGAGCCTGGACTCGGCGCTGGAGGAAGGCACACATCCAATGCTGCAACAGCTCAGTCAGTTTTCAGACAGCACCCAAGGTAAATCACACAACACACACACACGTACAGTATACCATGTCAAATTTATTTAATTGCATGCTTGAGATCCTTTACTCATCTATTTTCAGATTCGTCCTTGTACACCGAGGATTCTGGGCACTCGAAGAAGAAAGGTTCCCTCCATATTGATTTGGGCGCCTTGGCTGGCTACTACAGTCTGGTTAGAGGGCCACCATCTAGTGAATATGGCTAGTTAAGGTGGATTTTTGCTAAAATCCACTGGATTACTTGTATAGTTTGCATTCATATATAAGCTGTAAGAATTGTGGAGCTAAACTCATCCATCTGATGATTGAGCATATATGGTCCCAAATGAGGACAGTCTACACAGATTGGATAGTGATTGGACGTGAAGAGAAGACGGTCCTGAGGTGTTTATATTGTTTGATGAACAGTTTGTGAGGAGTAGTTTTGTTAATGCAGTTCTTTGTCTGTGTTATGAGAACATGAATATATATGACAATATACTGTATTTGAAATGCGTACTAGGGATGCAACAATATTAAAATCTGACCAATACAGATAAGCAGAAAAATATTTTTATATTATGACTGCTGAAAATAAATAGCTGAGTATATGTATGCACCTTTTTCTTTAAACAACAACAACGTTAAATTTATTTAGGCATCACATTATAAAGTATGAGAAATGCATATTCTACAGTATGAAAAATGCATATTATATAATATATATACTACAGCTAATTGCAGATCACCGTAGCTGTGCTAGGTGCATTGATTATGTATTCCATATCTGATCACATAAGGGCAGGCCCTAATGATAGTAAATCTGTGCTTTAAAATATGTTGAAATATTCATTAAAATGATTATTATGCTAGATTATATTTGCTTAATGTTATTATTTTTTTTAGATTTTTGACCATAGCAGTGCTATGTACGTTAAAAACGTATTTATCTCCAGTGAACTACAAAGGCAGGCCTGTGTTATCTAAAACTTTATGCATTCTGACCTACATTTGTAGGTTTTATTATTTTTAATCACAATGTGTTGTGAGTCTTTTGAATTTGAATATTTGATCTCTGTCTTTGTCTTTAATAACACATTTCAGGAAATAACTTCAGGTTAATGTTTTAGATTAATGCATTTTTGTAATCCCCATGTGAGTGCATTGTCTTTAAATAGCTTTAGATCCCTTGATAATACAACCATTGAGAAAAAAAGACAAAAGAGCAGACTGCAGCAATTATTATTTTTCCCCTTCAGGAAGTGTTTTCGGATGATATGGAAAATCATCTCAGGGTTTTATTCCCATGGAATGTGTTTTTGTTGAGTAGTTGCAATGCAAGAGAATGAAATGTGCACTCAGACAAAAATAAAAAATGTAATAGATCCTCCAGATTAATGACAGTGTTCATAAAAAGTGACTTCATAAACATGCTGTGACAGCAAAGATGAACTGATCTTTTGTTGTCTGAACATCTGTATTGAAGAGCTCCAGTCTGCATATTCATGTCTAAAAAAACTACGTATTGCACATATTAGCTTATTTGTATTTGCTAAAATCAGCATATTTGTAGCTTTTCATGTGTTTAAACATTGCATAAATATATAAGGCCAGGATGCTGTCAATTTTGCTTGTATTTGTAATCTAAGGTTGTAATTTCAGATGAAAAGGGTAAAAAGACATTTGACTGTTCCAAGCAATAAACTGTTCTTGAGAAATGTCTTAGTCATTCTGGAAAGACCAGAAGGTCGGTGTGTGATAAATGATAGTATCACATAAGACTGCTGTCCATTTTGACAATACTTGGGGGAAGTTATAAAATAAAATAAAAAATTCTAAAAAAGATGAATACTGTGTGATTCATTCATTATTTGTAAAAGCAATACAGGTGTGGTGGAAGTTCTGATCGAGGGCACGTTTATAAAGCCAACAGCAGCAAGTGTCAAATGAAAATTTTGATTAATGAAAATGATAACAAGGCTTATGTGTTATTTATGAAGAGCTCAGATGAAAAACTTTCTAGTACTGTCTGAAATTTGCTTCTAAAATTATCATTTTTATCAGGCTCCTATATTTATCTTCCGTTGTTTCACTGTAATGGCATAGAAAAGGACTTGTACACTGCCATCAGAGTAAAAATACTGAACCTAAACATGAGTGTCACAGGTCGTGGTGCAGAGGAATCATGTGGAGAGGAAGTCATCCACGAGTGAGTCTTTAATTAACAAAACAAGAACAAAACATTCTGAAACTGAGGGAGACAACAACCACGACGTAACTTTAATGCAAGGCAAAGGAACTGAGGAAAACACAGGGAACGCAATAAGGGAGCATAGAAACAGGTGAGGAGTAATTAATCAAAACAGGTGAACAGAATAATCCGTGATTAACTAATATTATAATATTAATATTATAATATTATATGAGAACAGGAACTGAGCCGAATACGGGCAAACAGGAACTAAACACAAACCAACATGGGACCATAGAAGCCTGACAAAAATGCAAACTTATTTCCACGTAGTGACGCCGAAATGAAATGTGCTTTTGCTCAAGTGTTATTTCTTGAGAAAAGACGAGCATGGTCAGCAGAGCTCGAGTGAGGCAGTGGGTTTCCCCTGCAGGTTCTGCCTTTGAAGATGAAGGTGATGTGCTGAGAGAGAAACTGTATTCCCCGACCTTTAAAACTCACAGTGAGAGATTACAATTACAGTAAAGGGACAAGAATTTCTACAATGTGTCAAATATCACAATCACTATCTACTGCCGAACCGGGTAATTTACTATAGTGACTCCTTGTGGTCAGTTTTGGTACAATATTTACATTTTCGGTGTGTCTATTTTCACTAAGTGCAAATAGCCCGCCTCATTGACAGAGGCGATTTACACTAACTCCGCCCACCAATGTGTCATAGGGTTAGACATCATTGCAAAAGACTTCCTTAAAGGGTTGTTTCACCCAAATATTAAAATTATGTCATTAATAACTCACCCTCATGTCGTTCCAAACCCGTAAGACCTCTGTTCACCGTTTATGATATTTTAGATTTAGTCAGAGAGCTCTCAGTCCCTCCATTGAAGCTGTGTGTACGGTCTACTGTCCATGTCCAGAAAGATAAGAAAAACATCATCAAAGTAGTCCATGTGACATCAGAGGGTCAGTTAGAATTTTTTGAAGCATCGAAAATACATTTTGGTCCAAAAATAGCAAAAACTACGACTTTATTCATCATTGTCTTCTCTTCCGGGTCTGTTGTTGTTAACTTTTTTAACTTGGCTGATACTTTTTCTGAGTTAAAACAAACCAATATCCCAGAGTAATTCATTTACTCAAACAGTACACTGACGGAACTGCCGTGAAGAGAGAACTGAAGATGAACACCGTGCAGAGCCAGATAACGAAACAAACGATTGACTCGTTCTCACACGATTGACTAGCTATTTGGGTGAACTAACCCTTTAAAAAAACAGCTTCAACAGAGGAGGTAAATAACGTAACGACTGCCATTTGACACGAGTTCGAATCCGCCTTGAATTTCATAGCTTTACCAGGATGGTACGAAACTTGGTGACTTTTATGGCACTTGGTATGTGAAAAAAAAACAACAACAAAAAAAAAAACCTTAAGGACATGATTCAAAAAGGCTAAGTGGTCATAAAAAATAGGGGAAATGAATGGGAAATGGGAAAAAAACTACAATATGTGTATAATCTACATGAAGAAAAAAAAAAACACAGCAATGAAGGGGTGAAACTCCACTCTAAAACATCACGGGCCTGTTTCCCAAAGGAGGTTAAGTGAAAACTCTGAGTATGTTAACCCTGAAATGAGGGAAACTCTAGGTTTTCAGTTTCAGAATGGGAGGATTGTAAAACCTGAGAAAGCAGGGTAAGTCAAGCCCGTTTCTGAAAGAGAGGTAACTTATACTCAGAGTCAGTTACCATGGTAACTTATTCTATAAACCTAACCTGGTCAGGGGCAGGTTTTCTTCGGTAAACTCAGAGTTTATTTCGGCCTCCTCCCCTTTTTTAATGATGCACGCTGGAACAAAATGCTCTTCTTACTTAGTGCCCCCCCCCCCAAGTATACACACACACACACACACACACATATATATATACATAAAATAAAGATTGATTTTCTATATAAGAGAATTATATAAGATACTTACTGGGGGGGGGGGGGGGTCTAAATTAAGTGATAATAATAAAAAACACATTTTTATAGAATTGTAATGTGTTGTGTAACAAAGTGCTTTCTGTTTTCAGGTTTGAATGTAGTAATAATAATGAAAAACAACAAATCAACAAAAAATATAAACTTGGACAAAAAGTAGTCTTTGAGAATGCCTTCATATACATTTAAATCCACAACCTGATAAAGTAAACAATTATGTATAAAAACAAAGGAATTCACAAGCCTCTCTATAGAGTCCTATATAGATATCTAGTGGTTACACAATGAAATTACAGGTTTGTTTTTTTTTTTTGTTTTTTTTTTGCTCTCACCAGGAGGTGCTATTCAGGCCTAGTCTCTATTTTATTCTGAAATACTGAATTAACTGAAAAATAATTGTAAAGAATTAGAAAAAAAGTTTGTACTATTTACAATGGGAAAAAAGTATCATAATTATTGCATAAATATTCATTAATAAAATTCTTTCAAAATACAAAAGAAAAAAGAAACTATTATTATTGAACAAAAATATACCATGAGTCTGACTCTCTAATGAGAAGCGCACAAGGGTTAAAATGTGACATGGGAAGAATAAGGTCGTTATAACTGTCAGTGATAGGTTGATCGTTATTCTTAGGCTAGCAGTTTAGTATGCAGAATTACAGCCTACATCTGTTTATTTGCACCATTAAACACCACAGGACCACAACATCATAAATAAAATTTAAATACATCACATAAACCCCTGATCCCCAATACATTGCACATTTACAATATATCTAAATCATGACAAACCCATTTCCAGTTTTAGAGTCTGAATCGAATCAGGTGTATTTAATTTGATTAAGAAGGTATCCAAAATGTTTTCAGTGTACAGAGTACAGTGGCACCTCGTGGAACTGGGTTGTGAACGACTGATGTTCAGTAGAAATGAATCAAACTCAAAATATTACCGCTTATGTCCAAAAGGTGGCAGAACAAGACTGTCCAATGCTGCAGGGACTAGGATTTGACGTCACTCCAGATGTTCACAATCATCACAACTCTAGAACAATTTCATGAAGTGATTTACTACATCAGCCTATTCAAATTTTAAAGAGATACATCATAAGTCTCAATTCACTGAACAAAATAAAAAAAGTCTACAAAATAGTCATTTTGCTTAACAATATATATAGTATATTTAGAGTACTAATATATTTATAATATAATAAATGTATTACATTTTAATATTTTGCATATAAAATTGTTTTTACTAATTTATATTATTTACTATATGTATATATATATATAGAGTATAATAATGAATATATACATATAATTTTCTATTAGTATAGTATAATGTGTTATATATTTATATCAGGATATTACTACTTTACATAAAATTTGCCAATTGAGATTTCATGAACCAAGCTCTATAGTTTAGTAAGACAGAAAGAAAAAAGAAAAAGACAGACAGACAGAAAGAAAGAATGAAAGAGAAAGCCCCCTGCTAACAGGACTCAGACAGATAGCCTCTGGTGTGGCACCACTAATGTTAGTTTGCACTGCTGTATACAAAGGGCCATTCTTTACAAACACAGCTAACCAGAGACGCACTGTCCTCTAATCTTCCCATCTCCAGACTGTGCAAACAGACGGTAGTTATTACTTTTCATAATTCATAGTCCTTTTCTCTCGAGACGCAGTACCCTGCAGTCATGGCGTCCAGAACCATGAGCTTGTGTACAGATGCACTTTCGCGCCTGTTTCACACCGCTCTTTACTGGAATAGTTTTTGTGATGACAGAACTTGCTGGCGCTGTTTGCTTGTTGATATTTTTCTCAGTAAGTCAGGCTATGACATATGCATGGCACCCCTCTCTCAGCCTGGTAATGGCATCATTCCTGGCTCTGTTCATATTTGGACAGAGATTTGGCATGGTCAGGGGTTGCTGGTTCAATTTATATGGCCTTTATACTTACTTTGCTTCCAGTAATTACGCTGACCCTTCTGACAGGCTTCATTTGATCTGGTATTGGTTTGCCATTCAGACTTGTGGAGTAAAACACAATGGTCACACACAAAGGCTGGTAGAAAATCAGCTTAATGCACATATTGGAAGACATGAGCATCCTCGGGAAGTAAAGCTTATTATGGATTTCCTTGTACAGCATGACTGTGTTGTCAGTCCAATGTTGAGGGAAACTCACCAATCAAACTCTTTGTCTTGCTGATGTAGTTTTCCTCACATCAGGCACCATTATGCACACCATTTTCTTGTCAGTTAAACTCACAAATAACATGATATGTATTAACCAAATAAAATCCTATTTTTCCACATAGAAATAAATATTTATTTATTTGTGTTGCAAACAGAATACGCTCAGCTGCTCAATGAGACTTCACATTTAATATTTTACTATCAAGCAGTTGTGGGAAAAATGACATTTTGAATGTAATTATAAATAGAGAACAATCAAATAATACATCAGTTAGACTATATGTGTGTGTGTGCTCTTGTTTTTGTGACATATCAGGACACAACTCTGCATAATGACATGGGTATGACACAGGTATTACAAGGAGAGGGTGACTGAGGACATATCCCATGTCCCATTTTTCAAAACGCTTATAAATCATACAGAATGAGTTTTTTTGAGAAAGTAAAAATGCACAAAGGTTCCTGTGAGGGTTAGGGTTAGGGGTAGGGTTGGTGAAGGGCCATAGAATATACAGTTTCTACATTATAAAAACCATTACACCTATGGGATGTCCCCACTTTTCACAAAAACAAACGTGTGTGTGTGTGTGAAACAACTCCGATTTATTGTGTAACCATTTTCACTTAGAAATAGCTAGACATGTTTATAAAGAAATAAATGACAAATAACACAATGATTTTAATGTGACATTTCTAAGTATAAAGACATAAATACATACATAATATATAAATGAAAATATATATGAAAATACATTTAGAGCCATGATTTGGTATATCAACCTCAAACAGCCACAAAAAAGCTAAAGGATTTTGATAGGAAAACTAACAAAATGTTAAATACATATTTATTTATTCATTTACTTTAATCATCATCTCTAGATGCTAATCCCAGGAATTTGTTTGTTTTAAGATGTCTGAACATGCTCAAAATTAAGAGATCTCTCTGTAAAGCTGCTTTGGAATAATATGCATTTATGTAAGAACAAAAAACAAACAAACAAACAACAGCTTTTTTAATTTCACATATTCTTTGCTCCTCAGCTCTAAGTGTTCTTTCAGGATTCAAATCCCCTCAATTAACTAATGCATTATGTTTTCCATCCCTCCAGCTTGACATGGAGCAGAGCGGTGCCACGGTGGTCTTAGAAACACAAGCTAACAGTGAACTGGGTTTCCTCCACATGTATTGACTTAAGCTTATGAGACATTACTGGACTTCAATCCATCCACTGACATAAAAACCCACCGCAGGATCCTGAGAGAAATGGGATACTCTAAACAGACATTCATCTAACACACTGCGCTCTCTCTCCCTCCTCACTCATGCTTGCAGACACATACACACAGAGGTACAAAGGTCTCTTTCTGTAATGGACCCAGGGATGAAATTTGATGTTTAATAACTATAATATTTTAATGCTGTCTGTGCTGACGGTGCAGTGGGTTTTTGAGGCAGGATCATGACAGGACTAAAACACTACCTGTGGATTCCTGAGGTATTGAGTTCTAAAGCGCCGCTACGAGGTCCGTCGTCATTTGTTTCTAATAGTAACAATGCAGACATCTGATCAGAACTACAGTAGATGTGTATCTAAGCAGGATTAGACCTGGAGCCGAGGAGAAACTCATAAACAAAGAATCTTGTTTGGATTAGATTTTTTTTACAAAGCTGTGGTGTTTATGTTTTCTTTAACATAAACTAGAGCTAAAATGACAGAAATCGCTGATAAATTTCTGATAATAAGAAATCCCTGATAATAATAAAATTATATGTGAATTTTAAGAATAGCATTTTTTTATTGCTGTGGTTTATTTATATTGACAGTTAAGAGAAGGAAGAACAAATTGCTTTTGGGTGTTGGGCATTAGGACATGTTGCAGGCCAGACTCAAACCTGTATATCCAGTAGAACTGAGGCCATTATGTGTCTACAGTAAATACATTACTGCTGCACCACATTGCTGACAAAATGATTTTATTCTGAACTGTAAAATATTAAATTTTATTGGTAAAGAACTTTTCAGTGACAATATTACAAAGCTAATTAACCAGTTTTAGCAACATGAAACATGGGTTACACTTTATTTTAGGGTCACTTAAAGCTGCGGTAGGTAACTTTTGACGCTCTAGCGGTTAATAAACAGAACTGCTTGCGTCTTGCAGAAGAACATTGTAGCCGGAACTACTTCTCTCTGTTTATATCTATGAAGAATCACAAAGGTACTGGGTTACTCCGCCGCGGTACCCCGAAGCAATCTAAAATAGTCTGAATATAAACACTTATCATAGGTGCACCCTAGTGATTCAGGACAAGCTAAAAACACGGTTTGGAAAATGGATTCATGGTGTACTCGCTTATTACATACATTTTTCTACATTTTGAACACAAACTAAGTTACGGACCGCAGCTCTGATTGGTTATTTTTTACCGAGAGCGATGGAGTTTCTGCAAATGGCAATAGGAGCACTGGGAGGAGCCAGAGAAGCTTGATTTTTTCACAGATTATCTGTCTCATATTCTATTGTCAGGACATAATGACAGATTTAACAAATATATAAAAAAATATATTTTTACAAAAGTTACCTACTGCAGCTTTAACTAGATGCTTATTACCATGCACGTTACTAGAATATTAGCCATTTATTATAAGTAATTAAGAACATATTAATGGCTTATACTACATGACCTTATTCTACATCCCTAATCCTACCCAATACCTATACATAACAACTATCTTACTAAGTATTAATAATCAGCAAATTAGGAATTTATTGAGGGAACAGTCATAAGTGTTCCCTATTCTAAAGTGTTACTGAAATATGAAAGCAACATGAGTATCTGCAAGAACAAAATGAGCAAGATAAAAAAAAAATTCTGTTTTGTGTACAATATAAAATAACTGTTTTCTATTTTAATATATTTTAAAATGTAATTTATTCCTGAGATAGCAAAATAAACAGTTGAAAACCCTGCTTAATATTAATGTTCATATTTTTGTGAAAACCACGTTTATTTTTTCAGGATTCGCTAATAAATATATAGCTCAGAGAAACTGCATTCATTTTACATATACATCTTTTGTAAAAATTAACTCACTTATATCAATTTTATGTCTTTTCTGAATAAAAGTATTAACTTTAAAAATAATCTTACCCCAGATATTTTAACAGAAGGGCATTATTTATCTATTTACTTATAAAAGTAAGACATTCTGAAGAAAGTTAGGTGATAGGAAAAGCTAAAGTATTATAGTATTAGGTCTGCATCGTTAACTAAGCATCCTGAAGCTTAATGACCTTTGACCTCTCAGTAAGGTGGTGGCTTTTTCATGCCTGTCAGACAGCATGTGTTCATAGAGACCAGTCAGTACGCAGCCATTGTGTCTCTGTGTCTTTTGGGCTAATCCGTGCAGCCCACCCACAGGCCTCAACATATAGTCTATTCTCTCCCATCATGTCTATCTGTCTCCTACTATGACTCCTCTGCTTCTGTGTCTGCCTCTTATTAACCAAATATCCTCCACTCAGCCGAATGTTAGGCTCAGTGAGAACTGAACATGCTGGTCTGAATAGCCATGGGGTGATTCTTCACATGATATTAAGGGCTATTTTCTGTCCCCTAATATGACTACAGAGAAATACTTCAATCGTTCTAGTTTCCCGTGAATGTTTTGACCTCTCATTTCCCCCGCAATATTTGCTTATGACCGCGTTTGAGTTTGAGGGAGAATATGGTAGAGCTGTTTATCTCACTCGAACCTGTCTAATCTCTCCAGGTCGGTTCGCTCATGCTGACACACAACACTGCCACTAATGGCTAATGACCGAATGATAAATGAACGCGTGCACGCTCGCACACACAAACACAAAAATATGTGAGGAAGACTAATGCGAAAAGCCACAGTGCAAGCACACACAAGCACAGCCTCTGTTTATCGTCTATTGTCCGAGGGGCTTCTGTTTTTTCACAGAAGCACGAGAAAGAAGATGGATATGTTTACATATGTGGCGACAGCTTTACACGCATTGTTTAAAATAGCGTCTGTGGGATAATCTCCCAGAAGTGACCAAAGTACAAGCAAATATCAAACATTAAATGCAGATTAGAACTGAACATTCATTAATGAAAGGCTAGTTTTGGTAACTTTCTAACATAAGCTCACTGAAACTTCAAAAACAAAACTTCAAAAACTCACTGCAGTTTCAAACTGAAATGATCTGATGAAACACCAACAAGTTGTATTCCTTTTCGCACAATTTAATATTACGGAGCAGATTATTGATTTATAAATTATTATTCTCATGCAGTTTCTTTTAAAATGCTATGACCTCGAAACCAATGTAATCAAATGTTGCCAGGTTTACATTCACATGTTTTGGATAAAACTATACCTACTTTTAGAGCCATTCACTGGACACTAAGCCTTGAAAGTTTCATGTAATGTTGCCACAGGCATGTTTTTCCAATGAACGCGGATTGACTTCTCTGCTTTGCTCAAAAAGAACATAATTTACTCATCCTCATGTCATTTCAAACCAGTATGTGGAACACAAGAGAAGATAATTTAAAGAATGGTTCAACCGTTGTGTCTATACTGTGGAAACTAGACCCCACTGTCTTACACATATGGAAAAAAGCATCTTGCTTTGTGTTCCAGAGAATAAAGAAAGTCACCCAGATTTGGATCAACATGACGGTGACTAATTTTCATTTGTGTTTAAACTAAATCACATCAACCACTATCTGTAACACAATACACATTGAGTAACAGTGGCAGATGTTAATGAAATAGATTTTTAAACATTCTCTGCCTAACATCAAGATGCCTGCAGTTTAAAACTATGAAGACAACGTACAACTTTAAACAAAGATTATAAACATTGGTCAAGCCATACATACAAGAATAGCAATTAGTGTTCATCTTGCATGCAGTAGTAGCCGATGCACAGCTGTGTCTGGAATTAAACAGTGAAGCCCCGGCCTCTCTTCATCTCACTTATCAAGCCATCGGATATAGCTGATGTTATTTTTCTCCTCTTTTTCATGAAACATGAATAGTGCCTCTGTCATTTAAAGAAGCATAGAGATGGAATGCGTACGTGTGTATTTATGCGGGGTGTTTGTCGAACATCAATTTGTGCAAGCATGTGTGCGTGTGTGAGTTTGGGGGGAGTCTGTCAGTCTGGGTGCTAGAAGGGGCCTGGGATGTCTCCTTCCTGCTGACTTCCTTATCGCCACGGAGATCCCGAATCTATGTCTCTCTGGTGTCCGCTGCTGCTCCCAAGGCACACACAAACATTCATTCTTACACAAATACATACACACACACACACACACACACACACACACTCCTCAGAGACTAGGGACGGGATACAGGAAATTGTCCTCCACCTCACTTGAAAGTAGGCCCCTGGTAAAAGAGCTTCCAGAGGGTGTATGTGTGTTAAAGTTGTTTGGTGGGGCCCAAGAATTGAGCTGCTGGTTTGTTTTCAGAGCCATTACTGTGACAGACTGTTTACAGAGAGGGGCAGATTACAGTTGCACTCTGCACTGTTGCTAGTCCCCCAGCATAAACAGCCACACCAGCACGGCTTACTGTTATTAATGAAGAGCTACTCTTCTCGCTCTACTTATTTACCACACTCATGATTCATCATGCTCTTGAATTGCCTGCATCCTTAAAAGACACATTAAAGAGCCTGACGAGTGCAGTTGTATTTCCTATGCTGGCATATTTCCTATTGAAGCAAAAAAAAAAAAAAAAACTGTAGTTTCCATCACAGTAACTAGCATGTTTTTATGTTATTTTAACATTATAAGAAATCATCAGAAATCAGAAAGTTTTTGTATTATTATCAACGCTCAAAACAGTCAAGCTGCTTATTTTTTGTTGTTGGTGAAAACTGTGATACTTTTTTCAGGATTAATCAATTTAATGATTTGCTTGTTTAATGTGTTTTTTTCATTTTATGTTTTGTTTTATTGTACGGTGTCCTTCAGTGTCTTGAAAGGCAAAAATAAATAAAAGGTACTATTATTATTATTATTATTATTATTAATAATAAAAATACTTCTCTAATTGTCTAAAGGTATTTCTAAGGCTAATTTTTATAGCTAATATTTTATGAATTGAATACGAATTAAATAAATTTTGTAGCTTTCTATATTTTCATCACATGTAACATGCATTTCACAGACACTTTCTATTTAGCAAACAAAGTACAATATCTTAAAAAAAACTGTGTTACTGTAGAAATGTTGGTTGTGGTGTAAATAACAAGTGTGAGGAACAGTCATTTTTTTAATTTATTCATATTCATATATATAAATTAAGTCATATTCACAGAATTGTTGAAATTATTATCAGACTATTAAAAATGCTGTATTTTTGTTATAAATGTTATGTTATATTCTTCAAGCTAGGACTGTACTGTTTTAGTGTGACGTTCATATTCATATTCACATATATTGTACCATATCTCCTCATTTGTAAGTTTTTTTGAAAATTGAGGAAACACCCTTTACACAAGTGTGTGTATGTCTAGGCTTTAAAAGCACATATAGTGGAATACACACATACACTATTGATATTTCTTATTCAGGTGTTGATTATGATCAGACTCCGATTCACAGAAAAAAAAAGAATCGCATCCTGCTGTTTACATACACACAGGAGAAAGAAGGAGAGGACACAGGAGAAAGTTCTGGAAAGACAGCAGGGTAGTTTGGTGCCAGAACAGATAGCATTCCGGATGCCGCTCCACCTGGGAAAGTGACTGAAGTGGAGCAACCCTAGAAAAATAAGGGGGGTAAATTAGGACGATAATTAAAACAGAGTGCTGACAGAAGGAGAGAAGTTCAGCCAAGAGTCTGGCACAACAAACACTACTGACTGGAAGACTTCAGGCCATGTCAGAAAACCCCTAACGCTATATTTACAGAGCAAATAAAATGCTGCAGACATGACATTTCTGATGTCAGTTAAGACCTCCAGATATTTACAGAAAAGGCTTTTCCTTCAACAGGAATTGAGAGCATGTAGCAATTGCGCGTTTGAATCTTAATTCCTGAGACCATTTACACATCTTAAGACATTTAGACAGGTTGTATTTGCATAGTCGTTTGGATTTTTTAACATTAAATGCAGGCCCGGGGAAATGTACCCTGCATCAAGTGTAACAGGAAATGCAGACAGCATATTATATCGAGAACGTCATCCTGACAGCAACCCAAGCAGCAAAGATACATATGCATTTAGTGTTTTCAGCAAACAGAGCTGTTCTTTGTTTAGATGGTACACACTGCTCAGCACTCAGTCTCCATGTGTGTCTCCGAGGCCCTCAGTTTCGTGTAGAGCAGACACTCCTCAAACACACCGGCCCACATGCATGCACAAACACAATAAACAGTGGCGCCTGTCTTCTTCTTCATTTGTTCCCTGACCAAAACACACACATACACGACACGCAGTCATGCACATGCACCCGTACACACACAACAGCCTTTCTCTGAGGAACGCAAATGCTAAAAAATCCATGAGTGATATTCATCGCCGAGGAGTCCCCGTCTGAATGTTCTGAGAAAAATGGATAGAGACACCATTCATCAATTTGATTGATAGTGTGAAAAGCACCCTTCATTTACACTGTGTCCTCAGATCGGCCAGTTACACGTGTCCTCGAAATCAACAGAGGAGAAGCGTTGAATAAACTACTTTTATGTGGAAAAAGATAAAACTGACAGCCTGTCTGGTAATCTACAACATGTTCCCCATGACAGATTCATTGTAGAGTGAGCTATATTTGGGGTGTACTACCAGAGTTTTTTTGACAGACAATGTTGGAACATGGGATCCGCGGATATAACTGACCATCATAAAATATTTATAAGCCAAAATTTCCTCCAAAGAAACATGACTTCTTTGGTTTATCCAATAAATGCCCAAGGTCTTGCTCTCTATTTGGAAGTATTGCAATGGTCAACACACATACAACAAATAAGGCATCAACATGAGAATATTTGAAAAGGGCGTGCGTACAATTATATCTAAAAACATCTAAAGCATAGCAAGTGCCATTCCAGCCTGGCAATTGCAGCCCATCCCAAAGTTATGTGGATCTGCCAGCACCTGCCATTTAGTTCTGCAGATAACCATAGTAACAGGAAGGGCAGATGGGGCACAGAGAATAAGAGAATAGAAGAGTGAGTGGGAAGAGCAAGGGAAGAGGGGAATAAAGAAAGAGGAATGGGGGTGGGGGTAATGAGTTTTAGGAGCGGCAGGATGGAAACAGGATGAGAGTCTCCAAGAGACTCGTTTAATGCAGAACAGAGGGAGTTTTATACCCTACTTCCTCTCTCTCATTTGGGTTTGAAGGAATGAGAAGGTGGGCAGACATGATTTGCCTCCATTTGTTCTGTTCACAGAGTGGTTACAGCATGAGTAACATGTAGTGAGTTTCACATGTTATTATTAGTAATATACTAAAAGATCAGTTTGGTGTTTTCTATATATATTAGCTGGAGTAGTTTATCCTCTTTAAAGGGAAAGTCACCGAAAAATGAAAATATTCAACTTATGTCCTCACGTCGTTCCAAACCTGTAAGACTTTCTGTCTTTCTTCTGTGGAACATAAAAGAAGATAATTGGAGAAATTTTGTTGTGTTTTATTTTTACTGTTATTTTTTTTAAATACAAAGATATTAAACATATCATCTTTCGTGCTCTGCAGAAGAAATTAATTCATACAGGTTTAAATTAAACTTAAATGAGAGATGGGGAAGTTTTTAAGAAACTCACTATTCCCGTACAGGGCACGCTCACACACACAAAGTTTAGTCAGGAGTGACTCTCCCAGTAGGAAGTTGACTTGGTAGATCTACTTTCTTAAGAAGCCAGGGGTGAAAATAGATTAAAGCCCACCCTGCCGAGTGAGACAACGACAGACTGTGTGAGTGCGCAAAAGAGATGAAAAGTTGTATCATAAAGTATCTGGTTCCAGTGCTGCTGTTAACACATCTAACAAAATACACACACACACACACTTGTGTTTGAAGACACGAGTGTGTGGAGAGGAAATGACAATAAACACACAGGAGGAAAAACACACAGTTTGACGTGATGGCAGGTGACATGTTCATATACCTAAAGCAGTTTAAAGTAACCTGAAAATAGATGTGATGACAAACCGAAACCTTGGCCTTGCAATGCCTGTGCTTTCCAGCAGGACCAACAGCATGTCTTAAATTGAGCTTGTTTTGCCACTTGTAAGAAGGATATGCATTATATGATACACATTATCATATATTTTAATTAATTTGAAAACTAAAATAACCCACATACTTTGATAAAAAAAAAAAAATAAAAAAAAAAAAAAACCTTGACCAGAATATTTCAATCAACAGGATACAATATATTCTTATATAAGAACATTATGATGGATGACTTCAGTACAGGTCAAGGAGGAAATGTACCATGTAAGAGAAATTAAGAAGTGTAAAATCAAATGAATGACAAGCCGGATATGCGATATTCTTACTGATGCTGAAACGCTAATGCGGTTTTTGTGTCCCTCTATCAAAGCAAAAGGAGTCAGTCTGGAGCGTTTATGCATCAGAGACTGGCACCAGCAGAGATAAAAGAGATTTTAACCAAATAGCACAGAAAGGACAAAAGGGGCACCGAGACAGTGAATAGCTGTATACTGACTCACTTCACCTATTCATTCACCCATCTATTGATTTTTTCCTCCAATGCTCTCTCATTTCTGTTTTGAACTCAATATGTTCACCCCGCCGGTGCACGTGCCGTCAAAATATTGTCAGAAACACCCTTTATTTGCAATAAAGCCTCAGATTCTTAACTGCTGTATTCAGTCAACAGAAGTTTGCCGACCGTAAAACAGGATGCAGATTTCCCAACACTCTCAACCGTGCAGTTCATGAGTCTTGGCTCCAGGTGAAAGGACAACAGTCCACACTGTCCACACGTTCTGCAAACAGATAAAACGGTCCGGCCAGGGTAAACAGAAAGGAAGAGCATTTATTAAGAAATAAGCAGTTTAAATGGGTGTTCACCAAAAAGTACATTTAAAAGCTTTCTATCACTTTCAAATCTCTCACATCTTCTTTCATAATTCATATTTACTCCTCCGTCCAGTCCCCCAGTGGGTACCCACATCAGTTATCGCTGTTCTTGGGGTAGAAACTGGTCTTTTCTTCAAAAGCTCCCGACTGTCCAATCTCCCCAGTTATCTTTCTCTTCCTTTCTTTTTTGCTCCCTCACTTCCCCTGGTGGTCTGTGTGTTGGCAGACCATGGGAGGCAGATGACTCTTCCCTCTCTTTGAAATGAGAGAGAGAGAGAGAGAGAAAGCGAGGTGGAGAAAGAGTGAGAGAGTCAACAGTGTAGACATCAAACACAGCAAAGTCACGACAAAGGACATTTAGGAAAGAACTTTTGATCTGTTCCACACTCCACCTCCCTCTGCCCTCTGTAAACCTGCCTATTAAAAGTGTAACTCAAACCAGGCTTGTTGGCACAGGAGGAGACATGTTTGGGCTACGATTACTCAGCTCAGGTCAAAGGTCATTGAATGGGTCTGTACACATGGGACTGTAACAGAGTTTAACCTGTGGATTTAGAAAACATTTTGAAAAAGACTGATTGATCTGTTTTGCTGTAATTCACCACCAATAAGAATTTTGACATCATCTATTCAACCTGTGTCGGTCTACCTGAACGTGAAACATAAAAAAAAAAAAAACTTTAGCAGAATGTTTCAGTTGCTCGTTTTTAATACAGTGACAATAGAGTGTCAAGCACTAAAAAAATGCTCCTAAAAAGTTTTTCAAGTCTTCTTAGCCCGTCAGTGTTTAAAAAATGTTTATAATAATATAAATATAAATATTATCACTAAATTAATACTTGAACTTATTTCAGTTAGTTTCAAAGGAAACATTTCTATGTTTTGATTTAAGTTTTTAGAACTTACTCTTCACTTTCTTTGTATAAAGACACCTTGAAAGTCCTGAAATCTCATTTTTATGGTCTGTGTAAGAAGGAAAACCCTAGAGATATAATACAGATTTAATATAAATACAATTCCTTTCAGAAATTTAATTTAAAAAATATATAAATATTACAAATTATTTCAATGTGTATTCACGGGCCCAATGGCCACTTTGAGCTGCATGTGATTACGTTAAACAATGTTCTGTTAATCTCACAAAAGAACACAAATCTACACAGTGACTTTGGCACAGTTGGAGAGATGGGAGATAATCGGCAGGAGAGACGCATTGCTCACTTTCATTCTGCCACTGCAGAGAGGGAACAAAGGACAGAGGTCAGAGGTCAGAACGGCAGGCCTCAAAAGAGTACATGACAAAACATACAAACAGACATACCGACACACAAACTACAAGCCAAACACCAACATACATAAAAACACAAACACGCCCACACACATTAAGCACATGCATTTTATTATAAAGTATTAAAATCTGGTTGTAATTTGCTGTTCAAGAGGAACATCAGTCCATATACACTACCAGTCAAAACTTTGGAATAATTATTATTTAATGTTTTTGAAAGAAGTTCATTATACACCAAGGCTACATTTATTTGATTAAAAAATACAGTAAAAAAAAAAAAAAAAAAGAAATATTGTAAAATATTTTTTCTATTTTAATGCGTTTTAAAATATTATTTATTTCTGTGATGGCAGAATTTCTAATATGCTAAAATGGTGCTTAGTTATTATCAATTATTACTTGTGCTCAGTTATAAATTATCAATGCTGAAAACAGCTGTGCTGTTTTTTTTGTGGGGGGGGGGGGCTGATAAAAAAAATTTATGAACAGCATTAATTTGAAACAGAAATCTATATTTATTGTCACTTTTTATCAATTGAATGTGTTCTTACTGAATAAAAGATTGATTGATTGATTGATTGATTGATTGATTGTACCCAATACTTTTGAAAAGCAGTGCATCACAGTTTCCACAAAAATATTAAGCAGCAAAAACACTGATATTAAGATATTATTAAGCAGTTTTCAATATTAATAATAATTAGAATTGTTTCTTTTTCAAGCACTGACAAACTTTTTTTGACACCAAAAAAGACAATTGCAACTCGTGACACTAATGGAAAAGAAATTGCACAATAGCTTTAAAGCACAGATATTTGAGGTATGAGAGGATATGAAGTCAGCAGTTTGTATATAATGCTTTCATCAGAGACAAGTGTGGACAACAGAGAGTCCTATTAACAAACTTTAAAAGAGATTAAAGGGACCAGTGCCTTAATCAAATACTGCTAAAAGCCCAATGAAAGTAAAACCGAGCCAGTAAACGTCCGCGCTTTAAAAGCTGCCACAAACAAGCGCTAAAGGACAGTCGGGTTGTATATTCTCTGCTTGGCCTGTGCTTTGGTGTGCATGTGTATGCCGGTATGCCGGTGTTCTCATATAATGTCCTAAAAGCTTTCTAAGGGTCAGTGTTTGAGTGAGTGCATGTGTTTGTTTAACCATCTTTGTGAGTGGTTTATGTTTCTCAGGCGTTATGTAATGCATGTTCTCTGCAACTTATTAAGGCTTTCAGTGATGTTTGTATGTGTGTGTTTCTGTAGGCCTATGTGTCATTGCATCCTGGTGGTCATGTTCAGTATGTGTTTTGGCTGGTACTGCATAGCTATATGCTTAAAGCAAAAGGTCACCACAATTGTAAACTTAAATTTCACCTTGTTTCTCATTCAAGCTATTGCAAGACTTCAGAATATGTGCAATAATGGTACAAGTTGCATGGATTACATATTATGTTTTTTTTCTTTAGCTTTAAAGCCACTAGTCACTGTCCACTTTATGGAAGCAAGCAGTATGAACCTTCTTCCAAACTTCTCTTACTGTGTTCCAAGCATGACAGACAATCAAGATAATAGTCAGTTCAATCTTTAGTAAGATGGAACCATTATAGAGGAGAAGGACACAATATAATATTCCAAGACAGAGAAGAAAAGAGTTTTAAAGGCAAGGAAATTTGTAGCTGCACTTGCCAGAGAAGGTCTTGGTATCTCAAGTGAGCATTTGAGAAGATATGAAGAAACTTGTTTCAATGGATCCCACTTTATTTTATTGTTATTATTTAGTTGAACATAACATACACACATGCACAAAGTCATTTCAAAATGGTTTTCTTCATTTAATATATTTTAAAATGTACTTTTGTTTTGAATAAACGTATCCTTTTAAGGATTCTTTTGACACACAGAAAGGGCAAAAGCTTTAATTTGAAATAGAAATATTTTGTGACATTATAAGTGTCTTTGCTGTCACTTTTTTACTTTTTTATCACTTTTTTTAATATAATTTTTTATGTGTTCTTGCCAAATAAAACTTTTTTTTTTTTTTTTTACAATCAGATTTATGACTACCAATGTGCGACTAAAGAGCATTTGAGCTTTATTGATAGACAATACAAGGCAAAAAAATATACAAATGCACTTACTCTTATCCGTCTGTCTTTGCCACCATTACACTATTGGTAGTCAAGTATGTGACAAAGTAGAGTTGTGCTTCAGTTTGAACTGTGTCTCAATCTCGCTCCAGGCAGATGGTCTGAAGTCAGTCTCTAATAGCTCAGGAAACAGACTCCTATCTCAGCCGAACACTCTCCAGCTCTGCTGCATCTACTCACTAACAGATAGCACAGAAGTAGAGTCAGCTATGTGTCTGCATATGAGTGGATGCATGTGACATCAAAACTTGTAAAACTGCATATTTCTATCTCAAGAATATATCTAAATTAGTAACTACGCTCCCAATGTCAAATGCAGAAACGTTAATTCATGCATTCATGGTCTCAAGGTTAGATTACTGTAATGTTTTATTGGGTGGTTGTTCTGCATGCTTAATAAACAAATTCCAGCTGGTTCAAAATTAAGCAGCTATAATTGTACCCTCACCGTACCTTTATTTCTGAGAGTGTAGAGTTCTTCTGCTTCAGATCATTTTTGTGATTCCTGTCATACTCAACACTGCACCGGCTCCCTATTTAACATCGTATAAATTCTAAAATCTTGCTTGTTACTTATAAAGCCCCGATTGGTTTAACACCACAGTATTTGAACAAGCTCTTAATGCATTATAGTCCACCGCATCCACTGTGTTCTCAAAACTCTGGTAATGTGATAATACCTTTTCCTATTTAGCACCTAAACTCTGGAATAGCCTTCCTAACATTGTTCAGGAGGCAGACACACTCTGTCAGTTTAAATTTGGATTAAAGACCAATCTCTTTAACCTGGCTTACACATAACACACTAACACATTTCCAATATTCAAATCTGCTAAAGGATCTTTAGGCTGATTTAATTAGGATTAAACTGGAACTGGGAACACTTCCCATAACAAAGGATGTTCTTGCTAGAAGAATGGCATCCACACTAATTTTAGTCTGTTTCTTTCTTATTCCGATGTCATCGTAGCCACCAGATCCAGTGTGTATCCAGATCAGAGGGTCACTGCAGTCACCCAGATCCTGTATTATCCAGACCAGATGGTGGATCAGCACCTAGAGAGGACCTCTACATCCCTGAAAGACAGCGGAGACCAGGACAACTAGATGAGCCCCAGAGACAGATCCCCTGTAAAGACCTTGTCTCAGAAGACCACTGGGACTAGACCACAGGAACCAGAAGAGTCCTCTGCACAATCTGACTTTGCTGCAGCCTGGGATTGAACTGCTGGTTTCGTCTGGTAAGAGGAGAACTGGCCCCCCAACTGAGCCTGGTTTCTCCCAAGGTTTTTTCTCCATTCTGTCACTGATGGAGTTTTGGTTCCTTGCCACTGTTTCCTCTGGCTTGCTTGGGGACACTTAATATCCAGCATTATTGTGGACTTGATTGCACAAATACTAAACTGAACTGAGCTGGATGATGACATCACTGAATTCAATGATGTTTTCTTTAACTGAAAATTTAGTGTTTACTATTGTCATTTTGCATTATTGACAGACTATTTTCCTATTTAATACTGTAAAGTTGCTTTGACACCATCTGTATTTGTCATGATTCTGCCTTCATGTCCTGACTTTTCTCTAGTCTTGAGGCAGGATCATGACAGACCCGTGTTTTGTGTACAAGCACATGGCCTTGTCTTTGGGCCATGTGCTTGTGTTGTCTCGTCCCCTTGCCCTGCCCCCTTGTTATACTAGTCTTGTCGTGATTGCCTTATCTGTGCCACCTGTTGTGTCTTAATTAGTTCTCCTATTTAGATCCCCTAGTGTGCTCTGTCTTTTGTCGGTTCATTGTTCCTCATATGTATTTCTACATGTCAGCCTCGTGAGATATTGTATCCTTGTAACCCCTTTAAGAAATCTTTGTGTAACAGTGAGTGTTTATTTGTAGTTAGTGTTCTCGTGTTTTGAGTCTTTGTTTATCTTGTTAACTCAGTCCTGTTAAGTTATTTTGTATCTGCCCTAGTCCTTGTTTTCCCCCTCGTGGGTTTTGTTTTCCCCACCCCTCCACATAACAGTATTGTTAAAAGCACTATATATATATATATATATATATATATATATATATATATATATATATATATATATATATATATATACAGTGTTGGGTGTAACGCGTTACAAAGTAACGCGTTACTGTAATAATATTACTTTTTTCAGTAACTAGTAGTGTAAGGCATTACTCGTCTGAAAATGGTAATATTATTACAGTTTTCCCAAGCTAGTTACTTGCGTTACATTTGCCAGTAGCACCTTCATCACACACAAGGCACACAACACAGAGAACAGAAGGGAAGGGAAGGAGGGCGTGAATGGAACAGTGATTGGTCTGGGTTTGGCACGAGGTATCATTTACCATCACTGATTGGTCGACAGCCGGCAGCAGAGCGGCACGCTCAGACAGATGGGGAAAAATGGAAGCGTCAACAACGGCAAGCTCTTTTTCAGAGGAAGGTTCCCAGCAACAGAAAGCTAGTTTCGACGGGTGGAGATTCAGTAATTATTTTGTAGGAGTGCTCCGATCACGATCGGCCGCTCGTTAATGCGCATCTCAGTAAAGCCGGTTCTCTAAAGCGGTTTATTCCATCAGGTGCGTGAACCATATGTTCATACAACCGTGCCAATAAACGCTGAAAATGAACGTGGATTTGAGCATCTTCTCAGTTAATAACGGCTCTGTGTAGTAACAGCTGCTCTATGTGAAATCACGCACCTGATGGAATTAACCGCTGATTAGAGAACAGGTGTACTGACGAGCAGTAATATAAGTGAGTTGTGTAAACAGTGATTTATGTGACTTCAATTATTTCTTATTAAACTCAAATCGAAAAGTAAAAAGTATTTTTTGGAAAAACCACATCCTGGTGTTAGTCTTCATATGCTGCTGAATAGTGTTAACACGGATATAGAAAAATAAGGAGTGCAAGAGATTGATTCTTAATGTCAGTTTATTTTTAATTAATACTACAGTAGTTCGGTTCCCTTTACATCTTTAACTACCCGTTAATTTATCAATTGAATGGGTGACCTATCCTCATTAATAGAGCAAACATTTGCCCCCCCTGAGAGAATTGGCAGGAGCCGCCACTGATAAAGACCCTAAAGAACACTCCTCCTTTGTATGTTCTCCCTCCATCTGATGCATCTCAGGCAATCATAGAGTAATTAAGAAAAAAAGATGTAACTAGTAATATAACTAGTAATATAACTAGTTACTTTCTCCAGGGAGTAATAAAGTAAAGTAAGGCATTACTATTTTTGAGAGTAATATGTAATATGTAATATATTACTTTTTTGAGTAACTAGCCCCAACACTGTATATATATATATATATATATTAGTGCTGTCAAAATTAGCGCGTTAACGCATTCGATTAATTTGAAATATTTAACGCGTTAAAAAAAAAATAACGCAATTAACGCGGTTGCAGTTTTTTTTTTTATTTCCAGTTGTGGCCTATGTGTGTTCAACGTGCAAAGAAATATGGATAAGACCAAGGAAGGACTTTTAGACGGAAAGTTTCAGTATAAAACTGCCGGATTACTCTTCAGTCTGCCACAAGAAACATTACTCTTCATTCAGTCTGCCACAAGAAACAGCAACATTAAAATCATGAACTCAAATGTCATTGTTTAAAAAAAAAAAAAACAATGACTGTAACAGTGCGTAAATCAGACCTTTCTGTAATGCTAACGTTAATAAGCTTAAACGAAACTAACGAAATAATTGTGTAGCGGAGTATTTTTTGTACACAGTGCTGCGAACTGTCAATCACTCCTGTACGCGTGCATCACTGTCCTCCTCAGTTGCAGCAACTTGCGCTCTCTCTCTTCATCAAGCTTTAAAACAAAAAGGGGACAAAAAGATCATATCGTCTTTGTGCATAGGCTATAGATTGATTAGATAAATGAATATCTAAATTTGTGCCTTGCCGTCTACGGTATTTTTTTAGAACTTAGAAAAAAGATGCTGCAGCCAATGAGCAGCCAGCGGGGGCTGCAGGACGACTCAACCTCCGCAGACAGTTTTTAATGTTTATCAGACAATAAATACTCAAGATTTTGCTTTTATTATAACTCACAACGAGTTTCACACACCTTCTCCGGCCACGTTGAGTTGTTGACACTTAACAGTGGGAAAAGCGACACATGCGCTATTTACTTGTATAACTTAAGGGTGAATGGGTAATGTAGTTTCTGCTCTGGGTGGGATGAATTAGGAAGCTTGCATTGTGAAGGGCGCTCTGAAAATCGGCAGTGCAGGTAAAAGATTAAAACCTCTATTAAAACAGATGTCCAAATGAGCGTACCGGTACGCTACAAGCACGTTCTGGGCGCACGGAGAGGTGGCGGTACGCTCAAGAGCTATATTTGGAAGTGGCGGTACTGAGTACTGGTGCGTACAGGCCCACTTAAAGCACTGGCAATGACTATACTTTGGAATTTTTTTGCTGTCCACTTAGAATTCAACATGGAAATCATTTTTGTTTTTTATTGGCATTGATTGTTTTGAAATTCAAATGGTACTTACATGCCTGTGTTTTTATTTCTGTAATAAATATGGCTTTCAAGCCAACAGTTAATTTGGAGGATATTGATGGTTTATTGCAGGTATGTTGTTTACATGAGAAAATCTGTGTTACAAGTTAAACAAAAATTCCAATAAACAATCATATTTTGAATTTAAATAGTTTCTTTGTCTTGAGTTTACATTAATTATTTACATTTTACATTTACATATCCAAAAAGTTTCAGTCTTTTAATTGCGATTAATCGCGATTAATTTTAAAAAATTGTGCGATTAATTAGTTAATTTTTTTTAATCGATTGACAGCACTAATATATATATATATATATATATATATATATATATATATATATATATATATATATATATATATGTATATGTATATGTATGTGTGTGTATATATATATATATATATATATATATATATATATATATATATATGTGTATATATACACAAAGGTGACTTGACTTTACTTGGCATCACTGAAATAAATGTGTGTGTGGTTACTATGAAGGTATAGCATCTGCCCAATAACTGACAGACAAAGCCAGAAAACAGACTTTTGTCTAACACGCAGCTGATCACAAAGATAAACATATAAACACTTTTTTTTACAGCATGCCAGATGGATGCTGGTGCACAACTTCAACAGCAGTAATGAACTGGTTATATAAACCGGATATCATGCTTTTACATAAAAAACAAACCAGTAAAGTCTTGATGTACTCATGGCGATGCTCTTTTTTTTGCTCCTTGCTCAGAGGTAAAACTATGCAATGATATATGGTTTTCAAACATTCCAACGCTGCAGTGTAGAAATAAAAGTTAAGAAATCATCTGTTAATATTTAATGTACTATAAAGAGTGGTTCTGAACCACCAAAAAGAACACTTTCATTTGGCCCCATTTTGTCTGGCCCAAATCACACATGTATTTCTTAGTTTCAACTATTTTTTAATGGTTCAAAACAATCTGCCATTATTTACCCATTCTTATGTTTTTCCAAAGTGGTTTGACAATTTTCATACCAGGACAGTTCAGTGACAACGTAAAGCTCCCTAAAAAATTTAAATAAAATAAACAAACGAAAAACACTCCTAATACAATACATATTTTTAACTATACAAGCATGAAATTTCAAGTATCTTCTAGCCATACAATATCATGAATTTGTGTGACAATGAAGTCATGAGTCAGTGAAAATTTAAAACACACACGCGCACGCACACAAAGAAGTAATACATTTGCAAACTTCTGCTATCAAATGGTGAACCAAATCAACTGGTTGATTTAAAAGAATTGTCAATGATTTGCATGCTGATCTTCAGTCACAGTGGTTAACATCTTTTCAGAGGTGAAAATTAAAATAACTTAAATTTCAGCCTTCTCTCATACTAACTTTCATTTGTGGGTGATTTATTAATTTAATGTGTTAGGTTTTAAGCACGCATATACACATTCAGCTAATAAAGACACACACACATATATATATATACATATATATATATATATATATAGAAATTGTTCTTCATTGAAGAACAACAGTGGGTGTCTTGTAGCTTCTGAAATAAAGTGCACTAACTTTCTTGAGCCTGTGGGTGGCACAAAGATCACCTCAGTGCTGTCGTGAACTTTTATGTAAGATTTATGTAAGCTTGAAAGCATGTGTGAGAGAGGATTACATTTTCACTCTGGACTTTATCCACCGCTTCCTGCCAAGCTTTTCCAGTTGGTCACAATCAGACTAATGGAATGAGGTTTATCAGAGCAAGATGAACTTTGACCCGTAAAGCCTAAACAAGACTCGGGACAGGGTGAGGTTCATAACACACACTTAGCCTATCGTATGTACAAACATTCCCACAAACGCACACTCATTTTTATTTGAATGCTGAATAGAAGGAAGATCAAGAGTGTATTTTCCTGCTGCTGTAGGAAAGAATAAAAGCAAGGTATGACCTACCACAGAGAGGACAAAGAGATGACTCTGTAGCAGGTAAACCAAGACATCTGCTGAAACATGGGATGAAACACTGTCATCCATCTGAATTCTCTCTCTCTGTCTGTCTCATTCTGTTGTTCACTCTTTCTGTCTTGCTTTCTTTCTGGAATCAAAGCGACATTGCTTTGGCTAATCAGCTACTCCTTTGATCCCTGTCTATCAGGACCCCAGGGGACTCTGGGTTGCCCTTTCATCTGCCTGACTACTGGCTGCTTTCAGAGAAGACAGTGATAATCTGATTAACTGTAATACTTATCCTAAAAAGAGAGAATGAGAGAGAGAAAGAGACAGAAGAGAGACACAGAGAGAAAGAGTGAAAGACAGAAATTGTTTGGGTGGGTACGGGGGTGGAGACCTTTTCCTACAAAACAAATGCCTAAAACGTACAACAGTGACCAAAATCTTAGTCCTGGACATACAAATCATATTAAAACTGAGCCAGCAAAGACGGAGGTCTTATATATAAACAAACACAAACACAAAAAGCCAGGAGTTTAGATTCACATACAAATGCTGAGCCAAACGTCTTCCTTCAGTAAGTATAACTGGTCTACTTTCACTGCTGTTTGTTTTCAGGGTAATTAGTTTGGAAGGGCAAAGTTGCTCTACCTACTCCAACCCCCCAGCAAATCATCCACTTCCTCTTCCTGTTTGTGCCAAGAACACTCTCAAACAGCTCGCTGTCATGCACCAGTGTTTTATATACTTTGAGTATACCTTTTATGTTTTATTTCGGTTAGCATTACTAACTATTTCCAGTTATGGTTTTAGTTTTAGTTAAGCACACTGCAGAGGACAGGCGAACAATAAAGAGCGGAGAGAAAGACTGCGAGGAAGAGAGACAACAGGTCAAGTCCTGCCTGTGTGAAGTCAGCAGATGAAATTAGATATGATGTCCTCTCAAGATAATGTTTTAAATGGTCACTTACTTCAAGGGTGTCCTCTGGAAGAGTACTGTAAATGATGGAATGCGCAAGCTCCTTTTTGAGGCCATTGATAGAGCTGTGATACTTTGAAATCACGCAAGAAAACACTGAATTGGATTTCTGAACTTGTTTGACAGTTTCATAACCGTGTTTCTTAAACTGACACCTAGTGGTGTGGATGTAGCATTATGCAAATACAGTGGTTCCAAGTTTCTGAAGTTATTCTAGAAATCACAGTCAGACACAACTTTATTTTGTAAAATGTCCAATGGGGTTAATGAGATAAAGCTAATAAGCATTAGCTAGCCCTCACAAAATGGTGGTACTCCTAAAACAGCTTTTATTTGGTTATGTTACATTTAAAGACATATCATTTATAGTATTATCTAAGATTATATAGTTTTACTATACTTAATGAATGTACGTTATTCCTGTGATGTCAAAGCTAAATTTTCAGGAGACATTAAATCAGTCTTCAGTGTCACATGATCCTACAGAAATAATTGTAATGCTGATTGGTGCCCAAGAAACATTTATTATCAGTGTTGAAAACAGTTCTGGTGCTTAATACTGAAAATGTAAAAAAAAAAAAAAAAAAATGTAAATAACCTTCTGTAAGATTATAAATGTCTCTACTTTTTGATAAATTAAATGTATTCTTGCTGATTTTTTTCTTTCTTTCTTAAATCTTTCTGGCCCCAAAGTTAAGAATGCTATGGTACATGTTTTAAACTTTAAACTTTCAAAAAGAATATTAATTTCTTTTAATTTAGTTATTATACCATGACCTACAAGATATTTCATTTCATCTCTAGGACACGTCTGCTTGGTCCCCACCTCCCTGTCAACCTAAAGGTCTGTCCTTCACGTGTCATAGACAGCCACAACCACCATGGAAGAGCAGCGACAGACAGAAACATTATTATCTTCATCTTTAAAGAGATCTCTCCTGCTGATGTCTGGCCATCAGGACATATTTGAACACCCAGCACCTTCACTGAAGTGGTGTGGTGGTGTCTTGAAAAAAACAAAAAAAGGTGCAGATAATAGTGAGGAGATACAGTTTCTTTTTTAAATGCTGTCATGCTATGGGAGAAGGTAAATTGCCCGGCATAGAGATGGATTAGTTGAAATCACTGGGATTCTTAAAGGATTAAGAGTGTTCTGGCATTTCAGTTGTGTTAGAGGACTGGCAGGGTTTGAGGCCATTCATCCAAAAATAACATAAGGCTTTTAACTGTGGGAGAATGGCAAAACGACAGCAGCACACTGACAGCTTGTTTAAAGACAACCAATGACAGCAGACACTTTACCTAATGATGTTTTAGTTGTCATTTCTGACATGTCTTTGAAATGACATCACACACTCAAATGGCTGAAATTGACCTCTCGGTCTGTAAATGCATGCTGTCTCTCCGGCCTGTACTCATTGCTGTACGACACGCTACAGCCAAGGTTAGGTTACACTCATTTCAGCCTGTGCGCTGTAATTGCATGGTTGTGTTTCCCATCAACCAAACCATTTCCAAACTCAGCTCTCATTAAATACAGTGGGAGGAAATGTTTGCGTCTGAATGTGATGTTTATGGGCTATATACGGAAAGATGGCCTCATCCACACCATAACAAGACTGAAACTGGGAAGTTTAGGAGGAAACTTGGGTTTTTTAACAAGCTAAATTTATTTAAGAGATAATGCTTTATGATTCAGTTTGTCATCTCAACTGAATAATAAGAAATTCAGAAATCACTAAGAGTCTGTTAACAGTTTGGAAATAGTGAAACTGAGTGGAAATACTGTAGTTGTATAAAATCCTAATTTCCCAGATTGCAGTGGAGCTCGGAAATGTTTGCTTATTTTCACTGCAGTAAAAAAAATATATATTCTAATGGGGCCTTTAAAATGCTCAACAGTTGCTGATGTGCACTTATGTGAATACATCAAATACACTTACTTCAAGTCATACTTGAGAGCAGCAAGTCAAACCCCCTTGGGGTACAGAATAGATCCAGTATACTGTATGCATACATAATTACAATTCACAAATTTCCTTCTTGAGTTGTAGAAATACAAAATACATGATAGAGAATGTTGACCCAAACTTTTGAACAAAGTATATTTACTTTATTTTTCGGACTATAAGTCGTACTGGACTATAAGTTGCATTCATTTAGAACCAAGAACCAATAGAAAACATTACCTGAGCTATAAGTCGCAAGACCAGCCAAACTATGAAAAAAAGTGTGACTTATAGTCAGGAAAATACGGTACTTGCAAAGATTAAATAGATTAAAAAAAGATAGAGCATCTTTTCAGTGAAATCTGAAAAATGTTTGTCATTTGAACGTATTTTGCACAAACACTCTATATAGATCAGGCTTTTTGTCTCATGATTTCATCTGTGTAATATCCATACCTCAGAAGAAACTTGTACATTTGTAAATTGTTATTGCTGGGAAACAAATTGCACAAAATTGGTGTATTCTTATATTATCTTTGTCAGAATAATAGTACATTAATCTGCTATTAGACATCTTCTCATTGGTCTGATTTCCCATGAGATGGAACCATGCTTGGCCTGATCAAATGCAATCAGAGCACAAGCAGAGAACAGAATACAATATCACCCCATTTACTGACTCCAAGTGCTTGTGTAAGAAACCACAAACTGCCCAAGTTTTCTCCTTTGTCGCCACAAAGCATCCTTGCAGTCTTGCAGTGGAATGGCAGGGGTCAGAATTCCCCATTATCTGGAGTCTATTCCAATTACTTACCCCATTATTGCAGAGAAAGACAAAGCGTGCAGGAAATGAGATAAATGTGCTGAAATTACAGCCTATGATTGGGCCCCCGCTCCCACTACCGACTGTGTCTGAATCCATTTAATATGAAATGGTGGCGTTGGGTGCTTCAAGTATCAATGCTATTTTATTGTGTCTGCTACACTCAGGAGCTGAGAATAGATGCAGTGTATGAGTGTGTATATGTGTATACATAAGTGTCTGTTCTTGTATGCGCCGAAGGGGCACATGGGCCTCCCAAAATGGTTCCAGAGTTGAGATGAACATAAAAAAAAAAAAATTCAACCTAACATTAAGGCATGCGCAGTACCCTGTAATTCAATGTACTTTGACCTGGTTTCAATTTGAAGGCTGGTGTCTGCAAGTCGTATTCTCTCAGCGTGGAGCCCAAATTAAAATGGTCAAGTATAATGGACAAGCCTCCATCTGCATCTCTTTTAAAACAGGAATTAACTTCATGCTAAACAGAAAGCATGCTAATGGTAGTGAAATACCAGCCTAAACCCAATTACTGATGCAGGCCTATCAGTACACTTCTCAAGACCCTGTGTGATGACAAAGTGAGAGAGTTGGGACAGAAAAAAACTGGTTAATTTACAGACATGTAAGCTATCCTCACATCTCATCTTCAGGCTAAAATCAGTAGTCTGGCCACACTGGCTAAAACTCACTAACCCTCTGGAATCTGGGACCGAGACGGATCCTTGTCAGGACCAAGACCGCAAAGATCTGTATCTAAACTAAGACCAACAAACCGAGGTCAATGCTTTCAGTGTTGCCTCTAGTTGAGCTTTAGCCTTTTGGACTGGTACATTTTAGGTCAAGATTCATACAATCTGCATTACTTATTCATTCTGTAATTATATTAAAATATGTTTGTGTATTTTAATGACATTTTTTAATGAGAAGGCAAGTAAATGTGTCTTTTTTTGGCTTATCAACTAAAATTGCTTTGTATTTGTGCAGTGCAGTCATGCAGTGATACTAATGAACAACCATATGCATTAGCTTAGCTAATTTTCCAAATTAAATTTAAAACATCATTACCATTAACTTTCCTCAATTCACATTAAAACCTGGAGCTCTTTTGGGTTTACAGTCTCAAAGTTGCAGTTGCCAAAAACAGCACAAAACACTTGCATGAATAAATGCATTGTTTAATTACGCTTGAATCAAGCCAATTGGAAATTAATCTGAGTGCACATAACAACATTTTAGCAATGCATACTGTTTTCTTAGGTTATTAGGACATTTCAGGTTAAACCCTCTAAACCCAAACTTAAATTGCCCTTACTGCTTTTCTTGGACCCCAGAGAAGGAGTCAAGTCATTTTGTTTGATTACCAGTAACAGACTAAGGAAACAAGTTTCAGTCATAGGAGGACAAGAGGACTATGTGTCACTACTCTACTCACTACTATTTTTTTTAACTCAAACCAACACACTTCCTACATATTGGGAACATGCCAGAGTGACCCAGACCTGTCTCTCATCACCAATCTCAAAGATTTGTATCATCCTGTAAGGCTTTTATAATATAATTATATAAGTCATGTTGTATATGCGTACATGTGTGAGCACATTGTGTGTGCAGAGACACTGATGGTGATATTGCACATGTATTTTGGCTCAATGCTAGGTAAAGCTGTTCAGTGAACATCAGAAAACATTATGATACCAGGCACAGATATGACATTTCCTCAGTGGATTCCGGGGCTCGTTTGTCTATAGATAGAACAATTCTGCTGAATCAAGCTCATCCCTCACGATAAAAGCATTCCTTTTTCTTATTTTTCTGTTTTACCTATACTCTTTTTTTTCTCCAATCCCTCCAGTCTTTCATACTTATTTTTTGCCCTGCTTCTCTTGATTTGCTGTTATTTCCAAATATCTCAGAACCCAGTCTCTATGACCTGATCTCACAAATATGTATTTTGTGTTTAACAATTTTCCTAAGCAAGTCTTTTGCCTTTGGAAACAAATGTGGTGAAGACGGTCTTAAAATAAATCAATATATATTCAATATATAATCAAATAATTTGTATGAATTTAATGGGTTGATGCTATGATTAAAAACACATGGCTTTGTGCAGGCTATGGATTTCTGACACTGAAACATGAGATTGGACTCGAAATTTAGTGTGGTCTTTATGTGGTCTAATTGGCAAGAGAGAGGAAGGATAATCTGGATTTTTATGTGAAAATGCATGTGTGATTAATCTTGTCAAACCTTCACTAACAATAAAGAAGACACTGGTCCTGGAGAAACCTCCAGGGTGACATTTAATTAGGAAGTTGTTTTACTCTGCATCATGGAAGCAGGGGTTTTGGCCCGAAAGCCTTGGCGCTATAGCTGAGAAACATTGAGGCATAAATAAGCAGTCAACTGATGGACTAATGGAGGTAAAAACAAACAGGACCAATAGAACTAAAAATGAAACATACAAGTGTATAGTTTCATGCAGAATTAATAATCCATGATGCATGAATGTGTGAACAACATGTACTATGTAGAAATAATTCAGAAAATATAAGATTTATTGAAGTTTCTGTTTAAAACGAAGGGGGAAAGTCTGTCAGGGACACAAACAAAATACAGGTAAGATTTTATTAAAACAAACAATTACACAACTCATGGAAAATAGCTTTGATTTAGTAATATATAGTGTGCATTTAAGCAAGGTCTTTCTTACATAAGTGATTTTTTTTGTAGCAGAGTGGATACACACACACACACACACAAGTGTTTATAAGTCGGGTTCAGTAAGATTTTTTATTTTTATGAAAGTCTTATGCTCACCAGTGCTTAATCCCTTATGCTCATTAATTTGATAAGAAAGAACAAATAAAAAGTAATATTGTCAAAATGTATGACAATGTAAAATAACTGTTTCTATTTTAATATACAGTATTTAAAAAAATAATTCATTCTTGTGATGGCAAAGTTTAATTTTCAGAAGCCATTACTCAGGTCTTCAGTGTCACATGATCCTTCAGAAACAATTCTAATATACTGAATAAAGTTACTGATTTCCTTCAAATAGTAATAGAATAGTATAACAATAAACAATAATTAAAAAAGTTTTTAAAAAAATTATTTAAAAAACACCCCAAACTTTTGTATGGCAGTACACAAACTGTCACGTTTTATACAATGCTTATAAAAATATTACAGAATAAATGAACTGCAAATACTTTTGCACCTATGTGCTTATGTGGCATGTGTATATCTGTGTGTGTTATAAATGAACAGCGCCAATTAAATCAATGAAAATCTACATGAAAGCCTGGCCTTTCCTATTTCCCAGAATAAACTTCATTCATAAAAGCGGGAGACTGGCTATGAACGGAAACTTAAACACAAAACCATATGCCTAGCAGTCAAATCACACACACATTACAAGGAACTGCTGCGCTCTGAGAGCAAGAGAGCACCACACAGGCTATAATTCCCAGCATTCCAGAGTGAGCGTCCAAGCCACGCTGACGTCTGTGTGTCTGAGAGGAACACGGCTATTTACCACCACAAACTTCCTCTGCCTGCACATCATTCAGAGAGGAAGACGCAGAGGGAAAAAAAAGGAGGAGATGGCATGACTGCTCTCTATTTAGGCAGCATGCTAAGTCAGCCTGGAAATGCCCTCTGTCTCCACCCTAATTCTGGTGCCAACACGCCTCGCCACAACGGCTAACGACTGTTCTTCTGCGTGAGTGTGTGTGAAAATTCCTCAGGGGTTCAGGGGTTATTGGACTGTGGGAGAGAGCTGTAATTATTGCAGTAGCAATGAGATCATGTCCCCCTGTCTCTTAATCTAATGAGGACATCAGTGTCAGCAGTAATCAGCACACTAAAGACAGACAGCAACAGCCATGGGGAGAGATGGAACCGCTGAGAAATTCAACTGAGCAGACGTAAACAGAAAAGGAAATCAAGATCAAGTGAAATGAAAAACTGATTTAAAAAAGAGACTTTTTAAAGAGACAGTTTTACTCACCCTCATCTCGTTCCAACTGTTTTCTAACTGTTTTTGTCTGTATAATGAATGTCAATGGACCACTTGACTTTCATTGACTATTCATTGTATAATTTTTTTTTTTTCTAATGTAAAAAATTTCCTGGGACATTTTTCAAAAATATTGTCTCGCCTACAAAAGGAAGCAAGTCATAGTATGTCCCTAGTATGTCCCTACTCCTTTTACCTAAAGCAGAAAAATGGCAAATGTTAATCAAAGGCTAAAATGACTCATTGGTTGACCCATACACACTATCTTTGAGCCTACAGAATTCCAGGGAAACTCCACAGATTTCCGCAGAATTGGAACACCTGTTGTAGAACTCATCACCCAGCCACGACATGTTCTTAAAATAATTATTTTGGTATATGAAGTATGCCTAAAGTTACTATGTGTCTAGTACTTGTCATTCTATTTATATTATAAATATTACCATATTTAAATCCAAACCGTGTCGAAAAATCTGGAGATTGTGTCTGGACCTGTGTATCTCAACCTGATGACAGTCAAAATCATTCCAGGACAATTTATTCTCTATACTCAAAATTCAGCTTTGCAATCACAGGAATAAATTACATTTTAAACAATATAAAAATAGAAAATTGTAAAGAAATATTGGACAAAAACATTAGAAAGCCTTACCGACCCCAATGTTTGGAAGAGATGTTTATGAAGGGTATAGAGCCACATTAACACACCTATGTGTTAAATACCCCCCCCCCCCCCCCCCCAAAAAAAAAAACTATATTTAATACACTCCATATACATAATTTTTTCACATATGTTAGAGAGGGAAGTTGAAGAAAAGTTCATAGAAAATTACAGAAATAAATATGAATAGGTGCATGGATGTGTGTGTGTAAACATCCGAATACACAGAACAGATATTGACAACAAACATAAGCTTCATCTTTCCTTTGCTGTTCTGATCAAATGTTGTCATTGTCTTGTTAGTAATAAAACTTACAGAGAGAATAAAGAACATAAACTGTTTTGGTTTTTATGAGCCAATTTTCATATTTGCAATGATCTCATAAAGAGTGCTTGAGGAAAGAAAATTATATTTAATGGAAGTAATGTTCTGTTATAAAAGTGTGTGACTCATTAAATAGTGCACCCACAGACTCAATACACACACACACACCCACACACAATGGATGATGCCCAGACTTCTGTTTTTTTTTTTCACATGATCTATTTCATGCAATTCCTTTTACATTCAAACTCCAAAAAGTGCTATTAAAGTTCAACTCAAATTGTTCCTGCACTAAATACAGTAAAAGTCAGCCAACAAACCCCTGTTTTATTAAATCAAGCTAACACAAGAACACTAAACTACCTCTACAACAAACCTTTTCAGCAGCAATATTTGTCATCTGTTAAGATTGAAAGCATAAGATCTTCAGAGAAAGTTCTCTGAAGCAACATGTGAGGCAGATCAACAGAAGACTAATGCAGCAAATACTTTTTTCATGTTGTCTATGAAACATTTGATACTTAATAAAGTTTAATACCCTTTCAGCCTTTGTGTGGATATTACACCTACCTACTGTGTGATGTTTATGTAGGGTGCACACAAGTTTTTGGTATAGTGCAATAATGTCACTAAATATCTTTCATTTGACAGGAGTTATATATGAAAACAGGCAGTGAAACATACAGTCTCTTTTTCCAAACAACCTGGAACAAGCCAAGTGCATGTAAACATGGTAATTATTTCAAAACTTTCAAGTACTTTCCAAAGTGACCAAAAATTTCTAAAAGATGCCCTAATTCTTTTTTTTTGAAGTACACATGGGACACACACATTCCAGAGACGCTCTCGTTTTTGTCCATCATGATAGCAGAATCTCCTGCATGTCTGAGTATTCCCCCCGTTTTACTACCACGTGTATCTAATCTGAGGCTCCATTCTGTCTTATCTTTTTGCTTCACAGAAACATGCACGCACACACACTGCACACCATCAAATACACAGCAACCAGTTCTGATTTACAGCACACTGCATTTGTGTCAAGAGATGAAATTCACAATACTCACAACAGTATTTACTGGGTTAAAATGAGAACTTTTTGGCTGTGTCTCTCATTAAAACGTAAAGAAATCACCCTCAAATCACTCCGTTTATCTATTAACAATGTCTAAAGTATACTATATATATATGTGTGTGTGTGTTTTATTGAAAACATAAATATTATTAAATATTTAAAAAGTTTAAAATATTTGCAAACAGCTGTGCTGCTTAATGCTTTTGTGGAAACGACTAAATTTTTTCAGGATGTTTTGATGTATAGCAATTTGAAAAGAGCATCAGTTTATTGTATCCCGGCTGAATATAAAAGTAGTAATTTCTTTCACAAAAAATAAATAAATAAAATAAATAATAATAAACAACTGACCCAAAACATTCTGAACAGTAGAGCAATTATTTTAATTATTTTATTTGTATCATGACGTTCAGTCTTGTGTGTGTGTGTGTGTGTATATTGAGCTTCGCACTATGATGCTTGACACCCATCTAAAGTCCCCCTCCCTCTGGATCCAGCATCTCTAGAGCAGGAGCAGCTTTCAAGAGAGGGCTGATAAAGTAGACGAGGCATGAGGAAGCTCTCTGGCTACTGGGCGACCAGACCAGCCCTGACGTGCAGTACGTAAGTATGTGTGTGTATATTGTGTGGTTACTGACTAGATTAGAAGCAGCAGTTGCAGGAGATTCTTGTTTCCCCCAGAGCGTTTGGAGACACTAGACTTAGGCGACAGGAACCTCTTTTTTTTTTTGTCACACACTCACTAAACCACTCTCTGCTATTCGATCTCCCGATAACACACTGAATCTCACACATGTACACTCATGCTCTCACATGTCAATGCCCAAGAAAGCCTAGATACAACTAATTCATTTCATATGTAGATTGAATAACACTTTATGTTTACTTTTATTAATACTGATCAATATTTTAGCCACTTTCTTTTAAAGTACACGTGCCCGGTCTTTTTGAAATAAAGATAATTAGAGGGACAAATGTGTGATATCCAGCTAAATGATATTTAGCGTTACACCAATTGTATTCAAGTTGTAGTTTTGTTTTCAATAATTAACTCATTTTAACTACCAAAAACGTTTCTTGTTTCCTCAAACTACAAACCAAAATGAAGTCCCAAACTAGGCAGTACCTACCGAGTTAATGAACATATCAATACAAAATAATAATAAATAATAATTATAAAAAATGATTTTCACTCAGAAATGGCTAATTTCACAATTCAAGTTGATATTAAAAGGTGAAATAGCATATTTTTTTCTTGTAAAATATACTCAATTTTGGCTTACAAAAAGAATAATATATATATACACGTAATAATATAAAACAGCCCATATTGTATTTAATTTAGCCTCATGGGATTGACAAAGGTTAAGCACCATTTGAGGAAAAAGTCATTACATTATATAATGCTTGAGTGCTCATTACTTAATGTCTATGCTACATATGCAGTTTGTTGATGTGAAATGTTTGAAAAACATTTTGAAAGACATTATTTTTAAATAGATAACTTCTTGTATATCGTATTGTAAGTATGAGGGATGTAGTATGCATTGTGTATGTTTGCTGCTGTTAGAGGCGGCGGGACTGGGTGCATGTGTGATACTCTGGGCTTTTGGGGGCACTATACATGCCTGGATATCGTATGGATTGATGTCCAAATATTTACATGAACCGGGTTCATTAGTCGAAATGGAAGCTTTTCCTTAAACCACACAAAATGTCCATCCATGAGTATGGAAAAGCACTTAAAACTAAGTGCTCTTTTTTCTCATATGCACACACATGCACGCACACTTACACATTCTTTGCTTATCTTTTAGTAAAAGGCTATTTTTTGAGGCCACCCTTTGCACGGCTGTCAAAAGTCTTTAAATAATAAAAAAGAAATATGATCAATGGGAAAGTACAGTAGATTGTTGGAAAACTTCATGTGGACAACAGCTGAGCGAGTGTATGAAACACATTAGCGAATGAGAAAGAAAGACTACTCCCCAACAATAAGAATTCATTTATAGACTTTGATTATTGAAAAGGAGCCAGGATTTTTCTGGAGAGGAGTCAGTGTGGCTTAGTGGAAGTGTTTGTGTGTTGAGTGCATGAATAACTGTGTGCTACTTGCCATCAGTTTCTTCTCCAACTCATACAGCACTGAAAGAAATCAAGACATGCCAACTTTCTTTCCATTACTATTACACCAACATTGGATATCTACGCATCGAACAGAAGATTTGAGTTGACTTTAAAACAACTTTTTGAACAAACAAAGCGTGTATCCTTCTTAGCTGAAGATTTGAGTCATAGTTTGAAGTAGATTTATCTCAGATTGAATCTGTTTACTTTTGACTCATACAGACGTGTAATATTTACCCATGTTACATGTAGGTCAAACTGATTTTTAAAGGATTGGAGTAAACTGTGGATATATTCATATGCATGTCTGATATTTTATGAATACAAAAACAGAATTTCGGTCATGATGGGTATGTAGTCATTCACAAATGTTATCTGCTTGCGAATCTGCCCCTGAATTAAGCGATGGCACCTGTATTGGCATTTGGATCAAAGCTAAAATGGTGCAGAGCATGAGGGGAAACTCTTTCTCCTTATTAAATTATCTTTAACATTAGCATTTGGCTAATCTCTTAGATCTGAAGACATCTCGTCAATGGGTCTCTTTATCTTTAGCACAGTTTCATGGGCCAGCACTGATCACTGGTTAATCATATTTTACTGACTGCTCTATCAAAGTCTGTCTGTCTTAATCTAATATGCCTGGAGCCAGCACTTAACAAAAGACTGTCAATAGCTCATCTTCTCTCACTTCTGCTTTCCAGCCATTACAGAATGAATCAGGCCAGCTAGACTTAAATACGCAGTCCAAAGCCCTTTTAGAAATGATGCAATGAGGCGAGAGTCACACAGGAATTACAAATGCGGCCCAATATAATTCATTTAATCCATTTAAAATTTAGTCATGCTTAATTTTTTTTTAAATGTAGAATTTTTTTCACATTTACCTTTGTTTCACACCGATTTGTCCCTCCTCTGAAAAATGCCTCTATTTATTTCATGTTATTATGAAGCCCCTCCCTCAGAAATATGCGATGGCCTGAGATTGGTCAGCTGGCTCAGTGTGTTGTGATTCGCTAAACCACCTCAAGCGCATCTGAACATCCCACACCTCTCAAGCTCAGAATGTGCTCAATGATATCATTTATATTGACTATCAGTTTGAGCCCAATTGAGACACAGAGAATATTAATGCACCCCTAGTTTTCTTTTCCTCTTCGCTAAAACAGCAGAACATGGCCACGCCCCCATTTGTTGCATGTTCCCGGTGACGTAACGGATTCGGGAAGAAGCTTGTTGTAGTTCCTACCAGCTGTTTTTGTAGCCATTAAACTGCCAGAATTTTAAAAGATGATATCTCTGTTTGCATTGAACTTAGCGCTGCAAATTTGCAGATATTGTTTATGCTCAAACAACATTACAAACTAACTAACTAACTAATGCAAAGTTAGAGGCATATACCAACACTAAAGACTATAATTAAAGAAAAAAAAATGGTTCAACAAAATACTAACACAAGGTGGTGATCCTTTTTTTTCTCAATTCAGTGATTCTGATTTTATAGGGGGTTTTTTTGTTTGTTTTTTTCTGTATGTGTGGTGTTGAAAAAATAAATTTTATAATATAATATAATCTGTATTATAATATATGTTTGGTGTGGAAAATATTTATCTTGTTTTTGACTATTTCATTGGTAAATTTCACAAATGACTACAATAAAAGGCAAATAATATACAGATTTTTTTTCTTGCAGTGTTTAACTAGTACTTTCTCTTAAATGAATGCATAAAAAATTAAGTTTGATTACAAATTTCTAATTCTACAAATTGTTATATGATCCCTTTGTCTAAAAAGTCTTTAAAGATTAGATGTGATCGAGGAAAGAGCAGCAGAAGAATGTTTTATTGTTTAGCTTGAAGACACACACCCTTGTTTGTCTTCCTGCAATCACACGGCAGGAATTTACAAGAGTTATCAATCGATTACAGGCAGGGGAGAAGAGATACACAGAGCTATAAAATACAGATAAAAACGCACACACAAAACATAATCTGGAAGATTGTGGCATCTGCTGCGTGTTTCAAATGACTAAACCTCAGCAGGTGAAGATAATGAATGCTGAGTATGCTGAAAATAGTGAAACGCAAAAGCCAAACCTCTGTTAGGGTGATGAAACAAATCTAATGTAAAAATTACTTCCAGTGACAGAGAGTTCAACTGAAGGGAAAGTGCTGTGTTTTCATGCCGGACAAAAGAAATGATCACTAGGGTTTTTACGCAGTAATGAAGTGTCACTCATCACATGATTCATTACTGTAAAGGGGCGGCACAATAAAGTTTGTGATATGGATCCCACAAATGTGAAACACAGAGGCCAGCTGCTTCAAGTCTTTTTTTTTTTTTTTTTTTTTTTTTTAGAGAGAGATCATCTATTATAATGCTGAGGGGTAATTATAATATTACATTTCCTCATAATTTCAGCAAGTCATCTCACTTTACTCAAAGAATATGAAATGGCCAGTTGACAAGAGTCAGTTAACAAGGGAACTATAGAGCTTTGAAAAAGTTTGTCAGCTGTAAATAAGTAAAATGATACCCTCACAAATTTCGAGGTATACTGTATGTGGTTGTAAAATTTGGCAAATATAATGATTCTGCATTTCTTAGCAAGGCACGTTCAATAAAGCAGAAAAAAAAAAAAAAAAGCAGAGAGAGAAAATGTGTTGTGGGGAGGGGAACATAGGAAAAAGAGGGACAAAGAGGCGAAGAGGGAGAGACAGTCTATTGATTTGGTCCACAGTGAGAGATAAGGTATCTCCACACATGACTTTATCTGACTGGTTACATATCAGCAAGCGAGCGCACCGTATCGACGCGCTAACATCAGTCAATGCCATATGCTGCTCTATTCATCATCCTCACTGAATAATGACAGGTGCACATGGCACTGTATTTACAATATAAAATATATGTACCTTTTATGACATATGTAGAAAAAAGATTTCATATCGTGTGTGATTGATAATTTTATTCTGAGAAAAAATCAATAGAACACTGAGCAGATTTCACATATTAAAAAAATACTTTAATCAGTCTTTTTGCCTTGCTTTGCAGTAAAATAAACATCCTTATTAAAAACTGAATGCATTATATAAAATATACAGTTTTTAAAATATAAAACACAAGAGTTTTCCTATAGAGAATAAAGAGCATTTAAACACTTTTTGTTTTTGGCTATTTTAAAAATCAAACATAAATGAAACTTATTCTAGTGAGGTATATGAAGAAAAAAAAGAGACTGTTTTCCATGTGTGGCAAAAAGAATTCACTAAATTCGTGGAAATCATGTATTTTAAATAATTAATACTGGAAAAAAAGACAAAAATAATGATTAAGAAAATGATTTTTTTCCAGCACTTGAGTGGGTGTCATCACTTTTAGCGTTAGCATCTTCAAATAAATGAACGAGATGCTAAAATCAAACATTTTAGGAAGCCAAACAGACGGAGACAGTCACTCGCTGTGAATCAAGAAACAGTGATATTGAAATTTCTGATCCTCTAAACAGAGTCAGGTTTATGGGGATAGATTTCGGTGCTGTTTCCTCTCTAGACCTCCTGCCCAGATCAATTATACACACATACAGGTTCCCAAGTCGATGGAGGTATAGGGAGTTTTATCCATGAGTCAATGTCTGCGTCTCCTCAGCAGCCACAGTTTTATTTGTCTTTGTGAGTGTGTGCGTGCGTGTGTGTGTGTGTGTGTGTGTGTGTGTGTGTGTCTGTGGTCGTAGGGGTTTATATAACAACGCTTTCCTATGTTCACATCCTATACAGTAATTATTGATAAGACACTGGCTCAGCTCACCCCGACCTGATCAATGAGAACAGAAGATGCTCCTGGAGGGAACGATAGTGTGAACAGCATTATGGGAGAAAAAGTTGAAAGAGATGGCAGTTTAGCTTTGACTGAAATGAGCTTTTTTCTTTTCTTTTCTTTTTTTTTTAAGGAATATTAGTAAAGTAAAGCAATAGTACAGTCACATGTCATAAACAACATGCATGTTAACAATTTTAGTGTATTAGTAAGTTAATATCTTCTGTGTAAAATTATATGTAATTATACTTTGCTGTCCTGACAAAGCAAAGCCATAAACACTAAAAGCTTAAAACTGCTGTAAACTATTTTTTAATTTGATACAAAGGTAATATAATACTGTTATAAATGCACATACATTAAAAAATATATATAAAAAACTTGTTAACAATTTAACAGAAGGATTACAGTGCTTTTGTGGTAATCAACATTGTGTCAGAAATGCTGTTGATTAAGTTTAATGGAGGTAGTAAGAGAGTAAGAGAGGGAAGGGACATTTTGAGATGTGTGCATTGCAGTCAAAACTGAATATTAAGTGATTGGAAGTCCAGCATATGTCAGCGGAGGGATATACTTTTGATTAATCATTAGAATGTCAAAAACATACAGAACAATTACATGAAAAACTTCAATTGACCAGTGATAAAGAAAAAAAAGAAAAAGGTTTTGCCTGAGGTGACTTTCTTCAATATACTGACTCCTGGAGCATTTTTTTTATGTCTATTCAATGAAGCTTATATTAATTTTGCACTGGTGAGCCCTTGCTCTCACTGTCTGACAAAAACACAAATTATAGAAGTAACCAACCACCTAATGTCATGGGCACAAAATGTTAAGGCATGACAGCTTTAATTTAGATAGTCCTCATCTGACCAGTTCAAAGCATAGCCCATCATTATCTATGTCTGGTGCCGAGAGCTTCAAAGCAGCTCCTCAGACGGTGTAACATGCACTAATTGCACAGGTTAAGTTTGGTTACTGGCCTGCTGCGGTAGCAGTAGCAAACCACATTTCATGAAAATGTCTGCGGACTGCGGTTTAGCTTTTCCACCTGTGTTCTCTGGTTGTGAGATTCATGAAGATGTTGTGCAGGGGCTGAGAGAACAGAACACCCCCTACTCATTCATTCAGGGAGACTACTTGGCGTCTTATATAATGCCGATGTGTGTTACACTTAAAGGGTTAAAGTCCCATGAAATTACTCAACAAGTGCATTTTTCTTTCATGCATTGATGGTTTTACAACTGAAACAGAACAGGAGTCAAATAGGCATTATAGGGTAACTTCACACTCGTGGAACTACTTGCTTGTCTGTGGCAATGGGGGACAGACATTAGGTGCGTTCACATGCACTTTAAAATTTGATTTTAGTTGTACTAAATCAATAACTCTTTTTTTTTTATTGGTTGAAGTGGCTTTTTAGTGGCGATTGGGGGTCCTGACTTCTTGACTGTTAGACTGTATATGGATGCCTGTATATGGTGTTCTGGGTTCATTATGACAAAGCTTTTGTGTCAAAATCCCTTGTTAATCCAGGCATCCAGTTTCCCCTCAGACTTAAATCTGATGGAGGTGGGACAGAAAATAGTTTTGGCCCTTTTCTGAGCTCCAGGAGGCATTTGAAACGTTTTGACTCTAGTGAATACTGGATTATATTTCTCGAGGAGGGTTTATTTTTGGAAGTTAGTTTCTGTATAGGTGTATACCGTAGAGCAGTGGATCTTCTTTTTATCGTCCTCAACAATATTAAAAGGTCCAATGACTTCTCCAGTTGTTTGCGATTTACTAGTATTAAGGATATATATATTTTTTTTTAATCTACACAAAATATTTTATTGCTTGGCAAATAGAAAAATATTAATTATACAAATATCCATGGATGTATAAGATTTTAATTTATGTGACTTCTCCATGTCTATAAACCATGCTTTTAAAAAAAGGCTATATGTCATATATTCAGTGATTTCAAGATATTGGGAATTCTATTAAATCTCATTTAGTTGTTGAAAAGGTGAATTAAAATATCTTGATTGTGTAGCAGTTTTGGCTTATTTTTATGCTCCAATTTTGTCTAATTTTCTAACTTTCCAAGTCACCTTGAACCCCCACTGGAAGTTTGCTTTGGCCCACTAGTGTAGTGGATTTTAAACTTTTTTAAGAATGACTCTATTTGTTTCTTTTTAAATTGATGCAACCCATAAGCGCAAAGAGGTCTTCCTTAATAATCACTGAGCTGGCACTCATTTCAGTTTATTGCGCTCTCAGAAAATTCCATTATAATCAATTAATCTCTTTACACTGCACAAAGTGTATTGTATTTATTTATTTATTTTTATTTACATCGTGATGAGATGATTAGCTTGCAGAATTCAGGACCAATGAGACACACTGTCGTTTTGAGCGGTAACCAAAACACATCTGATTGGCCATTACATTCAAGAAATCAGCCGATACGTCTGTGATTGGCTACAAAGTTTTACGATTTCAATAAACGTTGTGATTAGAATCCTTTGAAGCTCTCCAGAATGCAAACATAGAGACAGATACACACTAGAGTCTGCCGTGAGGTGGCTGTCGCTTACTTTCAATTTGTTATGTTGTTATTAAAGATATTTGCTGGTTCCCGCTTCCTTCTTCCCTGAGTCTTGAACTTTATTACACACATATATACATTTTCATTAAATCATCCGGGCAACCTATTATTGAAGTGGTTGTGACCCAAGGTTTTGAAAACCATTTCCCTAGTGGGCCTTGGTCCCCTGGTTGAGAACTTCTGCCGTAAAACCTTGACTTAAAAAAAGGAATAAAGGCTAAGTTGTCTTTTACCGGCTATTCTGCCAAATATAAAAAGAAATTGCAATTATTAAATCAATCAAAAGAAAGAGAGACAGTTAGACAGAGCTCTTGTAAGCTCAGCAGGGGGAGCTCTTTCAATCATGTGTGTGAAAGAGAGAGAGAGAAAGAGAGAGAGAGATTCCATCATCACAATTCACAAAGCTCCTTGGGCTCCAAGCTACTTTTGGCCAACCTCACACTTAATATTTAAAGCATGAACCCCCTTCAGAACACTTCAAAATGACTGGTGGCCAGATTCATCAAACTTAATGGTCCCGCTGTAGGCTGGTGTGGTCGCTTTCTCAACCCCACCCCCCTTTTTTTTCATTTGCTTCTGTCATTCATAGAGGGCCTCAGGTCAAAGCTAAGTGCTATTTTGCTATTAGCAGAAACTGGAGAGAATCCAGAGTCAAGAAATCTGATCTTACTAGTTTCTGGATTTTGGAAGAGCATCATTTGTCTTCTATATGAATGGGTAGCAAGAAAAAAATTAAATCTCAATGACCTGCATACATTCAGCTAAGACAAGAAAGAGGATGGAAGAAAGATAGAAAGAAACTGAAAAAAGAATGCAACAATGTTGGGTTATATTCGAATCGTTATATTCATTTTTTCCCTGCTACATGCCTCTTAGTCATTATTATTATTACCCACAATCCAATCCATCGTTCCACTCTTTGCCCCTCTGTTCCTCCACTTTGCTTTTGTCCAGCTATCAGACAGTATTAAAAACTACAGGAGCAACAAACTCGAGCTGACATGACCTGATGAGGGCCACGGTGGGGTGATGGGAAGGGGGGCCATGGTGGTTAGGAGAGAGCGAATCACTCAAGTCATGTGACACCTTAGTCCAGTTTGCAATCAGCTACAGAATAACAAAGAACAAAACACTTCGTTCCCCCTTCCTCTCTTTTTCTCTTCATTGCTATAGTGCTAATATGAGCAACGTTGTTGTTGTTTTTGTTGTTGTTTTTGTAAAGATGAGAAGTAACTGAAGCATTTCTCACATTTTGCTCTACAGGTTAAGGTCAAAGGGGATTAAACAGCATTAAACAGCTCCTCAGCTCTTTCCTTAATGCTCTGTGGCCCACAAGGTGTTAGCTAAGGATAAAGGGAGTGGGGAGGACAAAAAGAATTGCTATGGAGTGACAGAAGGAAAGTTGCACTGTCAGACTCAGTTAGGGAGTTTAGTGACAGTTAACTTAACAACTGACAGATTTGTTGTTTAATTAAAGTGGTATATCTTTAAAGTGTTACATATTTTGTTCTACTTCGCTATTGGTGACTGTATGAGAAAAATATGAATAAAAAATACATATTTAAAGTATGTACCCTTATGAAACAAAAATATATTGCAGTATATTGGGAAATATCATGTAATATATTAGGCATATATTCTTATATATGGGATTTAATATTTATTTTTTTCCAATATATTGCAATATATTGAAAGCGGCAATCATTTGTATATTTGGCAATATATTATATAATATATGTATCATTACAATATATTATTCAATGCATTCAAATATATAATATATTCAAAAATAAAAAGGGAAAATAATATATTATAATATATCACAATATATATTATATTGGTAAATATATTTTCCTTTCGTAAGGGAATATAATTTGTGTAGTGTATAAATTAATCTGTCAGAATAATCTAAGATAGTACATATGATTTGTTTTTCTTTGTTTGTTTTTTGCTACTTGAAACACTTTTTTTTTACTTCCTCTCATTTGCTGTTGACATTATCTTTTAGCATGTTAGCTAATATAATGACCTATGAATTATGTACTTTCATTGTGCAAAATTTAAACATACTGATTACTAAAACAAGTTTTAGTGTTGTAACTGTTATTATTGGGTCTAAAATGTAAGTTACTAAGCATGTTTACTGAACTGATTTATTAAAGCAGACACACTTGTAATCCTACTGTTGGCCTGAATGCCAATATATGCAAAAAGTCTTGCTATATCTGAAAAAAAACTTAACTGTCAAGCACCCCTCTCTCTCTCTCTCTCTCTCTCTCTCTCTCTCTCTCTCTCTCTCTTTCTCTCTGTGTGTGTGTGTGTGTGTGTGTGTGTGTTTAATGGGGAAGTGTTCAGTTAGGCAGTTCAACAGGCAGACACAGCACAGCTGTAGTTAATTTGAACTGTAGCCCTGACAGCTTTAATGAGATACTTTATAGCCAGCACCAATCTCCTGCACTACTCATGCTATAAACACACACACACACACACACACACACACACACACACACATAAGCACACACTTTGTGTGTTTACATCAGGATTAAACCTCAATGCAAAACCTCAAAAAATTAATTTGAATCACAGTGAAAATTTCAATAGAGAATCCACATTAAAGTAGATCCTTTTAATTGTATGGGCATTTAATGTGCCAAACAACATTTTGGTAGTGTTTCATTTCCTCACAGTAGTTTAATCAGCATGGCTGATTTGGTTCATTGTGATTAAGGTTCAGTCCTTTCATTCAAGTTAAAGGAAAAGAGCTCCACTCAAATATATATTGTGTGCAACTCAAGCTGGTCCATCCCTCAACAACCATCCCTCCATTCCACTTTTGTTATCTCGTTCTCTCCCTCCATGTCCGTCTGTGCCATTCCCATGTTAGTCTTGCCCAGGTCTCTGTGTCTGTCTGAAGTCTGATCAGAGCCTTTCAGCAGTGGCCTCTGTGCATAATACCTTATCTGAGTGGTTCATCTCACCCCCGCTCATGGCCTTTCATTCAGAAGACGCAGTATCTCTCAGGTGCCTCGTCTTTATATTTAGGCTTTATCTATACATAAACCATAGCAACACATCCCATACTGGCATTTACAAAAGATATATTATATCTGTTTAGTAAATGGAAATGTTCGATGAAGCTAGTTGGTAATGCACCATAAAGGTATCTGTAATGTGTTAGAATGCACTTTAAAGCCCATTATATAATGTTAGTGTAAGTATAAACAAATGTATAATGCATTGTAATACTTGCCTGTTTATGCTGACTCATTTAAAGAGCATAATGCACTGTAATGTGTGTGATGGTGAACAAATTTTGGCTGTGGCAGGTTAATTGAGAAAAATGACTGGATATAAAATTGTATTTGACACTGTTTAGTTTGAAAAAGGCTTCTCCAGGCAAAAATCACAAAACTCTTTTTTTTTTCTTTTTTTTTTTTTTACATTTACATTTTTACATGTATATTTCTTTTCTGAGAAAAGAAAGTGTTTTATTCTGTTGATACCACTGAGAAGGTTTTAATCAAGTTAATCCAAAATAGAATTTTTAGGGAAAATGGGCCTTGAAAAATCCTATTAAGTTTCTGTTCTGTTCTATTCAATTTTAAAAACTCAAGTAGAGTGAAGTGGACTGAAAATAATTAAAGAGAACATACAGAACATACATAAAATGAATCCATATAAATCGATTGATTCATATGAATACATTTTTTACAACAACCATAGCCTTCAAGTTTTTGTTACCTGAACTGTCAATGTAGGGAAAATGTAGGTTTCATATCTGTATCTGTTTAATGCATTAACAATATATTTGGAATTTATTATAAGTAGGCTCTATAGGAAATGTTATGCCTGAAAATTCTTGCTTTAGATAAAAAAAATAAATAAAAAAAAGACAATGGGAGATATAAATGCATATCAAATCCATGCCCTTTAAGTCTGAAAGGCATCAGCAGATGCTTTATGTATGAGGGAGGAGAAACATGTCAAGAGAGAATGAGCCAGTGTGTGTGTGTGTGTGTGTTTGTGTGTGTGTGTGTGTGTGTGTGTGTGTGTGTGTGTGTGTGTTCAGTTCAGTAGACACGTCCTTTGGCCTCATTAGATGGTTAGCTTAGTGCTCATTCAGGTGTAGTGTTAGTGTGGAGTGTGTGTGTATGTGTGTGTATTCATTGTAGTACAGTGGACACGTCCTTTGGCCCCATTAGATGGTTAACACACTGCTCATTCAGCCGTGTGAACCAGGACACACACAAGAAAGCCGAGCAGCTGTGTGTGTACTACTGTACGTGCGTATGTGTTTTGTCATTTATGAACATTTGTAAACACACATACTTGCACGTAAGAGATACAGAGATATAATAAAAGAGAAACAAAGAAGGGAAGTTAAAGAGGGAGATGCATTACTCTTTTTCCTCTTCTTCGCTCAACTTTTCCTCTCTCTCTCTCTTCTTCATTCACTCCCTGTCTCCTCTCATCTACATTAACAGCATGTGGCATTTCTGACTGTTATGGCTTGCTAATTATGGCTGTTTTGTTACTGTGCTCTACAGAACAATTGGGTGATTGTTGAGTGCAAAGATTCTAAAGACAAGCACTGGCCTCTTATTTCTTTTTTGTCTTTCTTTCTTTCTCTCTCCATCTTTCTAATGTTTTCTCCCCCTTTTCTACATTTGCTCAGTGGTTGTATTTGCTTTTTAAACAAGAGTTGTGAAAGCACCTGTAGAGGAAAATGCTGGATGTTTTTTTTGTGTTGCCACAAATGCTTGTTTTCTGGTTTTTGCATGTTGGCTTTAATTATATATATATATATATATACCACTTTAATTATATATATATATATATATATATATAGGTGCATCTCAATAAATTAGAATGTCATGGAAAATTTCATTTCTTTCAGTAATTCAAATCAAATTGTGAAGCTCGTGTATTAAAAAAATTCAGTGCACACAGACTGAAGTAGTTTAAGTCTTTGGTTCTTTCAATTGTGATGATTTTGGCTCACATTTAACAAAAACCCACTATCTCAACAAATTGGAATATGGTGACATGCCAATCAGCTAATATATATATATATATATATATATATATATATATATATATATATATATATATATATATATATATATATATATATATATATATATATATTAGGTACATAAATTAAGACAAAACAACTGTGGTCATCTATTTAATGCAGGTAGATTGAAAGATAATAGTTCACTTCAGGGCAAGTTGTCACATATATATTGGGTTGACATGGTTTGTAAATGTTAAGATCAATGTCATATTTATTTAAAAGAACCATTAAAATCAACATAAGATCGACAATGTTTATTTTATTTTATTTTATTATTCTTTTTTTTTGTACGTAAAACCTAAAATAGTAATTACAGTGAAAATAAATAGATAATAAGAGTAATAGTTGTAGGGGTAATGTTTTGGAATGTGGACACAGACTGAAGCTGTAAACAGTGTTTTTAATCACAGTTTGAGCAAAGCAGGTATTGGCAGGTAAGTAGTTCAATGATTGGTTGGAATGAGTTATGAAAATAATAACTGCACTCTCCTTTATTGTAGGTGCAGGAAATCATGAACGGAGGAGCAGATGGATCGTGTATCCAGGTAATCCTCACTATTCAACACAAGAAACACAAAGGCGGGAGAGACACGCCAAACAAAAAATCAAAAAATCACTAGATATCAGGGGACGTGGTAAGCAGTCCACTTTAAACAGACAAGACCGGACGATGAGGTGAGACTAGGTGTGTGCTTATTTGGCAGTGCTGATGAGTAATCCAGATGAGGTGCAGGTGTGGCTGGTTAGTAGTCAGGTGAGGGTGAGCCCTATGATTGATTGATCTCAGAGCTTGGTTGGTAATAAACAAATTAACTAATTATTTAATCTTTGTATGCTACATGTCATGAATTCTTTGGTGATTGCTTTTTACTGTGTAGATTTATCTGAGAATCTTAATAGTCTGTTTATCTGAAAATAATAGTTTGCTTAATGGAAACCAGCCCCACTGTTTTATTAACTGATCCAGAAAGAATTAATTAAAGTCTTTCTCCCAAAGACATCTTTGAACACTGAATTCAGGCAGACACAGATAACGCTGAACCAACCATGCCTGACCTCAACAGTGTGCGTGTGTTCAAAGTTTGTGTTGAAAGGCTCCCTGGCTTATCAAGATGGTTGAGTTCATTCACATTTCTAAAGGGATTCAAAACATGTCTGTATTTTGGGGAATATATGGTCTGTTACATTCTTTCAACCATCAGAGGAACATATTGGAAACTCAGGACAATTTTGGAAAGACACATGGTATGGTATGAACACGTAACATATCTGCCACTTTTGTTTTGACCAAGTAAAAGGCAATTATGAATGGATGTCCCTTATTTTGCCACACAGAAGGTGGCAACCCTAGTCAGTACCTTGATATCTGAATCAAGCGAACAATGCTTTAAAGATTGCTAGCTAACTATTAAGCAACTGAAATGAATTGAAATGTTAACTGAAACATTAAAGGTGCCATCTGTAATGTTTGGCAAAAAAAAATCAAGTCATACTCCACATTCCATACCAGATGGGGGCAATATGCCTCAATAAAGTGAATTGGTCTACTCTAGAGTAACAAACGAGAAATGGCATAGTCTCTATGCTCCGCCCGTACTTTCACAACAACACTACAGCCATAGCCGAAGCCTATCTGTGCGTTCACACCGCCGGCGTCTAGAGCGTCAAAAGTCACTCTTGCCGCTCTGCTCACGACGCTGCAGAAAGATTTGTGAGCGCTCAGACACTCTAACGTAGATCGAATGCTTATTTTGTATTTAAAGCGGCCACAAAGCAAACAAGCTTGTTGATCTCGTGCAGACTAACCACAAGGTGTTATAAGTTAACCTCATTAAATATTGTTGTGGACGAAATATTATGATCCTTTACTTAAAATGAACAATCTCAGACACCTTGATCCACGTATCACTTTTAATTTATTTTTTATGTCCTTGTATGCAAACAGGGACACATCATAGATTAATACAAACGCTAAACAGCAATAATCAACTTGTCCTTTATTCTGCTTGGGAACTAATGTGCCAACTCTCAAGCATTTACCGTTAGACACACGCAATTGACTCTTTTCACACGCTTTCACGCCACACATCAATTCTTTCTCGCACAGAAAAACCACAAAGCAAACAGGACAAGGAGACCAACAGACTAGACAGAGCAGGTTAGTTATGAAATAAAACAACGGGTAAGTTACAGCTAGCTAATTATCAAACGCAGCTACGGTTAGCCATCGCTAACATTAGCACGTTTATCGAACAGCCTCCGATACATTTCTATGCTATAACTTCCCGAAAACAAATACACAAACATATAAAACAAACTTCTAGCGAAATACTAACAGCATCTAACTTACCAACTTACAAATGTTGCAAGTTCAGAGTCGAACCTCATTTCTTTCATGTCCATCAGTTGTCTCCAGCAATTAAAAGCAGTGCCGATGTTTACTCTGGTATTCTTATCGGATTTGATTTGTGATTCCAATCGCGGTTGTTTCCCTGTAGCGGGTGTTGGTCTCTTGCCAAGGGCTTCAGCTATCCTTCCGCTCTCTTCCCTGAACTAAAAGTAGTGGGCTGTACTTTCCACATGATTGACACCAGGTTCAAGTACACGCCCACAAGACGTGCGAGTTATTCGTGTATTGCAGGTTGGCTGGTGGTTATGTTGCCCGCATACCACCTCCCATGGCCGAAACTGGTATTACAACACCTGTCGGGCCGGGGGTAGTAATGCTAATGCTAATTAAGGTTGATATCTCTGCAGCACTATAACTTGACATTTTTTTAATGACATCATCGTAGCTCATTAAGTAGTAGTTATTGCATTATACCTTGATATGTAATCATGCTATCATGGGTTCGATCCCAGGGAACAGACGTGCGTGAAAATGCATATGCTCAAAAATCATAATTTAGCATGATTTCTGTGAGGGTTAGGTTTAGGGGTGGGGTTAGGTGTGGTCATTTGAACGAATAAGCCACCTACAGTAGTAAAATATGTAGGAAATACTGTGAGATCGGTGTAAAACGCCCACACATTGCATTTAAATAAACGTGCGTTTTGATTGGTAATGACGTTACACGTCAATTCATGACGACAGACGCAACTCGATACTGTCATTATTTTTACTCCCGCTAGAGGGCGCTTAACTTTAAAACGTAAATATAGGTCGTAATAAATGCTTGCACAAACGACCTATATGGTCGTTTTTTGTTGGAGGACAGGCTGGGCTATTGAGATGACAAGTTCAATTTCTAAGCAAATGTTGTAGGAACAAGCTACAAATGCTCCACCCACACACTTCATATAGCAGACGGGTTTTCTTCTTTCTGTTTATGGACGTAACACAACCACGCAAAGGCGAATTATTTCAAAGTAACAAGTGTTTCTGTCATTCTGGACTCAACACCTCAAATTATAAATCATTATCATAAGTTTACCATCGCAAATCAAGGTAAGGTAAGGAGACACTGAAGTCACTGATACTTGCTTCATAATCAGTTTTTGGCACTTTTTTTCAAAGTTACAAAAATCATCATCGACTCATTGACCATACCATGTTAATACAGTTACAATTATTCTTCAGAGTCATATAGATTTGCCACAATTTGATTATGAGTAAATGATGACAGATCTTCATTTTTAGATGAACTATCCTTGTAAGTTTGAAAAGTATCTTATGACGCACAGGTTTGCTGGTAAATGTTCGAGAATAGGTTTATTGTGTCCCGTTAAGTGACTCTCTGTTGTAAAAAGAATTCAGTATTCAAGTCTGCCCTTTACATTTTTAAACTAGTGTGTGTATGTGTGTACGTGAGTGTGTGTATGTAGCCCCAAAGCTGTCATCACTTCACTGTGTGACCAATTACCAATAATTACCCCTGGCAGCATAGGTTCCATTCAGCTATGAACACCAAGCCCACCAAACTTCCATCCAGTTATTGAGGATGTGAGTGGGCTTCAGTCACTGTTTTACACACATTATACTGTACACACGTGTATACAGTTAAAGGTATTATACACCTATTACTGTAGTGTACAGAATGTCCTACACAAATGAAGACCTGTGTTTTTCATTTTTTTTTTTAAATAGTTATGGCAGGAAAGACAGTGTATGATGATTGAAGCAGTCTTAAATGTTTTTTCATCTATGATTGTGATTCAACATTTCACCAGCAGCTCCTTAATTATAAGATAATATTTGACCTCACCATACACACAAAGCTATAATGCAAACATATGCAGGAACGCATATGCAAATATTTACACACATATATTTACATGGCTAAAGCATCAAAATGAAACAGTTCACAATTATGACAATGTTGTCATTATTTACTCGTATTCATGATGCTTTACTTAATACAGAAATTTCCTTTTTACTTGAAACCCAAAATAAGATTTTACTTTAACCCTGGAAGAAATTGTACAGTTCCAGAACGTTCTCGGAACATCCCCGCTGGTCTCAAGGACGTCCCTTAATAAAGTTCTTTAAAGGGTTACGTTATTTGGCGGCCCTTCTCAGAACATTCGGGACATTCTCTGAATTGGACAACATTTTATTTAGAAATTCTGTGTTCCCAGAATGTTCTTAGTACGTCCCCACAAGTGTTAAGGATGTCGCCTGGTAACATTCCCAGAACGTTCCGAGACAGTCAAGATGACAAGTTCTTTTTTAAGCGTTGTAATACGTTATTTGGTGGACCTTCAGGGATCATTCAGGATTTTCTGGGAATGTTTAGGGGACCCTTACTATCTCTACACTACATTCCCATAACATTTGCAGGACCTTTAGTGGACCAATCTAGAATGTTATTTTTGGTCCTATTTAGGTCTTTCCATCACGTTTACAACTTGTTTATGAGAAGACATAATGTTAAACAAGACTAGACTTTAAACCCTTAAAATGACTTTTTCATTGATTTTCATTTTCATTTTAGAAATGTCCCTAATGTTTAGTTAAGGTTCGGAATTTTTAGAATGTAAGAATTTTTAGAATGAAGTTTTAGAATGTCCACATCTGCATAGGAAAAAGAACATATGAGCTGCTGTTTTCCATTTTAAAAGGATTATAATGTATACTGTTATATTGCATTAAAAAAAATCATAAAAGTAGTCCATTTATTATACTATTATTATGTTTCCAGTCTTCTTTGACTAGTTTGTTTAAGGAACAAGGCTACAATATACACCGTTTATTAGTAACCTTCTTCACTGATTATTTATCTAAAGTTCAATTTAAAAATAGCTTCTTTAAATTAGGCACAGCACAAGAAAATTTTACTGAAGTCATTTAATTTTAAGGGCGAGGTAGTGTTTGGAAAATAAATCGTCTGACGTGACTGTTTTAAGTGGATCTAATCAAAATAATAATAATAGTTGGAGCGGGATGAAATGGTATTTTCCTAAACTAACTTTGTCACATTATTATTATTATTTTGTTTGTTTAAGTGTGTGTGAATGTACTGGTAAACTATTACCTTTTGTCTTTTTAAAATGGTTTTAAAGCATATTGACAGGTGTCAAAATGCACTTGAGGTTAACAGCACTAAATGGGACAAATGAAGCCACACTAATGCCTGAGTGAATCTTCTTTTATGCCCGAAAAAATGCCAGCTGTAAGACACACTCATTCAGTTCAGCTCTAAAGATTCTTTTCAGCTGAAAGCTTTCGACAGCTTTATCTCTCGAAACCTCTTATTCAATAGCCACATTCATACATTTGGAAAAGTCAAATAGAAGAGGGGGAGGGAGAAGAATAGAGAGCGACATGAGCAAAAGAGGGAGAATGAACGACACTGACTGAAAAAAGCCAGACTCTTCTTCTCCTTTAATTACGCAATTCTTCCCCCACCGCAGCCTATTCCCTCGGTTCATTTTCGAAATGATTTTCCACCTCAATTTCCAGTGACATCTTAAAACTGTAGCGAGCTCAAAATTAAGGGTCAGGCAACAGGCTGCTTCTGATTTAGAACATAAAGAACTGAAGAACAGAGAAGCCGACTGCTGCTACCACTGCACAGCTAACTGTTACCATCTGTCTGTGTGTGCGCGTGTGTGTTTGAGAGGGTCTGTAGCCCTCACTCATATTTCCCCCTTCTTCCATCTGCGTCCCGCTGGTTCTTACCCTCTCTAAATACTCCATAAAGCCCATGCACATGAGAGGAACTGACTTAACAAGGTGCGAGACCCAGGCCTGACCAATCACAGGTCATGATTTGGGGCTTCACTCCCACCCTGCCTTTCTGATTGGCTGCCTGTGTTACCCAGATGTTCTCTTTTTAATGATTTTTTTTTAACCATTAACGTGATAGTTGTTTATGCCTGTGAAATGCTGGAATGTAGGGTTGAGGGATGAAGGAAAGAGGGGTGTGTACGGTCTGGAGGAGAGAGAATCTAATGTTCAGAATGGATAACTGTTAGGAATTAATGGAAACAGGCAAACCCTAAGAGCTTTGAAACAAGATAATGTGTTTGCGCAATGTGTTTGTTTACACGTCTACTTCAGTGGTTGTGATTTTTTTTAAATGATGTATTGATATGATAAAAAGAATGAAGACCAGATTACTAACACACTAAATAGAATATAATGTAACAAGTTGTACATAATCCCTGTGCCTCATTTCCTTAAAGATCTAAGTCGTATTTATTTTTCTTTACTTTAAAGCAGTTTTAAACAGCCTCTAACCACTTATAAGTCCATTACATGCAATTTGAATAGATCTTTCTTTAGTTCATCTTTATCATGAATGAATTTGCATGATAGACAATAAAGTGCAGCCGGGATGACGGATTTTGTAGTCCTAACAGGAAGTTAGCATCACCCTGACAGAAACCTAATAGGTTCAACAAATATTATGATTCTTTCACTTTCTGTTCATCATGATACTCTTCACAAATGAACGCAACTTTTATTATTTTTGAAGCAGATAAAATTGTCGGAAGTAAAAAGCTGAACGTAAGTAACTACACCACAATCCCATGACTTCAGTGTCACCTTCTGACAACTCTCTGTAATCTCATTTAGCTACCTGTTTGCCTTTTTTTTAAAACAAAAACTGTTTTTATTTTATTTTTAATCACGTGGTAGTATTACTTGATGGATTTTGTGTATCTTAAAGGTGACACATCATGAAAATCTGACTTTTTGGTTTATTTACTGTATATTGCTGCTTTCACAAAGGTCTAAAACCTTCAAAGACATAACAAACAGTTTTTGTAACTCGTTCGTTTTTAATGTAAACTATTGTTTAGTTTAGTTTAGTGCTCACATGCTGTGACAGCCACTTTCTGCATGTGCTTCAGATGGGTGCACTCAGAAAATTCTACATTAAATTTAAATTTAATATGGTTTAAAATGTGTGATTTCAGTGCGATAAACATGATAATCAGAACCAAAACTGATGTTTATAGCAGGTCAGAGCTGTAATGACGCAGCTCCAGAAAATGGGGCGGGGAGCAGCAGCTCATTTGCATATAAAGAGACTGGCATGTGATTTTGCTTCCACTCACAATAGGCATTTTCAAAATGTTATAATAAATTATATGTGGGGTATTTTGAGCTGAAATTTTTAGTAAACACATTCTATGGACAAAAGAGACTTAGATTACATAATGTAAAAAGGGGCATAATATGTCACCTTTAAAAAGTCTGGAGCCTGTTTTAACCACAGACCTTATTTTTAAGCATTTAATCAAAAACTCCTTCAAAAACCATTGACTTTAGAACAATGGAGCCATAAGTTCTAAAATGTTAACTAATTTCTGGGTTTGGCGTACAAAAATAAATTCATAGACGAAACATCAACAGAAACAACAACAGTAAACTGATGGAATATTCTATTTCTGACATACACCACAAGATTTAACTACTTCCAACAACAGACCAGATGAATTTAGAACTTTTGCTTTGATGCTTTAAATGTAGTCTAGCTGTTGCAGCGGAGATGACACTACGCGACAATGACAACGCTTGATGTAGACAAGGTGTTACCAAAATAATTTTTAGATATTCAGTGACATTTACTAACTTGCAACCCCAACTTGTTTGACAGAATTTTGCACTTTCATGTTGCTTTTTTCCATGTGCTTCTTCTTAAGTGCATCTTGTAACAATTCTATGTAATAACAACCACCCTAACAACAGCCTACAGCAACAAAGCAAAAATATAAACCTTTCCAA